>NW_023501099.1:0-315004 GCF_014066305.1 Letharia columbiana | reverse complement strand
TTTTAAACAGTATTCTTGCCTTAAAGACATGATTAGGAAATGTGATGTAAATGGGTAACAGTGCTGTTTGTATTTTCTAACCAAGCGTGCATATCACTCATGGGTTGAAATTACTCCCTTGCCTGAACTACCACGCTCAAGAATCTCACATGCGAGTCAGTTGGTTTCAGCGGGTACATAATTTGATAAAGATGCGCCGCCCCATGCACCTCGATGCCGCTGGCTGCTCGCGATGTCCCTCGATCTAAGCTTTCACCCAGATACGTGCACATGTAAATGTTGACGGGTGCCACGCAGCGTGTAGAAAAGGCCAGCCGTTAGAATTCCGTGAAGCGCTGGCCATTGATGTTGCCAACCTCAGGATCTGTTTGGAACATGGCCTTCATGGGTGGCACCTTGGAGGTTGTGGAAAATGTCCGCCACGAAGAGGGCTGGGGATTCGTTTCCCCTGAGACTCGCCTGCTGCTGGCACTCTCTGGTCCAGCCGTCCTTCTGGTGGTAGCCGGTAGGGACGCAGCACCGAAGAACACTTGCCCGGCAGATTGGCAGATTTTCATTCCGGTTTGAGGCCAGGTGACTACGCATAATGAGCCTATGGCTGTGGTTGCAGGGTAGGCGGATTTGACACTCGATCGTTCCGGTCGATGTTTTTAATGAAAATCGTACTCCCTTTCAAGACAGATACTGCATTGTTCGCCTTTGTTTCCACCAGGCTGCCTTTGGATTGTTGAGTAGCTGGTTGAGAAAAAGATTGCGACATGTTGTGGTGTAATTTGTGAATTGGGGCTGATTGGGGGAAAAGGGAAAAAGATGTTGAAGGCTGGATGCTTTTGCGTATGGAAAGATGATGAAGGCTGGATGCTTGGAGAGAAGGAGAAACATACTGCACAGTTGCTTCGAGGATTACACAAAGACAGCCTCTGCGGCGAAGCGACAATTACATTGCGCCTCTTGTGTCCTGCCCTCCTAGATTCCTTTGTACTGAATCTGCGCCTGAGAAGGAAAGTAACAATGACTTGTCGGGAAGTATTCACTCTCCAAGCCTTTGAGTTTGACAAAGACAGTTCGTACTCGACTTACCACAGACAACTGAGAGCCTGGGAGGAAGCTGACGTCGGCAAATGCTCAGCGCCTCTTGTTGCCAGGTTTGGGAGATGAGGAGAAAGGAATAATACTCTGGAGGGAACTTCACGAAGCATACTCACGCCCACAACTAACAAATGGTGTGAGGTTTGGTCACAAAGCAAAAATCCCAAGACTGTACACGGACAGCTCAATGTCCTTGTCGAAACAACGACAAGAAATATGTTCGCCGAAGAGCCCGCAGCGCGGACCGCCGTGATGCGAAGTGTCATTCATCTGCACAAGTTATACAAAATGTTTGCAATGCGTCGTTGGGTAAGTGTCCACCCTCACGATGCCAGTCCCTACGGGAAAGAGCGGAGAGAGATAATGTCAAGTTCTACTGCATTGGGTCTGTCTGGTGTGTACGGTTCTGGGTCTGGCATGGTAGCGAATGATGAAGGAATCCTTTGAAGTAGTGCTTGACTCTCAGCGTGGTCTATCTACGTATGCGAGCTTGACTTGATACTGCGGTGAGTCCGTTCTATAGCTGCAGACTTACGAATGAGGAGCAGCTCTTAAGTCTGGGTAGGATCGTAGAGACTGTAGTCCTGTATGGCACATTTCGAATTGTAGATCATGCACTAAGCCCTTTAGTGGATCTGGGCGCCCAGTTCACGTTCAAATGACGCTGTACACCGATTCCACCATCAGCTGGCGTGGTTGATGGCAGTATCCTCAATATCTTCTTGGAAATCCTCAGAAGCGCGTGAGGCACACGAAGACTTTGAAGAACCACCGCCAGCCTACGAACAAGTTGTCGAAGTACCCGAAGAGCGGGCGGACGAGCTCATCGCAGATGGGAAAGCGTTGCCCTTGGACGAGAAACACGGTCCAAGTCAGGAAAGAGAGGCCCACGAAAATGACAGCGACAGCGACAGCGACGGCGACGAAGCGAATTGGGCTCTTGACGAAGCAGCCGAAGAAGTCGCGACGCCCGGAGCCGAAGATCCCAAGCTCAAGTACGGAATGATGGCACAGCCGACGATCGAATCGTTCAGCGCGGTGGTGATGGCGAAATGCCCGCCTCTGAATCACCCGACAAATCCGCTGCAACGACCCGTTATCATTCCGCAGCGAAGACCCGGCGCTCGAGACCGCGGCTTCATCCACGCTTACTCGCCCGACCTCGCCGAAAAAGGCATTTCCGAAGAAGCTTTCCTATCCTTCATCCAGAACTTCCACGCAGCGTCACAAGCATCGCCACTGCTGAACGTCGTCTTCGTCTCCGCAGGCGTTGTAGGCCTCGTCCCAGAGCCAATCACCCAGATTACAAGTATCATTATTCAATTCGCTGCTGGGGCAGCCATTTACATGCAGACTACACAGCGCACCCACAGCTTCCTTGACGAGATGAACGACAAGTTGTTCAAGCCCAGGGGTCTGTACGCCATGGTTATGAAGTACATCCCCCAAGGGACAAGACCAATATCCGTGCAGCAAGCGGACCTGAACACGATCATCAGCAAAGAAAATGCGCCCCACAAATCGTATCAGAACTTCAGAGCAGTAAACGCGGGCCGGTCGTACGGAGCGATCGAGATGCCAGACTCTGCACCACTGGTATTCCCTGCCCTGGACGAAGCCGCGCAGACGCAAGACCCGGCAAAGGCGAGCAAATTGAAGAGCAGCATGGCCTTCGTGACAGACTACTACGACAAGCGGGCACAGGCGTCCTACGTATGTCCTTTCCCTCCCGAACTCCCCCCTTCTCTGCCTACTAACAAGCCGGACACCAGTTGCACAAGAACCCCGACCAACGCCTCGACCTGCCCAAGCCCGACTTCGGGACCCGCGTCAGCGATCCCAACCATCCCGCTTTTAGGGGCTCGTGGCTCACGCTGATCTCCGGCGGCAAGATCCCACCGAAGGCTGAGCGGCGAGCGAGGAGACGCGAGGAGAGGATCCAGGCGGGCGTTGCACCGAGTAGGAAACAAGAGAGGAAGGCGTGGAAGCAGAAGAGGAAGCTGATGAAGCAGAATGTGCTGTATCTGATGATTGTCAATTCGCCGACTGAGCAGGAGATGGAGGCGGCGAAGATGCAGGTGCAGCAGCAGGCGGGGATGAGATAGGTGGGCTTGGGGCAATAGTGGGAGGGAAAATGAGAATCTTCATCTGTTGCAGCGTCGTCGTCTTCATATTGCTTACTAACGCCGTGTCTCACATTCAACGCTGACCCTGCTAGAGAAACGAGGATTCAACGCTGACCCTGCTAGGGAAATGAGGGTTTCGCTCTGACTATCATATGAGGCTTTGAGTCAAGCCATTTGTTCAGCGCAGTAGTTAATCGAATAGGCATTTTCCCAGGATAGGATCATCCTTTCTGCGAGCTATCAGACTGAGTGGTGTTGAGCCTGTGACTTCATAGATCTCTGGACGAGTTGCTGCGTCTCGAAGGTTTTATTGCAACAAGCAAGCTTCTTTCCAAGGCCTCAGCCTTGTTATTTCCTCTACATGGCATAATGGAGCGAACCAATGTTTCGTAATTTTGGACCAAAATGTCTCATTCTTACTAGCTACAATTGGTCAGTATTGTAATCAGGGTGTCTCATATGTCTAGTAGTATACCGACCTGCTTCCGAGACAAACCTCATCTCGTTTCTCTGTGTGTTTGGCTCCTGGGCATTGCCACTCTCCAGATCAACGAACTCATCTCTGCTCGATCGGGTTGAACCTTCCTCGCCATCACTCTCAAGACCAAGGTAATTGTCTGCACTTATCGTTGTTATCGGGCCCGTCACTGCTGCCGGACGTGGGCTCAATGTTTCACAAGCGTTAGACATGGTGACCATGTATTGCGATCGACCTGCACTGCGAAAAGAAATGCGGTACGACTAAGACGTTGGAGCGTTGTCTGTTCTACTCTCGAATTGTCATCTTTGCAACTCTGCAGCCTTGTAGGAATAGGATCTAAGGTACCTTAGCCCACTCCATCTCCGCTAGTTGCTGCACTAGGTGCATGAACCGCCAGACAGGTTCCAAACCCGGTGGAGTCGCTGGTAAATAGGATTGGTGTTACAATTAGGGTCAGAGGACTAAAACTTGCTAGATTCTGATCTGACAAAAGAATGACGTATCATACGCAAACCTATACGCCGAAAGACTTCTAGGGCAAGAACGATACTAGCGTACTGATTGTCTAGATGGTCAGTTGTATTTGGGCGCAAATAATCCATGATAAGACCGCTTCAGCGAGCCGCCGAAAGCCTGGTTTTAGGCCCTTGATCCTCTCTAAAGCTTGTGTGTATGTGATTTCCAATGCTCCTGATTCCTTAGGCAGATCTCGCAACGCAATTTGACATCCTTCGCTGTAACCTTGTCGGAAAGACCGCTAGGTGAAGTTTTGCGAGAAGGAACCTATACCACTCAACTTGGTGTCTAGTCGATTAGAGCAATGGATAAGTTTTACATCCCAGCAGCTGATTTTACTATTTCTGCCCGGATTTTATCTTCCAGCGCTCGATTGCGTGAATACACAAATTGGCATCTCTGAAATCTTATTCTCAATGTATACTTGCACATCTGCATCTGTTGCCCGTATCTCTAAGGTTGCCACGCCTCTGAACTTCGCTGTTATATCGGGTATGAAGCGCGAGGTTGCAAAGAAATGTGTATTTGGTTGAACTTGGAGGTTCGCGATTTCTTCCAGTAAAATCGATCCTGGTTTGTTCGTGTCAGTGCATTCGTCAAGAGCGTCCATCACAATAAACGCTCTAGCGAGACCATGGACGATGGACTTGTCCGTCTCTCCATGTGTCAGGAGTAGAAAGTGCTGACTGATTCAGGCAGGTTGGGCTGTTGCTGAACTAGTTGTTTGAGCAGGCTTGCCATAAAATGGGGGATCGTCTGCTCCGTCTGTCGTCTGTAATTGCAATAGACATAAGCAATGCCAACCTTCTTATCGCCCTGGAAACGTTGCTGAAGGTTGTTTATCATGATGGATGTTATCATCGTTTTGCCAGCTCCGGGAATGTCGGGACAGAAAAGCGTTGACTCGGTCCCGTCAAGCCATGCTTGAAATTCTTTCAAATGAAAAAGCCATTGCCCAGTCCCTTCCTGACATTGGTTGAAGAGATCGGTCTGCTGTGAAGGATAGTCTGAAGTTGACAGCCATTCTGCAACTGCATGAAGATGCTGCTCGTTTTGATGTCTGTTCAATAGATCTACACCAGCTTTTGTCGATTTAGAAAGCCCGCTATTTTTGATCACGAACATCAGTAACGCATTTCCCGTTGTCAAGAATAAATCCAGAGACTTGCTCTCCTATATGTGTATGGGTGTGCACTAACGAGGAGTTCATCAAGGTGAATCGGCACTATCCGCTGCCTTGACCATGAATATCGTGGATACGACAACTCTATGGATCAAGTAGCCCTAGCCATGGTGGAAGCCAAATCACTACCGACGAGAATGCTGGCATGCTCAAGACGAAATGCAAATCCATTCCGATATAAATTTGTACTTACAGTGAAAGTGTAGTGGTAAAAGAATTCCATAACCCGATATTGGAGATCAATCGGAGGCGAAGTTCTCTCAAGCCTTCAGGCTCAAACATGAGCTCTTCCAAAGTTTTCGATATTTGTTGCCGAAGCCTGCGAGATTGGCATCCAGAGTTTGATACTTGTCCATGATCTTGTCCAAGTCTTTGAGCACGTTCTCGCATCCTCGGATGTGATCTTGGCGATCCTGGTGTTGCTGAGGCGCGAATTCTCGCTCCGGTAGGACTTCTTCAAGGTCACGATGGATATTGGAGAGGCTTTTCACCCTTCTAATTTTGGGTGTGTCGATCGAAGCCCGAAGCCACTACCCCAACATGTATCAGAGCAAACGGCTTCAAAGAAAGATAATGTATGATGAGGAACGATGTGTAGAGTACAGGCGAAAACTATGGATCCAACAGGCGCTGTCGAAGTGTACATACCATCGCAAATATCAAAAGACATGGTTTTGTATCTTCGCTACCGTTCAAAAGAAGTGGGAGCGACTCACTTATCAGAGACAGCCTTGAATTGATCAGGCGAGTCCACCAAGCGCTTGCGGACCTTGTTGGCCAGGTGCGACACCGCGATGATATCGCCGATGCTAAAGTCAAAGCTCATGGCGCTGAATTCTGATTTGCACTTTGTTTACTGCACTGGTAAGTAGGGTCTGTGATTCCACCCGAAGTGGTACTTTATAACCTCCAAGAGGCCAGGTTCTGGTCAAAAGGCACCGCTGGCCTTTTCTTTCCCATCAGCAGATAGTAGCGTGCACAAAACTGATGATGACTGACGGAGATTTTTGCTTTGTCTGCTTGAGAGATGATGTATGTTGATGGAAACATTGACAGTTGTTGACGAGGCTTGCGAGGCGCAGAGCATGCAGCCTTCTATCTTACGCTAAACTAGAAAAAAGCTGACAACTGCATGCCCCCTTCTTAATATGTCATGCGGGAATTTGCAGAGCGAATAGGTTGGACGAATGATCAGGCTGAGATTTGATGAGAGAGATGGCGAGCCCATGGGAGGATCGTCCGCAAAGCCTGAGACCCATAGATACATCTTATCACGGCCAACACATCACTTCCTGGTCGCCATCAGTCATCGCCGTTATCATACTCATCGCCGACATCACATTTGTTATGTTGGCCATGTCTGTTGTCGACGCTGATGGTTGTCGTGGTCGACACATGCAAAGCCTGTCTTAGTTGCAAGCCGCTCCTTTCAAAAAGTGCCTGCGAACTAGGAATCTAGGTATACTTTCAGCCCGAAATCTGTAGCATTTGATGGAATGTAAGAAAAGGTGATATCGTACAAGTGTACTCGAGCAACGTAACATGATCTCGAGTTCTCGCTCTTGAAGCACCGAAGTATTCTAAACTGCTATTTGCAAGGCTCAATGAGCCTTGCACGCGCGTGTTGAAATATCCCACCTAAGGGCAACGGTATATACAAGCTCGAACCCGCATTCATGCCAAACTAATGAAGAAGTCTGGTTGAAGGCCCTGCGTCCAACAATGCACCTCTCAAGCTCCTTGGAATGCTCCACCCCCAACACCATCGCTTCCGATTGACAGGCCTCATAAAGCATCATCGCCTACCATATGTTCAAATCTCACAGCCACCCGTCTCCTTGGCTGCAATCCACCGCCTGAATGAACACAGCTACTCCTCCCCACCGCTAGTCTCTCCCTGCACCCACATCCTCCTCAGCAGCCCTTCCACACCTTCGTCCATCGGCCCATCCTCCTCATGCTCCTCCACCAACTCTGGGCTTCCCTTCCCCACCTCAAATCTCACTCTGCCCCTCCCGTGCGCCGCCTCCCCAGAGTTCCCGACTGGCGTCTTGACGCTCTTCCCCTTATGCCCATCAGGCGCTTTCTTCCCATCCAGCTTCTTTTGTCCATCAAATTTCCGCCCATCGAGCTTGCTCTGCACGGCTTGTTGCTTGAGACTGCCAGCAAGCAAGTCGGGATAGAACCGCTTCGCATTCGCACACTCGACCCTTGCCTGCGTCCACTGCCTTGCCTGTCTCGCCTCCATCTCTTTCGACCCAGCGCTGAGATTCTGGATTCCGAACCCTGACCCGTGTTGCAAGAGCGGGTGTTGATCGGATGGTGGATCACGCTGCGTGGACATGCGCTGCAGATCCAACTTCAGCTGCGTGAGTGATTTGCCCTTAGTGGGATCGGCGCCGCGGGCTGATTCGAAGGGTGAGACGCGAGTTTCTTTTGGAGGCTTGAGTGGGTTCTTGCCATTGGATTGTTTCGGTATGGGTGGGGATGCTGAGCTGGATTCGCCGTTGCTGAGACGCGGGTGGGACAGATTAGCCGCAGATTTGACCCTGCGAGTAGGGGCTTTGACGGTTGAGGATGAGTCTGTTGGAGAGCCTGGACGGTCATGGTGGGTGGTGTGGTTGAGATGTGCTAGATTTTGCTGAAGGTGAGATACAGAGCCTGGTGTTGCGCTGCCGGAGTTCGAGCCTGTGCCGTTGAGGAAGCGAGATATGCCGTCTCCGGGCATGGAATCCCTGTTACCGAATGCGGAGTCCTGGCTGTGAACGAATGCTGGAGAACCGCTGGAGCCATTTGGTGTAACTGTTGCCGATACATTAGATGTTTTAGGTGCTGCGTTGTGGGCACTGCGATTGAGGAGACGGTGAGTCACGTCGTCTGCGTCTGGTGGGTGAGAGTATGGGGATCTGTCTCGATGATGATCTTGCTCCTTTGCATGATCGACGAAAGCTGAAGGATTATTAGGTGGAGACTGTGGTGGTGATTGAGGGAGATTTGGAGGAGACGGTTCTGCGGGCTCATCTGGCGAAGGAGGATCTTCCAGTTGGGGAGTCTTACGACCTACTGAGCCATGTCGAGTGGTATGGGGTGACTGTGAGTTGCTCTCCTCTGTCCAGTCATCGTTCTCGTGATCCTCATTTCCCACCTCGAAGCTCGCTTGCCCTTTCACGGGACCATCATCATCGCCCTTTTTGCGCAAGCTATTCTTCGTCTGCGCCTTCTCTCCCTTCGATTGGTTCCCCAGTTTGGTCAATGAAGGGTTCCGCCCCAGAGATACTTCGGATTTATTCTTCTTTATAGACGCCTTAGACCCAACTCTTGGTAAGCTGAGATTAGAGCTATTGCGCTTGAAGTTCTGTGTTGTTGGGCTGGCCGTTGGTGTATGCGACGCTGATCTAGTATGGTGTCTCGTGTGTCCTGCAACCTCTCCTGCATCGCCAGGACCCAACTTGGAGAGCTTGTGTAGACCCTTGCCATGTGATGGCACTCTTCCATACGGGTGACGTCCATGACCGACGGCATGCGCCTTGTGCAGCTTGGTTGAGGATCCTTTGTTGTGCGACTTGGAGAGATGACCGGTATTTGGAGACCCCTTGGAGAGAGAAGCCGAGGATGAAGCGCGCTCGTTCAGCTGTGGTCTTCTGCCTGGTGATGGAGAGGCGCGGCCAGACATTCTGTGTACTTTTTTGTGCTGTCGGGAAATTGATGTGGGGCTGCTGATTTGCGGTGCGGGTGAGCGCGGAGGTTTGCGACAGTGCGTGAGAGACTCCTCAGATGATGAAATTTGCTGTTAGTGGACTCACGAAGCCATTACTAAGATCGCTAAGTCAATGCTGTTATAGTGACTATGTTGTATCATAATATGACTGTTTGCAAGCAGAAGCAAAGTGAGCGCAAACTTCGCGCCACGATCATTGTCCAATCGGTAACACTCCTTGCCTAGCGTCGCCTTACAAGGCGTGCTTCTCAAACCAAATATTGCCCCTGAACCCCTGACTGATACATAGTCTTCACAAAGGAGATCTTTTGCATGCAGGACAAACTTGGTGCAGGATGGGGAAGGTAGTGGATGGAGGGTCAAAAATCAAATGTATCAGTTCTATCCGTATAGGTGCGAAATATCCGAGAAATTCAGACGCACCGCCTACGCCACGCTTAGAAAGCAGATATGCTTGCAATGCTTGGAGTTCAGTAAACCTCCAAAACATATCTCAGCTGATCCTTCAACTTTTCAATCTCAGTCCTCGGGGTCACCTTCTTGCCTATCATCTGTGCGTCCCTGGCGATAGCATCTTCAAGCACGTTGGTGACATCAGGTACAGGCCATGTAGGACCGCCTAGCAGCAACGCATCAGTAAGTTCGTCTTCACGCTTTTGCAGAAGCACTTACAAAGATAGAAAGCCCCTTCCTCCTTCAGATAAGCCTGGATGATATCATTCATTGTCTGCCTCATCCGATCCTGGATATAGATCTTCTGCGGCTGATCACGGGAGAAAGCACGACCAAGCAGCGTGATGACACCAGCATCCTGATAGGCCTCCCACTCCTCTCCATAACAATACTCTTCTCTTTGGTGTCTCGAGCCCATGTAGAGCAATACGGACCCAATCTCCTTGCCCTGTGCCTTCTCCCACGCGCGATACTGCACAAACGCTCGGAATGGCGCAAGACCAGTGCCAAGACCAGCCATGATCAATGGCTGGGTAGACTTCGGTGGCAGCTTCATCACACTCGGCTTGACGGAGACAGTGACAGGAGCGCCGACTCTGAGCTTGTTAAGAAACCTTGTAGCTTGACCAAATCTGTCACGACCCTTCGGATCTACCCAGCCGACCACCACAATCATCAAAGCAACGCTGTTCGGCGTCACCTTCTGGCATGACGCAATTGAGTATTCTCTTCGCTTCAACGGACTAACAATGCGGACAATATCATGGAAGCTTGGATGGGCCGAAGGGAACTCCAAAAGGATGTCGGCGTAAGTGATAGTATCTACTTCGGCTCTCCTCTTGAATTCCTGGTTACCCTCTTTGGTAGGGCCTCCCAATGTGGTAAGCTCTTTCCGCTCATTGGGATCATCGGCGAACTCAGCCAAAGCTTCGTAGAATCGCTTCGGTGGTCGGCCGAAGATGTCGACATTCTGCATAAGAGCTTGGTACACTGTCCTGTTCTCGAGCACCTCGAGATTCTCGCGACTCGACACCTCAACAATCTCCTTAGGATCAAGCTTGTAGAATTTGATAAACTCCTCGACCTCGACTTCGTCATTCTCAGCATGAATACCGAGCGCTTCTCCAATATCGTAGGTCAGGCATGAATTCCCAAGATCAAATTCGATGTGGAAAATATTTCTGTCGTAAGATGGCGGCGTAAGTCTGCGATTCTCCTGTACATGCACTGTGAAGGTCTTGACGTTGACATCTGGGCGCAGTGCCGGCTTTGTGCCGTAAGCCTCCTTGAAAATCAAGCCTTTGGCCGCCGTCTTCCAGTCTTTGAGATACGTGGGTGGGTCTACCTCAATCTTGTCGTAAGCTACAAAGCTGCTCGTACATATGTCCTTGAACAATGAGGGTGGCGTGCCCTCTAATTCCTCGGTGGCCCAAGTCTTGGGGATCTCCATGAGTCGCAAAGCGTTGTCTAGAACCTTGGCCAATTCCTGCAATGTCTCGATTGTTCCGTTGACAGAGGCCAGCTTCTGCAATCCAGTCTTCTCAAGGTTGGGCAACGCGACGCGCAAGAATGCCAGCTCCGTCAAGTATACTTCCTGTGCTGGATCATTGGCTATGACCTCAACTGCTGGTGGATCAAGAATATACAATTTAGCACCTTTGGCGGCCAATGCGTTTCTAAATTCGACTGGAAGCTTCTTTTCAAGATCGTCATCTTTTACGCCTGGTAGCTTCAAAATGATCTTTCCGCCAGCCTTGAGGCCACCGAGGATGTCATACATCTTGAGGAGGCTTTCGCCGCCGACATAGACTACATCTGCTGCATCGATCGAGTAAGAAGCCTCGATCGTCTTCTTAGACTTCCGAATATCAGAACGGAACACTCCTCCTTGAATCAGATTGTCGTATCCTGTCTTGGTGGTGACGTTGTTCGCGGAATCTGTTGCCAAAGCTTGGCCGAGCGCAACCGGCGCGTTTGCCGAGTCTGAGGTATCAATGTCCCAAAAGGTATACTGCTGAACAGATGAAGGGTCAAGCAACTGGAGGGCCGAAGGGGCTCCAGATTCAGTCCATATGTCCTCAGATTGCAAAATTGGCTTCTCCACCAACAGTTGGAATGCTGCCGCAACAGAGACAGGCGTCCAGACAGTTTCCCTCGCATATTTCACGTCTAGTACCGCGGGAGGCGTTGCCCATTTGTCTGAGTATGCGATCGCCGCTATAACGTCGCAATACAGATTCGAGCGCACGCTGCTGTCCGATACCGCTTGCTGATCGTCAACTTGACCAAGCACACCGATCGTCTTCACTGACTCAGGCAGGACCCCGAGAAATTCCTCTTCAATGAATGGCCTGTAGACTCTGACATTCACGACTCCCACTTTCGCGCCTTCTCTTTCGAGCGACAGAGCAACCTGCGAGGCCAATGACGACTCTACAGTCCCGAAGACTGTCAGCACCGAGTCTGGTGCTGCGTGGCCGTGATACTCGAAGACCCCGTACTGAGTACCAAGCTCGCCATTCAACGCTTTCAGCAGTCGCAGCACTTTCGTGTCTGTGTTCACACTCTTCTTTCCTGGTGCAGATATTTCATTCTGAACGGCCTTGTAGGTATTGTGCAGACCAGCTTGATCTAGGACATCAATAACTCTTGTTGTCTCCCTGCCAATGCTGACCCCATCGTAAATGTGTATGGTGGGCATGATGCTCGCAAGCAGCGTAGAGAGCAATGCCATATGCTGCGCCTCATATGCAGAGAATGAAGACACCATGCCGAATCCCAGCTCTTCTGCCAGCGACAAAGCGGAGACATAATCCGCGACCAACTGTGAGGAAGCTCCAGCATAGTCAATGGCCGCGATATGAGCCACAAATGGACTGACATCGGAGTATAGCTGTGAGAGCTGATTTAAAGCCGCTTGAAGGTACTGTAGAGTGGAGGACGATGCTAGGATTGACTGAGGAACGTAGCGCCTCTTCCGGTCGAAATCTTTAGAGGAGATGTATCCCAACGCTATGGACGCAGCGCCCTGCCGAATCTGCATGGACTCGACATTCGTGGGGTATCCATGAACATTTTTCGACCCCTCTCCAAACCAATCTTTGACAGCGACATCGAGGTCGAATGTCTCAGGCGAGTACGTCCATAGCCTGTCGGAAAGGGTGTAGGCGACTTGCTGGATCAATGTCTGGGCCGTAACATATGTGGGTCCACCAATTGAGGCTAAGGATATGGGCTGACTGAAGGGCAGGCTTGTAGAGTATTGCTTGAATTCTTTCAGCTTTTTCTCCGGCCCTTCGCGAACAGGCTCGGGCTCTGCTGGGCCGTTGGACTCGGCTGGTTGAAGACGCATGACGGGCAAAGAGAACAGTTAAGGGAGAAAGAAGGAAGAAAGAATGCGCAGAATGAGAGAACCAAGGAAAGCAGTGTTGGTAAGCGTCCATTTTCACCGACATCATTTCGGACTTTTTGACCGCCACAGCGGTTTGCTAGCAAGAATTGCGTGATCCGATCAGCGGCATTGAAAAGTAATTACATGGCATTTTTGGTGTCCGCTGATTAGATAACTTTAAATCTCCGGCAATCTCAATCCCTGTCATGGCCATGAGATCGGTCGTCGATCATTGTCAATAGAGGTACAGCTTCCATCATGGCAGGAGGAATGTCATCAGCAGCGCTCGTAGGTTGCACTGGGCTTGTGGTAGCTATTCCAAACCTGATATCGACTTCTCCAGCTACTCAGACTGAATAACATATAGGGTTCCCACATCCTCACGACCCTCACGTCTCTCTCCTCTCATCCCACTATCCATGCAATAGCCCGCCGCGACCTCCCAACTTCTTCAGCCAACGTTCACCCTCTCATCGAACCTGACAGCTCAAAATGGCCTTCCAGTCTCCAATCTCTCTCCCCAACCCCAAACATCTTCCTCTCCGGCCTCGGCACCACCAAAGCGCAAGCGGGCTCCTTCGAAGCCCAGCGCAAAGTAGACTACGATCTCAATGTTTCTCTCGCTAAGGCTGCAAAGGAGTCCGGAGTCAAAGTTTACGTACTCATCTCATCGGCTGGCGTCTCCACCAAATCTTTGTTCCCGTACGGCAAGATGAAGGCCGAATTGGATGAAGCGGTTCAAGAGCTTGGGTTTCCTCACACAATCCTAGTGAAGCCAGGGCTGCTAGTCGGACCGAGGAAGGATAGTCGGCCTATGGAGGCAGCCTTCCGGGTTGTAGCAAAGGGACTAGGCGCGATAAGTAAGGGGTGGTTGACAGACTGGTGGGCACAGGATGCGGATGTTATTGGCAGGGCTGCTGTTGCGGCTGGGATGCAATGCGTGGAGGGCAAAAGAGAGGAGGGGGTTTGGGTGGTCAGTCAGAACGACATTATCAGATTGGGTAGGACGGAGTGGAAAGGCGAGACATGACTGGCCAAACATGTTCCGGGATACTCATTTCATTGAGTGCGTCTCTAGACTCAAGAAACAACCACAGATTCATTGGAAGTCAGCAAAGTTGACGCTCTGACGAACGCTCTCTGCGATGTCTTCGAAAAGTGTCATTTCACGTTTTTTAGGGGCCCTTTCCTTACTCCACTCATCCGCTGTGCTTAGCAATGCTTGCTTCCTTTGCTCAAAGCACTGCCACACATCAAGTCCATTAACCTGTCCTGTTCTTCATTACTCAGATCAAATTCATCTTCCCTTAGCTTTGAAGCTTTTCCTTTGCCTTTCTTCATACTTCTCCATGCCTACCCCATGAAATGCACTACCCAAATCTTTAGCGACGCGATCATCCCACGCTTGTTCGTGGATCTTATTGTCGTCTCCCGCTACCCCCATGATACCTGCCTTCTTCTCACTATCTTTGCGTTTTGGCTCCAGTCGATCTAAGGTTTTTGCCCCATGTGGGCGGGGATGACCGCCGGTGTGCTTAATGATATACTCCTTGTCGAGCTCGAAGCCGAGTGTGTCGTAGGTAGGGGAGCCGTTCAGGCCTTTGCGACGGCATTCATCGATGCGCGCTATGTTGCTGTCAAGGTTTATTTCTGGGACTCTGGCATGACTTTTCTTCGCCTTTTCGGCGATGGGGGCCTGAGGGTTTTGTCGCCCTCGGCGTCCTCGGTGTCTATGGGAAATATCTTGGAATCTGGCAGCACGTCTTTGCCGAGCACGTATGCGGCCTTTTCGATGTCGACGGCGGAGACTCCTATGCCGGATTGTTTCTCCAGACGCTCTCGGAGCTCGGCTACTCTTTCGAAGAGGGTTTTGTATTCTTTGATTGTGTAATTGATTTTTCGATCCCAGCCTTTCGATTTGGCGTCCTCCCAGTGTAGGTAGCGGTAGAGTTCGTCGGAAAAAAACGGAACTCTTACGGGGTCGTAGCACGACAGTAGTAGTGACGACGTTGCGGGCCCGATTCCCTTCAGCTTATTCAGGGCTGTGATAGACTTGCCATAGTCGTCTTTATCCACCTCGTATAGCTCGAATGCTTTCTTCGTCGTCTCACGGACGTCTTTGACGCTATTCGACGCGACGAGCTTAGTAAGATTAGGACGGTAGGTACCATGTTTTCTATGGTCATCGAGTTATAAGCTGCTGAGGTTTGCGAAGGAATATGTCAGACGCACAGTTTCCATTCGACTAGGCTTGTCAATTCTGTTTTTTCAAGGAATGATTTGCCATTCTTTTTGCGCTGAACGAGAGTTTCAGGGATCGTACTGAGGCGTAGCTGTTCGAGACCTTGGATCTTGTCTGGGATGTGAGAGTCGTAGCTCAGAAGGTGGGTGCGGAGGGTGTCAAAGGAGATTTGAGAGGCGCTATCGTTGGCTTTCATGGTACAGATTGTGAGTCAGTGTCGGGACTCTCAACTCCTACCTCTTTTGATCCTTCAAATTTGCAGATAGCAGATATGGCAAGAGCTATGTATGACGTCTTTGTTTACTTTGCGCAAGACGCTTCACGCGGCTGCGCTTGTCTCTTGCTTTAGCCCAACCAGTCTTTCACCTTTCAATTGGCCAACTCGACGTCGAGCATATTAAGCTCAAAGGGCCATTATAGTAACGCCGAGTTTATCGACCAGCATTGCGCGAAGAGATTGGTCAACAGATATTAATTAACAATCAATGCGTGAGCACAGGCATAGAAGCTGGCGTTGCGCCCCATGCCCAGATATCACCAATGAAATGGACAATGACCAGACAGCACCAAAAGCGCAACCATGCGGAGAATATTCACCTTTGCCGTACTGCTTGTTGCGCTAAGGTCATTGCCTGGTAGTATGCCCAACAGCTTTTGCCCATCTCAAACATCGCAGATGATGATCATGGCGTGTATCCCCTGTCATTGATGGCGATATGCTTTCACGATACCTCGCCATGTTATTCTGCAACACTCACCACCCTCTCCTCCCCCAACATGAAGATCAGTACCCCCCTAGCTGCCAGTTATGTGCCAAGACACATCATGCTCTGCGTCCTGCACCGCTACGACCGCTTGCGGTCCAGGGCAGACTGATGGTGATACGCTCGCTACCAACTGCCGAGGCTGTTGCACAAATTGTGATATAGGATCATACGAGACTATCCGTATCTTGGTAAAATGTGTCTCACCTGTACTCTTGAATGCGGAAACGATGGCGCATCAGCACCTCCAACTAACTGCATACTCCCAGTTTCCGCCAAGTGTCCAGTAAAGCTGGTTGTTCATGCTTACACATGCGCCGCACTCTTGTACAGTAGCAGAAGACTGGCTCCAAGACTTACGGCTTCGACATTGCCCTCTATGGTCATGCTGGCTGAGTATGAGAAAAAAAAGTCTTTTACTATCCCATTACAGGGGTTGTTACTGTTATTTTTCTTGCGGCGACACTAAAAGTTGCTTGCATCTCGAGAGGTACAATCTGAGCTGCAATAGTCCTCATCTTTCTAGTAAAAAATTGTCTAACCTTTGATTGGAATTGAGTGTTCATCGAAATCTGCATTTCTACCAAACTACCGCTTGAGCTCAGCCAGAGGATCGCACAGTATCTGGGGCTCTCTCATGCCGTTAGAGCTCGAGCCATTTCCAAAGACTGATTAAGCATTCTGGTGTCTTGCCAGACTACCCAGTGTCTGTTGCGGCCTTGGCATGGGACTGGCGGATCGACTTTACGTATCCCTGAGGGTCTGTCGCAAAGGGCTATCTCGTCTCTGAAGGCAGAACACATCAGCGCATACCGGTCTGGAACAGCATTTGATATGCTAACTGTCCGACGACCAATCTCCTCCTATGGTTCGTTTTCCAACCACGTGGCCTATTCGAACAGTAAAGTCGCTTGGATCGACAATATTACACCTACTATGCACGTTCTGTCTCTCGAAGACGATGGCTGTTGTTTGACAAAACAGAGTGATGGAAAGGCACTGACCAAGTTCAATGATGGCTGTCACCACTCTCACCGGCGAACGCCGGATCACTGATCTCGCAAAGGAACTGGAACATCGGTTTCAATTGAGTCCTACAAACATCGAAAAGATTCTGGTGATTTGTGAACGAGTGACTGAAGCAAAGGCTATTTACTCCACGCGCTTCAGTCTTGAGGGCCAGGTCCACGCTGAAGGCGCCTTGGATTTGTCAAACGCAGAGATTCATGCTAGACACTCTGAAAAAGCACACCCACTGATGCCAATAGATGGGCAACCGTCTGGTCCTACTCGACAGTCAGGGAACGGAAACCTTTCACGACTGCTTGCGAGATGCATGGTGTGCAATACAAGCAAAGCCGCGACGACTTGCGGTGCAAAGAGTACTAATATGAAATTTATCTTTTCCTGGAACGACATTGCATACTGCCAAGCCCAACACTACAGCAATTACACATGCTTGAACGTCATCAACTTTTCGAAATCGTTCACGGCCGCCGCAATCATAAGCAAGGGACTGCAATTCGGCCTTACCTTCATAGGACGAGAGCGACGAGGGCTTCCGAACGGTTGGGGGATGATGCAACGCTCTTTCTCGGAGACGAGAGGTTCCTGGTTAATGCATGCCAACATGGGTTCTTTGTCTGGGCCTTTTACAAATATTATGGAATGACCGAGATAGATGCAGGATTCAAAGAGAAACGCGGAGAGGCAAATAAAGATAGAGAGGGTCCTTGGTGTCGATGTTGGCCTGGCAATGACTGACTGCTTAATTTTCTGGCTGCTTGTGCTGTACACGAGGGGAAACAACGATAACACAGCAGACTCAGTACCACCAGGCACCACGTGAGTCCATAGCCCTCTAGCAGTAGCCAAATGACGGTATTACCCTCATGTTTTTGGATTTGGTCTTGAGGATCAGAAAGCGCCTAACCCGAACCACGATATCGACTTTGCTGCTACTATGGGTACCGAGGACGATTCGAGAGTCGACCAACGCGTCGGACTGGCGGGGAGTAACCATGACCAAGGAGAAGTTGGTAGGTCTTCTTTCTTGGATGATGAGAACTTCCTGGTCAACGTTTGCAACCGTGGCTTCCTGTTTTGGTGCTTCAACAGAGGTACTATCATTGAAAACGAACACCAGTTTACGCACAGCATCGCCAGGACAAGATGCAGAAGCG
This sequence comes from Letharia columbiana, assembly GCF_014066305.1. Classification (NCBI taxonomy): domain Eukaryota; kingdom Fungi; phylum Ascomycota; class Lecanoromycetes; order Lecanorales; family Parmeliaceae; genus Letharia; species Letharia columbiana. The sequence goes on along the minus strand of NW_023501099.1, from coordinate 296,858 downwards.
CTTAGAGGGGCAGCAAGTTCAAGACGCAAAGGCGATCGCACGTATCTTTAGGCAGGAAGAAGGTGAAGGCTGCATGGCGCTTGGAGAGTGACAAGGCCATGGTCGACGATAGACTGCAGGAATGCATGAGATGCTGAGGGACTGTACGCTAACATTAACAACACTGGCAGACTTACACCGGCAATCCTCACTAGATAGGTTCTTGACATAGGGTCATTATGTATCAGCCAACAATCTCAATGTAGATTGAGACTTCGGAAATTCTTGAATGAACGCACATCTCACTAAGATGGGTTACTTTCTGCATGGCACTGTTATTGTAGTGCCTTCCAACTTGCTATCTTCACCGTGATCATGAATTCAATGTCTAACAAACGACAGTAGGTCACATAGAAGCAGAAATCGGCATGTCTTATCGACTTCTATCGCAAGACGCGAAGGTGTCGCCTCTCCGAGCCAAATGCGGAGGTCGGAGCGAGGGCTGTTGTTACGAGTACAGCGACTGCGGAGCTTGGTGTGCGAGCGCGATTTCCTCCTCACTGCTTCGGTAACACACCAGATTTTGCAAACACTAGAGAGACGGCCCAGATGTTTTCCAAGGCGGCCCCGCGTTTGTGTCCGGCCTCCGTCTAACGGCCTAGGACCTTCCTAGATAGGCATTAGCGTCAGATTCTCCTCCGTATGAGGCTTATCGAATTCGCATATAGTGAATACTTCAGAGTCCTACCCTTCACTCTGCATGTTATTGCGAGACATTGACATTGCTCCATTTACACCGTATCAATCGCGATGGCCGGCGGCGCTCCTGTTCCTGTTCCGACATCGGATCCCGATGAGAAGATCCTTAGCATTGCGGACCTGGAGAAGGCGGCTTCTACGAAACTGGGAAAGACTGCGAGAGGTAAATGTGAAATCCCTACTCTACTATGCTCGATTTTTGTGGCGCTGTCGTGGTATCCAGTCGACCTGTCTTATGCTTGCGATTGCATGAGGACATTGGGAATGTGTTCTTGAAATCGATCACGTGGACGGGAAAGAGAGGAGGAGACCAACATTCTGCATCATTGATATGCCGACTAGATCCTCTGCTCCGACAAAAGAGACATTGAAATTTGCGATGACTGCTTGCTTTCGTTCCGCGCATGATACACGCATTGACCGTTCTTGTGATTTCAGAATTCTACAACTCCGGCTCGACGGACCAAGTCACTATCCACGAGAACTCAACCGCCTTCTCTAAATACCGCTTGAGGCCAAGGGTGCTGGTCGATGTGTCCGGCGTCGACACTTCCACTACCGCCTTTGGCCGCTCCATCTCATTCCCGCTCTCAGTTTCCCCAGCAGGTCTGCAGGCAATGGCTCACCCGGACGGCGAGCTAGGAACCAGCAAAGCATGTGCGAGAAAAGGGGTTAACATGGCCATATCGTCATTCTCAAACCATAGCATCGAAGATGTGAGGTCTGCCGCGGCGGAGATCGGGTCCATAGACCATGCAGTACAATTGTACACGATGCGCGACCGTGAGCTCGAAGAACGGATAATTAGAAAAGCAGAAGCGGCGGGTTGCAAGGCTATATTCCTTACTGCCGATTCGCCTGTTTTGGGTGTCCGTTATAATGAGTGGAGGAATGACTTCAGAACACCCGAGGGACTTGAATTTCCGGTCATCGAGTGGACTTCCGAGGAAGTCCGATCGCGAACTCACGACTCGGGCTTCGTAGCCTTCAACGACGACTCGCACAGCTGGGCAAGGGATATTCCGTGGTTGAAAGCGAGGACGAAGATGCAGATTTGGATCAAAGGCGTGCTGACCGCTGAAGATACGGAGTTGGCGGTGGAGCACGGGTGCGATGGGATCATCGTAAGTAATCATGGCGGAAGGCAGCTCGATGGTGTGATGCCCACTTTAGATGCCTTGCCAGAGTGCGTGGAAGCGGCGAATGGCAGGATTGCCGTGCACGTAGACGGAGGATTCAGGTCTGGAACGGATATCTTCAAGGCATTGGCGCTCGGAGCAAATTGCTGTTGGGTGGGAAGACCTGCAATATGGGGCCTCGCGGTGAGTATCTTCCCCCACTGGCATGATACTGGGAGTGGCATGCAACCCTGGAAGTCGGCTGATGTGTCAATGGTGATGTAGTACGACGGGGAAGCGGGGGTGGATCTTATGCTTGAGACTATGCATAATGAATTCCGCCGATGTATGCAATTGACAGGCTGCAGGACTGTTAAAGACATTAACAAGACTTGCTTGGCAAGAATCAATGCTGATGGGATACTGAAGAGATTATGAGGTTTGCTTGAGATGGCAAGAGCAGAGGAGGCAAGACATTGATATTGCTGGCTAGTTCAGGCAGGCTTCCGATCAAGGGGGTATTTGCTATCGTATTGAGCAGTAAGCCAAACATGATTGTCAGAGCATGAAAGTTGCTTTCCATTAGAGACGTGTATTGACCTTGTTGAGAATGAATGTCAAAACGAAGTCGTTGAAACACTACCACTTTCTCGAGAGCAACATTAGGCAAAGCATCTGATGGCCCTGAGCAAGCATACCATCGTGTTTATAAACGTGACAGATCCAGTCCAGTCGCACGTGCATTTCATGAATCGACAACATTTAAGCCTCAGCATCAACGTCTTTGACCTCTGCCAACCTTTTTGGCTATCTGCCTCATCCCCCCTAAAAAGAAGGCAAGCGCGAATTCCGCACAACGACCTTTGAAGCCGATAGCAGCGGATCGGTTGTAGATTCGTCAAAGATCAAAATGAACGTGTGAGAGGCTGTTCATTGATAAGCCGCTGGAGCAGAAAAGGGGTGCTCAGTGATGACTTTCCCAGTCAAAGACTCCGCCAAGGTTTCCTTGACGTACCCTTCCGGAAGTGTAAAAGAAATTAGGATGCTCCGCTTGAGGTAGCCTCATTCAAAAAACGCCAACGATCCATCATGATTAATCAGCAACACTTGCCAAAGTAATTGCAGGAGATCTATACAGATCCGCTACTCCCATCTCCAAACCACTAGGCTCGTCGAACATTTTAACATGCGCCTCTTTGTAAAGTGCCCGCTGCCACATAACATGCTCGACCCCTACAAGCATATTGGCAAGATCGATCCATTTTAGCCCTGGTACCATTGTCGAGTACGCCCTTATTTCAAGTCCAGTGTACAGTGTAGGGAGCGTCGTGAATACGTATGGGTCCGGAAACATGTAGACGTCACCATGTTTGAACATGGCGGCATGCGCGGCCGAAAGACATGCTTCTAGAGTGTTGCGCATGGGGGGGGCGTCGATGGGACTCCCGGTGACGATGACGATGACGATTTGGGTTTGCGGGATGCTGTAATGGATTATTTGGGAGGCGTTCAGGGGGTCGAGGTGGGTGTTGCTGGGATTTTGTCAGCATCCAGGCGTTCAATCATTGTATGTGAGAGTTTGAGACTTCAATCGCAGTGTGATGCCTTCTGAGAGAGCTTTGCTTGGTGGTTTTGTTGCTGGCAATGCTGCTATGAGGGAACTGAGCCACCCAACGAGAAAGAAATGCGCCATGAAAGCCTTCTTGAACATCCTGTTCCGCTCGATGAGATTTGAAGAGACTCCTCGGCATTGGATTTACAGCGTAGACAGAGACCATCGCGGTCAACCTTGTTGCTTATATCAACGGAAGAGAAATCGCTTCTATGATCGTCAGATTCTAGATACTATGCGCTTGAACGGGACCGCGTATGCAGGGACAGACCCCCACGAAATTGACAGACGCGCATACACACACACTGCGGGGAACATGCACGTGAGATACTCGTAGGGAGGACTGCAGCCCTTTGCTGGCGACCATTTCCGTCGGAGTATAACTCGCCAAGCTGAAGTTTCGACGATTCGTTTCAGGCGCGAAGGATCGACGGTGTACAACAGTAGACATCGAGATTGCGAGAATTGAGCTTGGCAATCATGTGGGAATGAATGGGCGAATCCTCTGCTGACCAAGTCCACTAGAGCCTCAATCAGATGCGCTCCAAGGACTGTTGAAGGCTTTCCAGCGACACTGTTCACAGTATTCTATCTTTCGAGTTGCCGGGCTCCTTTGAAACATCTCGCTGCGACTTATTTTTCCTACCTGCTACCACTAAACCATTGCGGGTGGATCCCCAATGAAAAGTGAATGGAGCCCCTCGCATCGTAATGTGGGTCCAAATGCGGCGAAAGCAGTTGGGCGCAAATGACTCTCAACACATTGATATCTTGTCCGGACGGAAACAGAGATAATGTTGTAAAAAAGACAAGACGAAAGGAAAGATGACCCAAAGGATCAGTGCCAAGACTGCTCGGTTGAACCTCGGACCTCATCAATAGCTGCTTCCATCGGATTTTTTCCTTTCAACCTCTCACGTGCTGTCGAAGTCTGTACCAGTATGAGAAGGTACCATCAGTGTGCACGGTGATGACCCCGCCCCATTCTCCAATTCTAGTTCCTAAGATGAGCATACCATGAAATTCCTAGTGCGTAGCGGTGTGACAGCGCGAGGGCCTGTACCAATCTTTCAACCATCACAATGGAGGGCCTGCGTCCGCCGGTTTGCGTTTAAGGCGAAGAACCGTGAGCAGATCGATTGGTACAAGAATGGTTGACTCAATGGGGACAAGAACTTGGATCTACACGTTCGATGTGGCCTAGACCAAGGACCAACACTATGAGGATAAGGTGAATGCAGAGAGAGAACTCCAGCGATCCTTTTAGCAATTACATTGCGATGGGAAACTAGCCATGGGCTTTCCCATTTGCATGATATGTCTATGTTCTCTGACTCCAGTCTATCACCAGTTGCCAAGCTTATCTCAGATCCCCATTTAGCATCCACTCCTGCAGAACATCTAACCCTGCAGGCAGACTCCCATGGTTATAATACCTCGGGCCGAAGCTGAAGCCTGCAAGTGCCTACGCATCTCACAGCAACTTCGTTGTCGTCCTTGGATGTGGTAACCACGCTGACGTCGTACTTCGCCAGTGGCTGCTCAATCGTCTCATTGACAATAATTCCCTTCCCTCGGTACCACGCTCTTGTAAGCCGCCCACGTATCTCACGGCCCACGGCGTTGTGGAGCTGGCTGGCGCCTTCCTGTGGATCGTAATGTTCTGCCGCAAGGTGTTTGGCAATTTGTCCATCATCGACGAAATCGAGAAAGATGTTTCGTAGGAGGTCGTTTGACTCGACGTTTATAGGCTTGCGAACTTCTTGCCAAAGAGTGCGCATGAATTTGTAGGTGGCGACCGCCTGCTCACCCTCATTGAACGGTAGAAACGGCACAATATCTGTCAACCTTCTGGCCAAAGGCGATCCGAACTCTCTCTTGACAATCTGCCTCAATAACCCATTCAGTTCTTTGAAAGGAGCTTTGTCCTGCTGTCCTTGGCTTCTGTCCTTGAGATGGTCATCCCAGAACTTGATCATGGCTGGCACGCCCAAGTTTACCGCTAGGACCCAGATACTCTTTGAGCAATCCAGCGACTTGTTGTTGCGGCGATCAGTGTATTTGCCCTCAAATAGCAGAAGCAGTGATTGGCGTACATCTTCTGTGGTCTTGTCAAATTCGTCTAGGAAGATTACGTTTCTTGCACCAGCATGTTGCGCAAGGTGAGCGCTGAGTGGGGAACCCTGTTGCCATCCCTCATAACCGGCATGCATGCCCAATAAATCGGTACTATGGTGCAATACAGAGCAGTCTACCGTCAGGATCGGAAGCGATAAGAGATGACCGAGGCTACTGGCTAGCTCGGTCTTCCCATGACCACTAGGACCCGTGAAGAGCAAGACGAGCGGTTGCGTGGTGCTGTATAAGAGACGACTGGCAACGGCTTCTTCGACCTGCTTAGTCGCTGTTGTTTGCCCTATGATGCGGTAGGGAAGCTCGAAAAGTGGCATCATGTTGTGGGCATGCGCAACCTGCTTCTTCCTACTCGTTGGCCGCTCAGTACGCTCGGCTTTCCAGAGAAAGTATCGCTGCATGAGGTTGAGGGTCCTACAAAGCGCATCCCGTATCTCTGCTGTACACCACTCTTCACCAACATTCTTAGCTAGCGAATCCTTAGGATCCGCATTCTTTGGACGCGCAACGTAGTCACACCACATATCCCGAGGTATGTCGTTGGGTATTGCACCCATCGATAGCAAAGCGACAACGGTGTCTGTCGTGTCCGAGAGATTGTACTCGGCGCTCATGATCGTATATGCCAATAGAGGCAATCCCGATGGTTGGGCCCTGGCACCTATATTTGCGCCTCTATAGCACAACATGTTCACAATTTCTCGAGAGTTTCGCTCTGCAGCAAAGTACAGTATTGGGAACATATTCCCATCCTCTGAGGCTGGTGAAGTCGAATCCAGGAGCTCATTCTGCATCACAGACTGATCGTAGCTCCCAAGATAACGTTCGATGCATTTCGGATCCACATGCTTCTGAATTGCCCATGCCAGTCTATTCCACGAAAAGGAATGGCGACCTCTCTGGTGGTCGAGGAGTCCCTCCTTTTCGTATTCTTTGCAGCATGAGAGCTTTCCATTGAATTTGATATCTGGCAAGAAGAGTGGTAGAGCGCTAGATTTCACACCTCATCAGGAAAGGGTCGGATGAGACCATTTTGGAGACTGACCTAGACACCATCTTGGCTTCTCTGGTACGACGGTTTACGCTGTCCACGTTACGAAGTCTCCGTTGTGCAGCTTGTGCCGCGTTCACAAATGGAGGCGAAGATCCCTGTTGTGAATCGTTATGGTCCATGAAGACTGGTATTGCGGCATCCAGCGCCTTAAGGGTTCCTGTTGGGAGCTATGTTTGCTACTGCTGCCTGGAATGGTCGCCTTTGTTCAGAACTATGTTGCTAGCCGTTAGCTGAGACATCCCCGCAGTTCTCCCTGCTATTCGTGCATAGAGCATTTCATTCGCTCTTCATTAGACAGAAAACTGAGACAGCTATATATCCATTTGGTTTGAACTATGAGAGTCCCCAAGACTATGGACATTAGACAGCTTGCCAGACATTCAGCTAGTCGCCACGCCCTGCAGCCGATGTGGGTTGAAAAGCTCGACTTTGATTTTGTACCAGGTCCTCTCTTGTCGGGGTAGATCTCCGCAGACTAGTCATTCCTATTTGTCGTCACTACAAAGCCGACTGGCTAGGTGCGTTTCTTTCCTGAGATCCTCGTTTCTACCAGCCTTCATTCATCAAACTGGCAAGTGTGAAATGCCAAACCTTTTGCCAAAGAGCAATCAAAAGTTTGAGCAAAGGAGTCAAAGCATGCCGCAGAGTACGCGAGAGTGAACAGTGAACCATGTTGATATCGCTCCACGGTTCGCTACAACGACCATAGCAGCAAGCCTCCCGAAACCCAGGCCCCATTAATAATCTTGCGTGAGCTGTCTGATTGCTGCACCCTTGCCATATATCCTTCCGAAAATGTTTTCAGGCTTTACCTTTGCAGACAGCGCTAGTTGTTCTTCCGCATTATAGGATTGTACCCAAGGGATCCAGCTTGTGATTAAGTCGCTTATGGGAGAACGGCGCGACCAAGTGAATGTTGACGAGTTTATCGAAGCTCCGAACCACGCAAGCATCTCCTTGTATGCTAATCAAGAAGATCTCATCCCTTATAAGGAATAAATCCTCGAGTACTTCATCTGAAGATGGTGAGATATCATATGATTCTGGCAGTGTCGGCAAGCTCATCTCAGCTGCCTTGCATAACGATTCTCTCAGATCCATTACCTCGGGCTGCCCTTGCTCGTCCAGATGATTATCCGTGTACGCTACGTCTTTCCACCGGATCATGTCATCAGCTGTCCCAGGCGGTGTCCCGCCCGTGTGGTCCATCGTCTACTCTTTTAATTCCAGGCGATCTTCCGCAGAGGAGAAAATGACGCGGAGCAAGAGCCAGGTATTGGGAATATCTCTCAGAGGTGATGGTAGATGGCGAATGTATGACCACAGTGTCACGCAGATATGATCCTCGCCAGAGATTTTCAAGCCTCTAGCCATGAAACCGTGGTTTAGCAACTCAGACATTCTTTCACGTACATCAAAGGGCCGCTTGTAAGGGGCTCATATCTTAGCAAATGGTCTCACGCCGGATGGCGAGACCTCCTTGCAAGTGGTGTTCTCGCCAGCAAGATATGCAACTCTCGATAAACGCACAGGGTGCTGACAACCAGCTAGGACGAATAAGTGGCTAGATATTAAATCTTGATACGGAGAAGAGGGGACTAACGGCAGAATCTGCAGAGATGAGACGTGGTCGCTTGCGTACAAGTAGAGACCACCTCTTCAACATCCAGACGACTATTGACACTCTCTCGTCCTCGAAGACCAAAGCGGTACTCATGAACTTTGCTTTTTCCACAGATCGAAGTATTAATTCTTTTCTTCTGCCATCATAATCAATACAACGCCTTCCGATCGGTTTGCCAAAGCAGCCATGTCGTGAGCAAATGCTCATGCCGTAGACGCAGATATGGAGATACGCACTGTCAGTGCTTTGAGAACCTTCGTCTAACAGTGATCAAAGACGTAAACCCGTGTAATACCGGTAGCGCTACACTAGCCGTACACGTAATCTATCACCGTTGCCGTATTGTATCTTTCCTCCATTTCCCATCCTTCACGTTCATGCCAAATTCAACTCTTGGTCTTGGACCAACTTATTCGTCCCTCGATGGCGAACTTTAAAGAGTTTTCATCAAGTATTCAAGCTTTACGTACCGGTTTGCAGGCACCATACAACATACTTTCAGAGCGTTCTCACTCCGCCCTCAACACGTACACTCATTCACGCCGTGGCTAGATTGTGAATTCCCAGCCTGCCAATATCAACAAGCCATCGGCAGTCTTGGATCCTGCAGACTCAAGCTTGTTGATTGTGGAAATGGAAGATTCAAGCCAGGATGGTTGTCAAGCTCTCGTTGCCCGGTTTCAAGCGTTGAATGCCAACGCGCTTCAGCGAAGAGCGTCAGTGTACCTTAGATGTCAGCGCATTGCCATATGTGCTGATTAAGGCCATAGACTCAAGGCCTTAGTCAAGATCCTAACGCACCAACAGATTCGAGAACTACGCATTACACTCGAGGAGGTGGATTTACGCTGCGACATCATTGCGGAGCTTCCTCCCGAACTCAGTCAGGTCATTTTGCAGTATCTGCCTCTTTATCAGGCATTCCAAGCTCGAAGAGTATCCTCTAAGTGGAAGCAGATTCTATCATCACCTCAAACAGTGCACTACTTACTCCGAGATTGGTTCCCCGCGCCTGCTGCCGACACAGCTTTGCATATTCCTGATGGCCTCTCTGAAAGCTCCATACTCTGTCTCAAGGCAGAGCACATCGACGCTTACCGTACTGGACACGCCTTCACTTACGCGAGCCACAAGTTGAACTGCTTTCCAGACAATTCGGACCCCAGAACCGTGGCCGATCTTGTGGCCTATGCAGATGGTATCATGGCCTGGGCAGACACTACAGATTCCGGCTTTGTCAAATCATTGGACCTCAGGACAGGGCAGGAGTGGTCGTTCTTGCCAGAGGCCAGAACTAGAGTAAACGCCATAGCCGTGTCTTCCTCGATGATCGCGGCTTTGGGTTCAGGCAGGTGCCATGTGTGGAAGTTTAGGGCAGGAGACGGATATTGTTTGAGGCTGCCATCCAACAAAGGACAAGAGATTGCCGTTTCGGGCGAGACTTTGGTTATTGTGACGAAGCTTTGGGAACCGACCATTGTTGAAGCGAGCTTTCGCGTTGAAGTTACCACTTGGACATTGAAAGATCAGAGGACATCCTCTTTTTGCGTGGCGTTACCTCCCAAAAAACGCGGGTATACGTTCGATTTTAAAAATATGTTAAACAACACAGGAGAGTCCCTGCTTTTGTTTGAGGGAGTCTACATTCCTGATCACCAACACGACAAGGCAACGCACTTCCACTACATGCGTACCAGCCTCGATGGAGATGTCTTGACTCAAGGTGTCCTCGAAGTCCCTGGCATACAAGACTGTCATGCTTGCTCTGACGATTTCGTACCTAAGGAAGCCAATGGACAAGCTGTGATCTGGTCATTTTCCAAGCGTCAGCGTGAATGTGACAACTTTTCCGAACTGGTGCCTATCTCCTACAACTTCCGAGAAGATCGACTAGAATATCGCACGCAGGAAATCACGTGTCTTCGCATCACGAAACCCCAACTAACATCTCCTTTGTTCTACTGGAAGCACGCTGCATACATTCTGAACTCTGACCCTGACATACCTGTCTTGCGGGTCATCGATCTTCAAAACTCGACTTGTAGCGAAGCCGAAATGGGCTTTTCTATCAAGAATCAGAAGTTTGATCTACGACCCTACGAAGAGTACGAGCCGAACCCATTTCTTCTCGGCGATGAGATATTCCTCATCAGCGTCTTTGCGCATGGGTTTGGTGTGTGGTGCTTCGATGCGAACGTTCGAATATTTAATGAAGAGACCCGTTTACAATGATGAACGCAAGAGCAACATAGAGAGACGGCTCCTTTGAAGAAGGACGGGAGAAATTCCAGCTCTGATGATTCTGTTGCCCGCAATCTAGACTAGTCGTCTTTCGCGACATAGAAACAACACTGCCGCCATGCTCACTGTTCGACCCATCTCCAATATTGCCATCTCTCAAACTACTCAAGTGAATACCCACAGAAATGCTTGCCAATCTAGGTAGTCAGCCACCGAAAGTTGAAGAAAAAGTGTACATCCTTAAGCGAATTTCAAGGTCTCCTCTACTCAATCCTTCAAGAATTATATTCAAAATGGCGCAAAATAGCATTCTTTTGGTCGCATCTCAGGGCTACCGGGCCCCTTTTTAGGTTTTTGAATTTCTTTGCGGCGTCCTGTCACGAAACTGTCAAAGTATTTCCGCTGCTCTGGAGCTTTCTTCGTCCACTCGAACGGGGTTGCTTTCTCGGCGTAGGCGAAAGCAGTCTCTTCTGGGGGTTTGGGGACGCGGGGCCCGGTACGTTTGAGATATTCGACTGTACTGGCGGCGGCTGGCATGACAGTATCATAGCTGAACTCACATCGTCAGCAATCTCGGTCCAGAAATTGCGCCAGGTGGTACAGAGAGGCACTTCACCCCATCCACAAGCCCTCCTGATGTGAATTCTCTGGTGACATCATTGGGCGAGTAATTACAAAGGCCGGCTCGTCGCAGACACCCACTGCCGTGAGGGCGCGCATTATACAAACTGCATTTTATCGGCATACGTTCCCTCTTTTTATGTCGAAGCGGCGCCAACGTACCGACAAGGTCCTCTTAAACGTCTTGGGATTTGGCTATCTCTCGAGCGGTGATCGAGTCACCGTCAGTAGCACACACGGCCTCGAACAACGGCAACTCGACGGCTACACGCATGGCAAGGTTGATAGGTGGCTGCGGTTGGCAGATTAGGAATTATATCAGCATCATTTGCTTCTGGTATCTGTAATCATCGTGGAACTTGCTCACTTGGTACAATATTCTCTTGGCGGTTTCTAAAGGCTTCTCGGAAGCCAGGGTCGAATTCTGGATGCTTTGTAGCAGTCTCGCATGAGCCTCGGGGTCACATCCTCCAGCATCAGCCTCTGCCGCAGCGGCGACATCGTCTATGATACTGTTTACGGAAACCATTGAGTTGGAGAAAAGATGTCCAAGCTCAGATCGGGAGATCAATATTGACCCACGAAGTCATTGTATTTCATCTGTCATTTATTGGCTCCGCTCGGTCACAGTCCGCCGGGCCGAGGCCTTTCAGTAATCTTACTTGACTACTTTACCTTAATACGATGGCAGAAACCTGAACTCAGCTTTCGCTTAGCGATAAGGCTCAACATGGTGGGTGGCTCGAGTGGTGGAGTAAGTGGGAGGGTAGGATTGCATACCTTGCTGATACCTTAGTAGTACTGCCTGCATTATGCTACTGCCTATCTGATGCAAGCATCATGCAAGCCGCATCCATGTGCATCACTATTCACTACCTCGCAAGCATCTCTCAATCGATCCACATGACTCCACATTCTTGACCATTCTTGACCAATGACCATACATTCCATTTCGTGCCGTCCAGCCATCCAAGTGTGCCCTGACTCATGGCACTACGGTGGTGATGGTGGGTGTACTCGCGACTCGCCGCCATGGACTATTTTTTCCGATTTTCCTTACGATGGAAAAAGTTCTATCCCATTTCAGGGAGGTTGCTGCATCATACTCATGGGTACCCTCCCTCCCTTATCCCGGGGACGCCGGGTACCTGAATATCGGACTCGGTGCCTTTTTGGTTGAAAGGGGCCACCATGACTTCTTCTCATCTTGCGAGTCTTCATCCTCCTCCTTTCAACGCGCGTCCGCAGCGGGTTGAGGTCATGTTGTGGATATAATGTCTTCCGCGAATGACTCAAAGCAAGGTATCATACTGGATGCAGTGTCATGGATCTTCTTGGCTTCGTCCTCATCGCTTGCTGCATGCGTCTATATGCCGACATCTTGATCCTCCGCTCCCCAAGACTGGATACTCTTATTGCCTCCTTCACCTTCGTAAGCACCTTAAATTCTTCTCCTAGTCACATTCCACAATAGAGCTTTCTAACGAGTCAACCTCAGCTCGCAGCCACAACCAGTCAAGTCTTCACAACGTTGTCCGTGTATCATGGCATGGGCCAACACCTCAAGTCCTTAGACGCCGTACAAATTATGTACAGTCTCAAATGGAGCTGGATGGCGCGATCTTCCAACTATTCGCCAACACGACCGGTAAAATCGCCGTTGTCACATACCTCACCACGATCCAAGGACCCAGCCACGCCAAAACTAAGCTCGCGTACCTGTGGACACTCGGCTCGCTCCAAATCGCCTCAATCAATCTCTTGATAGCCTTCATCTTAGCCCAGTGCTCGCCATTACAGGAATTATGGAACGAAGCAATTCCGGGTACCTGCAACGGTCGGATCAGGAACCAGAACTTTGCCTTCTTTCAAGGCAGTAAGCGATGGATGAATTGTGTTCGGGCAAAGTAGTTTATGCTCATCCGATCCAAGTCTCTCTGCTTTCACCGACATATGCCTCGCAGTGTACCCGATAGTGCTTTTCTGGAGCCTGCAAATAAAATTCGCAAAGAAAGTGCTGCTATGTGTGCTTTTCGGATTCGGTCTGCTGTGAGCCGTCCCTACCACATCAATTGTCCCAGTGGTGAGACCTAAGCAAGATCATTCAGAGCGGCCGTGTCTTCTATCGTGAAGACAACCAACTTCCACCGCATTGGAATCACGATGGACATCACATGCAAGCAAACAACCCAACTCCTCGATCCTCAGGTCCCAGCTTACCCCATTTCGCCAGACGATCTTGCATATCTCGTCACCTGGAATGCGTAAGAGCCCACCCCCACCGCCTTTCAAACCATTTTCTACATCTGACCATCCCGCAGGGTCGACATGTACAATATCTTCATCGCCGGTTCAATCCCCACTCTTACACCTTTTTTCACAGTATTTTCACGAATCCACCATCTCAGACTACCACCGCTACAACCGCCGCAACGCGCGCCTCAACGGCAACGACGGCACAACCCTTACATCTTCAGGTGTACCTCCGGGCCGTAGTGACAGTACCGAGGAGAATTGGATGGGGAACAGGCATATTTTGATGACGACGAAGATTGATATTAGGAGGGATGAGGAGTTGGAGCGGGTTTCGCCGTAGGGTCGGTGCGCCTAGGCGCATGTAGTATAACAGTTTCCGAGTAACCTCGGGCACAACAGCTACGAAGAAGCCCTCTCCCTTGGTATCCCATCGTCTGGCGCTGGGGGTGCACAATGTCTCGGCTGTCGGGCTGAGCCATCAATAGAGTCGAGTCTACGAACACCAGAGCCACCTCGTCCATTAGGTCTAGTTCTGTATAGCAACGGGTCCCGGGGATGTCTGGGTAAACCCATCCATCTGTCAACGTACTTCAAGCGTATCATCTACGTAAAACAAGTGATCGTTTGACACCACGAAAATGACCGCCCGAAAGCTGCTCTCTAGAAGTAGAATTGCTGCCGCTAATATCTCTCTAAATACAGAAGCATACCTAAGTGTCAAGACTCATTCACCAACACCTGCACAGGGCTGATACTGATCACACCAATCCTTCTCATACTTCCCGTGAGACCCGGATCTAAGACCTCAGTCACAGCGCTAGCTGCGTGATTGTCCGTATACAGAAATTTGTTCAACCCTTGCAAAGCGTTCAAAGTAATCTCGTACGTCAGGCGGTAGGGGATAGATTGTGTTCGTGTCCTCTGAGATGTTACACTCATTATGCAATTCACACCTTCAATCACCGGCGTTGCATACGGATCATCGGCAGGCAGTAGAGATATGTCGCCGTGAATGCGGATCTGGGCATTCATATGAGTGCTCGCCGCGGCGATCGTTTCGCGTATGCTGTTTCGATCTATAGGTACCACGGGGCAGTACAGTATGATGAGAATCGTCGTTGTATAGGGGATGGATATCATGTGCCTTTCGAGATCCGAGTTTATGTTGTTCTTAGAGCAGAAGCTGCTGGACAGACTGAGAAAACGCAACCATTAGAGCTCACTTTTCCCCTCATACCTCGCAGAAGCAGGCCTACGTACTTTGAGGTAGCGTTTTGCACGCTTGGAAGCACGTCACTAAGTTGAACGATAGAGGTACCTGAATCGATTCTCGCACCTACCGTAGCAGGCGCCACCTTGACGAGGGTTGCGTTTAGGAGAAAAATACAGATACTCGCAGCTGTACCACGCATGTTTGCAATGAGCCAACGAAGTGTGCTGAAGGTGGAAAAACCGTAGGTCACAGCAGGGGTCTTGGTCCTTTTGACCGTTCCCCAAATGTGTCGCAATTAGGGGAGGAAATTACGCGACGCAGTCTAATTGCGAGTATCCAAGAACACACGACACGCGACTGGCGAAAAATGGGGCTATTTTGGAAGATGCGCAGAGGGAGCTCGGGGACAGTTACCCCTCCGACTTTGGGTTGAATACGGAGTATGAAAAGACGGCATAGATATACCAATATTGCAGTCCACAACCGAAAAAGTATTCTCAAAGAACCCCTACCTGCCTGCTATTCGTCGAGCAATACTGTATGAAGTGATCTCGCAAGAGTGCCACTCAAACATGCACGGACGTCGGAGGGCTTGCGAGGTGGTCCCGACTGCCTCGCATCTCGTACAGAAGAGCTTTATCTTTTCTCAATGTTTTGCTCACTCAACATGCAATGATGTAGCATCAACGACCGTTCCGATGTGATTTCCCATATTATATTCCACAATATCAATATCTTTTCAAGGAGCCCGACAGGGAAACAGCAAGTGGCAGGGGTAGGAACCCTCGGATGTGGACAATACAGCCACGACGCACGGATTTTGTGGTCCTTGAAACACTCTTTTTGGACTGTTCCTGCACATCTAGTGCCAAAATGTTTAGGCTTGTTACCTATGATTGCACCAATTTCGATAGATGCCAGTACCTTAGACTACCACTTCTTCTGGCACCATGCCTGGAGTGGCTGGGCCCGGATTCGATCGAATGTCTGTTATAATACATACCTATAAAGAATTAAAGAGCATTATTGAACTAGCTCTTCTGGCGACGTTCGCACCAACGCTTTTTAAAGATCGATGTAGTCCTTTGACCTAAGCCATGCTAGACTTGCAAGGTGGATCATAGCTCCAAAAAGAGATGGCTATGGACTTCACCGAATTAGAAGTACGAGTCTACTTCAAAAAGTGACAAAGCCTCCCAGCGACAAGCTGTAATTTTCAAGACCAGTGGAACAAAGCCTGTACACCTCAAGATGTCAGAGCAGGTACAACGCTCCCATTCAGGAACCTTTAGCTTGCTGAAGCTGCAGCGGCAGAGTGGCTACTGTATTCTTGAAAAGCTGACCGGCTTTCTGCCTATGAAGATCCCAGAGTCAGCATTACTTCTTCAAGGCGAGAACCCGAGCAATGAGACTGTTTTAGAAGGCATCAAGAGCCTGCTGTTCCTGTGCATGTCGGGCAACGCGACAAATCCTCCGGACTTGGAAGCATAGGCTCTGGAAATGTCAAGAGCCACTCCTCGTTAAGCCTCCACGCGCACTACCTGAACGGCAAAGCGGCCATTGGCCATTGACTGATCACCTATAATCGACAACCTGTATGGGTAGCAAGCTGCCAAGCGCAACGTATGCTCCACATGCATTTCATGAACGGGCATGAAAGTAACGAAGGAGTGGCTACTGACGCCAGAAAGTGCTTTGATTTAAACAAAAAGGAATAACGACTGACCCGCTTGAGTACAGATTTCGGTTCCGTCAGTGGGATCATTATGGTTGCTGCTGGGTCATGTCGATGGCGTGCTATCTGCGACGTTTGCTTTATTCGCTTCGCACCTCACATGATAGTGAAGCATATATGGACAGCAGACGTGTCATGTCTTCTTGCTCGCTAGCTCAATAATACTCTACTCCCCCGTCCATACATAGTCTCGTTGATATCCTTTGCTTATTCAGATTCGTAGATCGCTGTCGTAGGCTCTCCTCGGTTTCTCTCATAAGATCTCGTCTGCGCTTAGCAGAGCACATTCTCAGACCAGTGAATAACATTGCTCGTGTCGTTCACCACATTTATTCTTCGCCAATCCACATACCCAATAAACCCTCCCGCATCCACTCAGCGTCATGCCGGCCCCTGGAGTACAACGAGACGCCAGCCAACCATAAGTCTAGAATGCCAAAAGCCAAGGAATAGTCCAGAAAAAGGAGGGAGTAGGCCGATTTAGAGGACGAAGATGACGACGAAGAGGGACGGTATCAAGTCACTCGCGGTTCAATTACAGTCAGCGACGTATCTGAACGCCGGAAGTGGAAGAAGAGGCAGGAAACGACTCCCAACCATCTTCGCCTTGCCTACCTCCTGGTGCGGCAGCAGCGGTCCGTCGTTATCAAAAGCGGATCTTGCCTCTTCAGCTGACCTTGAGTCTTTCCGGATCCTACCTACCCTTCCCGATCCCTCCGCTGACGGAGCTCCCGCAGCGAGTCTCAAAGAAATCCAGGCCAAGCCTAGCACCACTTCGACAGCTTGGCCCGCCAAGGAAGTCCGCCGCGCGTGTTCGCCGGCGTCTTCTCCCGCTGTCTCCTGTACGAATATCTTTTTTACGAAAAACATGGACCGGAACTCTTGTAGGCAGTCATTGTGAGGACCGCTCATCGACCGCATTGGGAATCTATGTGATGAAGGCAGCCAAGACCAGAGAGAGGGCACGTGGTGGAAATAGAGAGGCACCAAAGAGAAAGTGGAGAGAGATTTCCGATGGAGACGACGTGATCGCAACGTCCAAAAAGCAAGGATACGCGCGTTCTGGGAGAAGTGCATCGAGAAAATAGGAAAAAAGCCAGGAGGCAGGGTTAAATCAGTACTGTTTCAATCTTGATGTGATTGCCACCAGCAACAGTAGATCTGCCAGGCAGGGACCATGCTGAGACTGGTCTGGCCGGGGAGCTCTTTGCGCTACTTATCCGCTCTTGGATCCGTCTGACTGAGCTGTGCAAAGGCGCAAGGAACCCTGCCTTTCTATGGCCTTCTTTTTTAAGCTGTTCCGAGAGGTACCTTTGTTTCGTGTATGTCAATCATTAAAAGCTTATGAAGGTTCAGTCCCAAGTAGTCACTGCTCTTGGTCACAAGATGGGTGCGAAACGAGTGCCCTATCTGTTTGGCGAATATTTAGTTCGTGTTAGGTTCGATTCCTGATGGCGCTGGTACAATGGTGTTGCGGTGCTTCTTATTTTCTCTATCAACCTGAACCTTGCGGAGACGAGACTAGAGATCTTGGCGCGACTCTTATCTAACTACTTAGGGTCTAGTCAAACGCTAGGGTCACCAACTCATTCCTTGGCCACGTTTAAGTCACAGTATCATATCCTCGTGTAAGTCATTACAAGACTATGTCTTCCTACCCAAGGCGGTATCATGGATGATCGCAGCATCGGACGTACAGACCTTGTCTCTCCGATCTCCGAGCCAAACAGCCCTGATCCTGTCCTCGAGTCCTATTTCCGCCAGCAGCTGGAGCAGCTATATGCGGACCCCTCTCAAGCATTGGCAACAAATGATGGAACCGAAGTAGACCAAATCCGTGGAGCTAGCGTTGAGCAGGTACAAACCGAAGACAGGGAGGAATATGATTTTCGTTTGTTCACAAGACCACACGCGTCAGGAACGGCATCGGTCGGGGCCAGCAATGGTCCCCAGCGGATTGCTATAAGATCACCAAGCCCTGCGGGTGGTGAATCGGGTTTCACCAGTGTAGGGCGTCCAGACAAATACTATTTTGCGGGTGATACAGGTGCAGAGCTCGCACAGCAGTACGCACGAGCTGCAGTCTCTGGCCAGGATATCGTTGAGGGTCTCAAGATGAGATGGGTATGTCGCTTTGTGCAAAATGAGAGATGGGGACCTGACCTTTGGTACAGAGAGGCATGGAGCTGCCGTGGCGAGTCACCGTCATCAAGACGACAGAATCCGGCAACGTGGTGGGGCTAGAGCATCAATTGCAAGCACAGACCAACAGGAGGAAGCGAAGTGGGAAGAAAAGGCGGGTTGTGATCCGGAAACGGGTTGAGGCAAGAGCTGCCAAAGAGGTGGTAGCTAGACAATACCGGGCGGAGAAAGAGGCTGCTGAGCGAGAGAAGCGAACACAGAAGAATAGAGAGAAGAAAATTAAGAAGAGGCAGAAAGACAGGCTGAAGAAGGTGACCGATGTGCAGGATTCTGCCTGAACTTATATATTGGCCTCGGGCCATGAGAGCTCTTGCCTTGTGTGGTTATTGCCCCTCCCTCTGCTGTCACCCACTTCTGGAAACCGCGTCCAACAGAAACATTCTGATTACTTTCCTTGCTGGATACATGTTCTCGATTACAACACACCACATCTGACCATCCTTCGATTAGTATAGCCACAGAGCTCGATTATAACCCACAAGATCCGAACATTTTAGGAATATAGTATCTGCACAAAGCTTCACCATGTCCTGCTACGGTCACAGCAGCCCCAACGCCGTCGTCCTTCCAAACTACGGGCCTTGCAGCCCCCAAGCAGGCAGCGTCAGTCTCTGCTGCGAAACCGGCCAAACCTGTCTTACCAATCGGCTCTGCGTGACGCCCTCTGGGGTCTATTACAACGGTGGCTGTACAGACAGTATGTACAAGGCGGCAATCTGCCCTACATTCTGCACCTCGGGTAGGCACTCCGCTGCCGATATGTCTCTGGTCAAGTTAACGTTCGTATCAGGCGATGCCAATTGGGTGGTCGAATGCCACGGCTCTGCGGTCAAGAACGGGGACTTCTGCTGCTCTGTCAATGGGACGAGCAGTAGCTGTTGCAATACCGCCAGCAATGGCCTAGGTCTTGTTGCTGCTGTCTCTTCGGCTGAAGCAGTGTCTGCAACATTTGTGGGGGCAAGCATTGGTCCAGCATCCATCAGCAGTGGCGCCACCACTTCAATCTCCGGAAGCACCACGGGTAGGCATTCCACATCTGTGCACCAGTTGGGGCTTGCATGCTGATAGATGGCAGGTTCTTTCACAGCTACATCCCTTCCGACAGCCACTCCCCAATCCGATGTATCCACAGGTATGCCTCGGAACGAGAAAGTCGACATCGGAATCGGAGTCCCAAGTGGGATGGTGGGCCTCGTTGGCACCATTCTTTGTCTCTGGTGGTGCATCAAACGCGGACGTGGACCTCGCGGACCTAGAAGTACCATCGTTGAAATGAATGTTCGACGAGAAGCAAGCGATAAATCCGATGCTCGAGCACAGCCCACAGAGGGTGTAATCCCGAACGAGATTGAGGGCTCACATCCCCGTGCTGAAGTTGAGGGCTCACCGGTTGGTCCTGTCGAGATGGATGCGAATCAAACCCACGTTGCCCCGACGAGTCCACCACCTTATGCCAATGCTGTGGCTCCAGACAACAATCCGCTTCATGAGCCTTCGGCCACGCCTGGGTCATGGTACGCACCGAATATGGGCAATCTTTAGGCTGGCTATCAGGGCAGGCGCTGGTATGATTTGGGAGGGCTCGGCACAGATTGGCTATGGATGGGTGGAACACCGCTGTAGGGAGGCCGCGAGTTGCTATGAGTCGAGGCATCATTCCGCCTTTCTTTACGTGTATCTCTTAAAGACAGAACGATGATAGACTCATTGATTTGTCAGACAGAACCAATTAAAAAACATTGTTATCGACCTGGCCCCTCTGTACCTCACCCACATACATCCCATCAGCCTCGACGCATCCCCCTACGCCTCATTAACATAAAACCCATTCGCCTCGACCTCCCTAACCCACAAACCCCAAGGCCTACCCATGGTATCCTGCCCCATCTGCCTACAATCCCCCAACTCCCCATCCCCCAACCACCGAACCCCCTCATCGCGCACCCCCTTCTCCCTCTCCTCCCTCCCCTTGCCCCTCTCCACCGCCCCCATCTGCGCATTCCTCAACACCATCGCCGTCGTCTGCACGCCCGCGTTCTGCTGCGTGTACACGGCGCGGAACACCGCTTCCCGCACGTCGGCCCCCACGGCGGTGAAGCCGTGCCCGCGCATGAGCACGACGGTGTGGTCGGGCCGCGGCTCCGCGTCGCCGCCGCCGTCTTTGGAGAGGAAGCTGGACGCGAGGGCGCCGACGCGCGCGACGTAGCCGTCGGGGTCGGCAAAGGCGGCGGCGAGGGCGGCGCCGAGGTGGGTGGTCGTGATGAGGAGGTCGTGAGTCGAGGTGCGCGTGTAGTGGGTTGCGACGTCGAAGACTGGGACGTGGGTTCCTTTGCGAGCGATATCAACGTCGCGCGCGCTATAGATACGGTTGGGGCGGAGGTCATGTTGCATCCGTGGTTGGATGGTGGTAGGTTGATATGGCGGCGATTGATGGGGAAAGTGTGGGGGGGGGGAAAGGTGCCGGCGTGCTACGTACCCAGGAACCCGGCCATGTGGAAACAGGGCTTCATCTCCACCCCGCTGATGCTGTAGGGGAGGACGGCCTCAGAGTGCGAGTGCACGACGCTGTTGACGCCGGGGTACTTCTTCAGGATCTCGCTGTGGATGCACCGTTCCTTGTACCCCGCCGCGGCGTCTTTGTTCACGGGGGAGGCGTCTTCGATGTTGTATTCGAGTATGTCGGAGGGGGAGGAGACGAGGGCGGGGGCGACGTTGTGCGAGAGGAAGAATGTGCGGGGGTTGTTGGGATTGCGCAGGGAGATGTGGCCGTAGGCGTCGACGACGCCGTGGTGGTGGAGGATGTGGTTTGCTGTTATGAGATCTTTGAGGGGTGAGGGGTCTTTGGAGGCCATGGTCGTTTGCGCTTCGTTTGTGTCTTGTGTCTTGGGGTCTGCTGGGTGGGATATTGAGTTCTATGGTAAACGGGCACTGGGGGGTTTTTGATGTCGATGTGCTAGATGACTATGTCATGACCGAGATTCACCGAGGAGTCTACATTGTAAGGCGCACCACATCTACACAACGGTATTGAAGTGTAGATTGGAGAGATGCGGTATAAGAATGGCATTCGCATGATAACATAACATGGGCAGAATCTCCAAGAGTCTCCTCCTCCTCCAGTCACAGACAGTAGCACGGGGGTGTCGAGGGTGTCAGATCTCGTCGCACACCCTAACCAGATTTGGGGAAGCGGCTTGGCCCCGGGTGTACGACGAGATCTGACACCCCCGTTATGCTGTCGGGGTGAAGTTCGCAGGGAGTAGATGCAAGTATCCCCGAGGACCGCAGCCTTGGGTAATAAAATCCACTTAGCCGAATATCGTTAATCACCAAAGTTCATACGTGTCCACAAAACCCAATATATAATAAACCACAAGATACCATATATATACCCGTATCCCCCAAAGCCAACATATTGACCCGGCCCGAGTTCCCCGTAGCCACCCCCCAACTACCCCACCAGCAACGGTGAGTAGATACGTTGTTGCCCGAGGGCCCGTCGGTAACTCCGTTGCCGTTGTCAGGAGGATAAACAGGCAGTCGGATACGGAATACAAAAGGACCACGAATCTTTTTGCAGCACCGAAAATTGGACCGGAAGACGACCAAGAGATCCACCGTAATAATGAAACGAGATGAAGGGCTTTTGATCTCACTTATGACCACAGTTTGTTTCTTCAAGCCATTTTTGTGCAAATATTTAACGGAGTTCCAGACATCCGAACCGAGCCTTGGCGTAAGATAAGCAGGAAGCACATGGGACTGCTAAGCTGCAAACAGTTACTCTAACGCTAGATCGGTATGAAGCCCGAAAGGTATCGACACTATAAGTACAATATGCAGCAACATGAATACATGGATAGCCGATTGAGTAATCGCTTTGAGAGGAATACCTACTCAATACCTACTCTACCAACCTCTGCAACAGTCACCTACTTAATGTCCATTTACGATGACCTCGCGTAATGTACTCCATACTTACTTTACTCTTGCTCTTTCGGGTACCTTAGTTGCCTCAGTCCCTCAGACCTGCCAAGATCGCTAAGCCCCTTCGGGTTAGCTCGCCTCGCTAAGCCCCTTCGGGTTAGCCTATTGACTTCGCAGCTAAACGGCGGTAGGTCTGAGTGCAAAACCCCGTAATCTTGCCAGATCCGCGTTATTTTCGCGTACGCCTCATACAAATTTTTAAGTTACATTTTTTCTTCATCAACACCTATCTTCGCGACGTAATTATAATTACTCTATAATTACTATAATACATTACGCTATATAGGCTGATACTTTTATATATATTCTATTGAATACGTTATTTTAAAATATCACGTAATTCGAATATCGCGATATCGATATATATAATCGAAAAATACCTAAATTAGCGTAGAATTTCGACCCTTAGTATAATACTCAGTATTATTAACTAACTTTAATTCTTTACTATCGATAGTTAGTACTAATAATACAATTCTTCGAGAAATATATTTAATTGTAATATCTAACTCGATTATAGTAATCTAGCACTTAAAGTCGTTTTATAGATAATCGCGTATTAATTAGCGATGAGAATAGATATCTTCGAGGGATATATAAGTCGAGAGTATATCGAGGGCGTCGCTATAAATTATTTCGAAGTAGAATTAAAGGAGAAGTAATGGGAAACGTTAAGTATATTAATAAATGAGGTGAAGGATCTAATTTTAATTGCGAAGACGGGATTCGGAAAGAGTATTATCTTTTAACTCATACCACTACTTTTTATACTATTTAAGATGATATTAATTATTATATCTCTAAATACTTTATTAAATAAGTAGTGCGCTAAGTTAAATTGTATATCTAAATATTAATTATTTATCCTAAATAGCGATAATAATAATTCTATTAATATCGCAGCTATACGCTCTAATTAATTTATATATAATAAGATCGATATTAGCTTTATCTTAATAGAAAGCTTATTTACATAGTCTTTACAAGTCCGGAAATTACTATTAGAGTAGAGTTCAATATCGACGTATTACGATATTCCAGCTTTTTTTCGAACCTATATTTATTAGCTATTAATAAGATATATCTAGTTAATAAATAATAGACCTTTCGACTAGCGTACTTTAATCTTAAGATTCTTCGCATATGATTGTCAGAATGGATTCCACTCTTAAGTGTGTCGGCAACGATTGACACAAAAATACTCGAGATCGTATGAGATCGATATTATTTTACTAAAAATACGGTTATTATAAAGACACCGCTCAATCGACTAGAAATATACCTACAATTGAGTTCCACCTACCATCCTCTAAATGATATACTCAATCTCTAGTATCTCCTTCCGCCCGAAATTGCTACCCCGGAGAATATCTCGAAAATAATCATCTTTATAAATTCCGTAAAGGCCGTTGTGGATGTATGCAAACTGATACGAATCTGAATACGAATATTATCTTATTTAATCGAGTATAACAAGTTAATTATATTCTATTTCGCGCTTATAGCGAAGCGTGATAAAGATAGCATCGCGGCGCGCTTCGGCATGTCATCAAAGTAATATTTATCGCCACATATTGTCATTATAACAAACGCCTATGGGATGGAGGTTGATAATCCAGATATTTAGAGAGTTATTCAGTGGCTACTACCGTCGTCTATTCAGAAAGTATATTAACGTTTAGATCGCGCTATGCGTTGTAGTCACAGGCAAGCGCAATTCACTCTACTATATCCACCTTAATGCGTGGGTCCCAAAAGTGGTATAATTACGGCCGAGAATAGCACGGTGATAGAAGCCCTTTCTAAACCGAAGAAGTCACGCGCGAACCATGCGAGGCTGACCGGCAAGCTCGGATGGTATCTGGATTATATAATCTTATCAACGTATCCGCTGAGGGCTACATTCGTAATATTAACCTTAAATTTTTCGATGATAAGGAGTATAGGCAGCCAGATTACATCAAGTCTTTCCCGTGTTATTCAGCTTATAACCCGAAGTTATAGACGCTTATAGGTACTTATATCGGATTAAGTAAGTTAGCGAATAAAAACTCGCTTACACGATTTTAGTTTATTTCTAAACTTAATATATAAAGGGAGTATAAGATAGATAAAAAGTTTACTAATTCTTATATACGCTTTTTTTTATCACTAATAATACCCGACGAAGTATTAAGGGATTTAGCGATGTGGGCGGAACATATTCACGACGAAAAGATTATGCGGTAGTGAATTGGCGGTGAGTGGCCTAGGCTCCCACTATACTATTCGAAGATCTTGGAAATTCTAAAGTAAGGGCGAGTAATGAACTCTAATCGAGGAGAAATATTCGATGCGTGGGTGCTTTAAAACGATATAAAGCGAAAGCGATGTCTAGACCCACGCGTAAATATGAAGTAGATTAATTTCGATAAGCGGCGGGATAGTTGGATAATCGATTATAAATATAAAGAAGTCGTCGAGGTAAAAGTCAAAAGGGTGGCTAAGAGAAAGATATGTAATATCGTTAATAATGTAAGTATAAAGAGTAGTAATCTTAGTAAGAAGATAGTAAAATTAAAGTAATTAGTTAAAATTATGGGAAAGGGGATAAGTAGACTATTGATAGTTAAATCGATAAGCCTTATAATAAAGAAGGTTTAGTATTGAGGGGAGTCTAGGAGAAAAAGCGAAAAGATTAATAAGGTAGTCGATAACGCCGTGGCGGGCACGGCAGCCACTGTAGAAACTATCGACGAATAAATATGCGGAATTATCGCCGACTCAATTTCGTAAGCACCGCGAGGTTTCTATACGATATCGTAAGTAAGTGAAAGACGGTAAACCCGCGCGGCGCGGATTTGTCGTCTATTTATAATAGATATAGGTTTTATCTTAAGGATCGAGAGCTGAAATCGAAATTATCGGGCTGTTAGGTGCGGAGACATCTACGATAATAGGATCCGAGGAGGTCATCCTTTTGATCATCGTCGTCTATCGCCGAGAAGTCTTAAACGTAGCGCTTATTATATTTAGATACGTTTTCGCTTAAGCGATTAAGTTTTAAATAGAATAGATTAACTATTAAGCTTAGAAAGAATCTATCTTTTCTCTTATACTATATAAGCGACTTATATATAAGATTAATAGCTATACTCTATATATCCTCTACGGCGGACTTCGCTAGATAGATATTTAACGTTAGTTTACCGAAGGTAAACTTTACTATTCTCCTTAATTTCAAGAAATATAGACTATTAAGCGCCTAATTCTCGAGTAGAATATCGCTATATTTAAAATAGTAGGATCGGTTATATTAAAAAGCCTTAAGGTTATTATTTAGAAGCTCGAGAAGGCGATTAAGCTTAAAGCTTATATTCGGCTTACTTCGTAGATTAATAAGGTTATTTACTAGCACGTACCGCTGTAATTATTTTATTACCGCCGATAAGTCTATAATATAAAGCGTGTAAAGTATAATCTATATATACTTTAGGGTATTAGCGATCTCCGCTTAAAAGAGGATCGCTATATAATGTAGGGCGTGGCGAAGAAGACTAATATTTATATATTTAATAGCGTAGCTAAGTATTAAATAGAGCTTAATATAAGTATAAAAGTTCTAATAATTTTAATATTATTAATCGCGGGCTGAGGGTTATATAGCGAGAGTCGTAGACGACGCTAAGGTATAAATTCTCATTAATATTTAATTTAATACTTGAAGCTAAAAGTCGCCTCGACTAATACTTTATACTTTAAGCTAGAATTTTATATCTTTCACCCTACTTAAATTAATATGCTTCTATCTTAGCAATTTAATTTATATTTCTACTATTTATACTTAATAGCTATAAATAATTAAGTTCTTTAATACTTAAAAGTCCTTTAACTAAATAATCTTAAAGCGATTTTAGCGATTTATTATATATTATAAAGTAAATAAATTAGTAATATTGCTCGTTTCTTAGTAAATCTTATAAAGTAGCTATAATAGATTTAGACGAAGATATTAAAGCCTTAAGTCGGGTAATAACCACTTAAAGCGATTAAATAAAAGTTTTGATATCTCGCCGCGTAAAGTCTTAATAGACTATATTCTTAATTATATTTTAAAATTATTATATATTAGACGAATAACTATATTAAATATCGAATTATCTTTCTTTAATTTAAGCTGGCGCTTAAATATATCATTTAGTATATATATATTATTAGCCGTTATACTCTCATCTTTAAAAATCGATGCGATTAGGAAATATTTCGTTCTAATCGACTTTAGTCGCTCTATTATTAATATTACTACTAATTATAAAGAGTCTACGTTCTAGAATATCGATATATATACCGCGAAAATCGCCGATTCTATATAATATAGTTAAATCTAAATAATCGCGTAATTAGTACTAAGTCGTCGATATACTTTTTATTATAAAAGAAATATAATTAATCTACGTATTAAGATACTAAGATATTATATTATAAGCAATTCGCTTAGCTAATAATAGCGTTATATTAAGATACTATATATACTATCTTAATAATCTCTAGTTAAATTATTTCCCTTTTAATATTAGGGCGGTCGTAATTAATCGAAATTCGCGATGATTACTAATTCTTTCTCTACGCCGCTCTTCTATATACTTAAAGTTATTATATATTAAGATAATACTCGAAGCCTACCCTATCGTCTATACGTACCGCTCCGCCTTCTTTTTTAAATCAAATATTCGACGCTATAGCGTTAAATATAAAATAATTAAATTAAATTAATATAACGTATCGAGTACTTATCGTCGAGCTTCTTCTTAATATAAGTAGAGCTCTAAGATAGTCTAAAAATTCGATAATCTATAGAAGCGTATCTAATAATAAAGGGTTACTAGAATAAAGGCAGCTAGCTAATAAATTAAGATATTAAAAGAATTTACCTTTAAGAAGAGATAGTCTTCTCGATAAATAGCTTAAAGTAATTAAAGCTAACGAGATATTAACTCGATTATTACGAGAATAGCATCTTTAAAGAGCTATAGACTACCAAACTCGATCTCTTTCGCGGGAAGATAGAAATCGCCAAACGCCTAATAACGCGCTAATATTTCGAGTTCTCGATATAATACTTCGACGACTAATTTCTAATCTTAGATTATTATAAGTTCGCGCTTTTTAAGCTTTACTATTCTATTAAAATCGATATCTCTAGAAAACTTAATATATATAAAGTTTAGAAAATACTTTTACGCCACCCGGAATACGTATATACTTCGATATTTATATAGCGCTCTAAGAAAGCGCTTTACATCTCAGCTCACATCGTATAGTATTTTTAATACACGTTTTATCTTTTCTTTATTCGAGTATCTAAGATAACGCTTTTTCTTTTCTATCGACTAGCTTCTAGATTTTAACTATTAATTATTTTAAGAATACTCGTTACTAGAGAAAGGCTAAGAGGAGAAAGGCGTTATAATATTTAAAAATATAGAATTAATATTACTAGCTAGAGCGCGGCGGCGTCTTTTAAATAATTAGCTAAAGACTTCGGAAAGAGGTAATAAGAAGCGAGCGGGTATTATAGAACTTATTAAGAGCCTAATAAGTGGAGATATAGTTTTCATTTCGACGGTGAATACTAGTAATTATTATAACGCGCACTACGTGTAAATAGCTAATATTAATATTAATATTAATATTAATAAGAAGTATTATAGCGTAGAGAGGCGAGGGATAAAAAATTAATACTAGATAAAACCGCGTAGCGCGATTTTACCGACGTTCAATAGTATAATATAACTACTTTTAATCGAGATAAGTTCTTCATTAATGCTATTAAGTACTTAAAATATCTACTTTTAAAAATAACTTCCTATTCTATAGAATAATCTTTCTATCACCTATACTCGAATTTATACTAATTTAAACGTCCGTAACGCCTTAAGACGATAAGCTTATACTATCTACTTCGCTATTACTCGATCTTTATCTAGAATTATATTCGTATACTCTTAAATGATTAGATTATTCTATATTATTCGATATATTAACGCCTAGCTAATTAGACAAGTTAGAAAGAGCTAAGTTTCTACTAGAAATCTATAAGAAATAAGGCTATATTTATTAATAAGTTCTAATAGCGTTTTAGTTAACGCAGTTTACTTAGCGTATATAAGCGCTAAGATTAATTATATATTAGACTTCATATTATCTAATATCTCGCTATTCTCTTAAATATATACGAATTAAGATAGCACCGTACGTTACGCTAGCGCGCCTAGCTCAGTAACGATAGATTTGTAGAGGATTTCGAGCCTTATAACTCGCACATCACCCCGTAACAATGACACCGATACGAAGTACCCGAATCAATAACTATCCCTCTTTTCTATTCAAAGCCCCTTTATATCATAAATCGGGCTATTCGTAAATACCCCGCGCGACTTAACCTCGTCCTACTATTCTTTAATATAATAATGAAATCTAGAGACTATCTCGATATAGCCATTAATAATTTCATTATCTAAAGAAATCGATCTCTGAATGATGTTCGCGCCATAACCATACTGCAGATATATTAAAATATTTATATCGAGATAACGAAAGAATATAGAGTTTCTAGGCTGAGAAAATTTCGTATAATAGAGATACGATATTAAGCGTATATTTTAATCTAGTCGAAGATACGCGTAAAGAGTTTAATAGATTGGGTCTTGCCGGATAATTTACTATATTAATAAATAAAACATTATTCGAACTTAACCTTTATTTAAGACGCTATTTCATTTTGTCTAATAATAAAGATATATATTAAACTCGTCGATTATAAGTCTACTAATTTTAGCTTTATAACCCTCTTTACTAATAACCCTATTTTATAATTATTAAAATATATTCTTAACGATAAGATTACCTATATTAATCTAGATATTCTATATATTCTTTCTATTAATCTCGATAATAATAAGCTATATCTACTTAGCGGTTAACGGACTAGTAACGTTATCTCTCGTTACTCGCTTTATATATACGCTATAGGCGTCTTCTTCTCGCTATAGCCGCGAGCTTATTTATCACTAAGTCTTAATATTCGACTAGATCTTAAAGACATCAAGATCGCGACGGTGATCTCAACATTTTCTCAGTCGATATCGAAGGTCTTTTGTGTTGTAATGCTTGACCTAAAGATCGAAGAGTATATTAAAAGAACTTAAATAATTATAGTAAACGTAGATTAATGCTAATTTTGAAGCGATAAGAATACGAAGCGCGTCCATTCTTCTCGCATCGCCTACCATATCGATCGTAATAGGATTCTTTCGTTTTGTCCGCTTTAGGAAATCACTGGAAAGACCCTTGCACTTGTATATAGATCGAGTCTGTTCCGTCATAGTAATATCTTCACCATTATCCATACAATCCGTATCTTCGCTATTCGAGTTCTCGTTATTATTAATATCTTTACTTTACTAATCAATTAACTTTATAATATCGCTCTTACTTCTTATCTCTATAGCCTTTTTACGAAGAGGATATCGCCGTCTTTTACTGGAAAGAGAAGTCAAATGATTATCTCGGTTTCGCTTAGGCCGTACTAAGCTTACGCGTTCTATATCTAACTTCTTAAGTTCGGCGTCTATAAGCGATAACGATAAGCGAAGCTAAATAGCCTTCTTATTATTAATATTCTAAAGGTCTTATTAGTCTTTAGAAATGATTTCCCTAATATTAAAACGCCCGGATTAAGTATATCTTAGTCTTCTTATAATAAGTACGACTATTATATACGTCGCTTTAGTATATAAAAACCGCTTAGCCGTATAACTAATATATCTAAGATAATTTTCATCTAGGTTTATTAACGCCCAGCCCTTAATAGCCTACCTTTAGGCCTTTCGGATAGTTATAACACATTTATTCTTACGATTTCGATTTCCGCTTACCCGCTTTCGTAGGTTCTTCAGAAATATCGAATTCAGAGCATTACAGACGTCATGCTTTATATTAAAATTAGCTTTTTAAAGTCCGTCGTTTATTATCATCCCCCACACCTCTATTAATACCTCGTTTATGATTTTCGAGCTATTTATAATCTTTTCTAGTATATCTTCAATTAATGTTAATTATACTCTATCGTCATCAGCTTGTATAATTAGATTATGCGTTCTTTATTTAATATTTTAAATTAATACTTTCTCTAAAACTTTAGTATTAAGAGCGAGAATAAAGTTAGATATTATAATGTAAGATTAGAATAAAATTAATGGCCCGAAGAACTAAAAGAAGTTATTAAAAGAATTTAAAAGGTAAAGTTAATTTAAAATATTTTGAAATATTTTAAAATATAAGAAAAGGAAACTTACGAATAACGAAAGTGAATATTAATAAAGGTAATAATAATAATAACTAGATCAACAAATAGCAATTATTACATTTAATCAACTAGTATATTTTACTGGCGCTTTTTAGTCCCCCTAAAAAAATCGCAAATTTTAAAATTAGAAGTTGAAATTTAGGGGGGAGGGGGGCTATTTAAATTATATCGAAGATGGAATATACGGTTAAGACGATAGTACTATAATTTTAGATTTTAAATAGATATTAAACTGTAAAGGCGCGCGGCGCGGTTTTATTATATATAGGTTACTAACTCGGGCTAGTATCGAAGCTCGTATCTTAAATAATAATATATAAGCTATATACTCTAATATTAAAACGCAAAATCGCGCGGCGCGCTTTAGTCGTCTATAGCCCTTTTCTAATCGCGGTTTATCTTTACTTATTCTCTAATATATAAACTAGACCTAGCTCGCAGTCTACTTTTTTTTTTCAACTTTTTTAAACTATTTTAGAGATTATATTGCTTTAATTACCATCATTCGATTAGAATAAGTTCATTTATTCTTTTAATAGCCTTTTCTTTTACTTTATTGCCATAGCTAATACGAATATAACCGCGAACGACGACCAGGCTTCCCCTAACGCAATTACTACCGCGATAGCTAATAGTGAGTTACACGATAAAATGGCTGGTAGTGAGTTGCACGATGGAATGACTGGTGATAAGTTACACGATGGAATGACTGGTGATAGAAAGCAAGATGGAGCTTTGATATGGATCTAATATCTCTTTTATATATATTATTATTAACGTAGCTATTAGCCTAGTCCCGGCTCTAAATTAGAAGTAACTTAATCTGAGAGATATGTAAAGGGCGTTTTTCAACTAACGAGGAGGCCGAGGCAAGTAATGAGGATGCCGGGACCCATTCGATTCGCCTTCTCCGTTCTTTCCTATCGAATCTCATGTTAAGAAATCAAAAGGCCCTTCTAGCGCTATTAAGAAGTCGATTAAATAGAAGAAAGCGGTTTCGAAGTCGAAGAAGGGGCTCTAAGAGAATAAATCTACTTAGAAATCTAAAGATAAAGGGTTAAAGAGAGCGTATAATGAATCTACTAATAACGGATTCGATAATATAATAATCTCCGAGCCAACTTTTATGAAAAAAAAACGCGGGGTATTAGATATAGCGAAGTTAGTTAAAATAGTAATAGTCAAGTTCTTCACGGATTACTATGTTCTCTATGATTCGGAGAAGGAGAATGTGGGTAATCCAGTCTCCCATCCGCATGTTAAATTCGACGACTATTTCTTATACACCCTCTTTATACTCGCGGATATTAAAGATCTTAAACTTATCCCTTAAGGCGGCGTTCGCCTTAATAATTTACATATTACTATTATTATTAAATTTAAGTAATTTAATAAGAAATAGCTAAATACGTTCTAAAGAGCTAAATTTAATTTAAACGATATAACTCGTAGTCTTCGTAATCTTTTAAGATATACTACGAAAGCCTATAAGAAGGCGGGTAACATCGATATTAATGGTAAGATTCTTATCGAAGAGGATAAGGGTTAATATTACCTTTAGTATTAGAGACTTTATATACTAGATAATTAAGAGAGTCTAAATAAAAATCTTTATTTAAAGCGACTAAGTTTCGAAAAAGATCTTTATATCGAAGTAATTTTTAAGAAAAGCTATTCCGCAGCTATTTAATCTGCGCCTGGCTACCCTAATAACGACGTATTTCTTCTTATACTAGATTTTATACGGTTATCAAAAAAAGGGGAGGAAAACGAAGTTATATTTGCGAAAGCTATCTTATATAAGAAAGAGAAGATATCTAAGAGGTTAAAGAAGAGTAAAGTCTCATCTAATCCCGCTAAGAACCTTCGGAAAAAGAGGCTTTAAGTGACGTAGCATTTAACGAAGGAATTAGATAAGAAATTAGTTACGATCGAGGTAGTTTTTTATAGCTTAATTATATAATAACTAGGTGGATTTTATTAGATAGTTAATAGATAGATCTATATAAATCTCATATAGAATCTTTAGAAGTAATAAATTTTATTAAATATATATTCAATTAAGTTAATATATAAATCGCTAAAAGATCTTATAAAAAAAAAAATAATTTTTATATTTTTTTTTTTTTTTATTTTTTTTTTTTTTAAAATTTTTTTTTTATAATTAATTTTTTTTTTTTATATATATTTTTTTTTTTTTTTTTTATATTTTTTTTTTTTTTTTTTTTTTTTTTTTTTTTTTTTTTTTTTTTTTTTTTTTTTAAGAAAGTTTTTTTTTTTATTTTTTTTTTTAAAAAAATTTATTTTTAATTTTTTTTTTTTTTTTTTTTTTTTTGTTTTTTTTTTTTTTTTTTTTGTTTTGGGTGGAGGGGGAGGAAGGGGGGGGGGGGGGGGGGGGGGGGCAACCCGGGGGGGGTTTGAGATTTTGGGACGTTCTGAGGGACTGAGGCAGTACCTTAGTCCCCAGCCTGAAGTGATTAGTCAGCACGGCTAAGGGTCACCCGAGGACCGAATGCCATCGGATAAGTTCAGGTAGATAAGGGTAATGGTATTAAAGCACCGTAATGCCTAATCCTTTTAATTAGTTAGGCAACGAATCTGACAACGAACTCCTTCTGCCTCAATCCTTCCATAGCATCACTCTCCTTATTCACACTTTCGACAACGAATAATCACCTACAATCTCTTCAATTCCGCTCACGGACCCCATCTCTACTCCCCTCAAAGCTCCCGATGACATCCGCGGGGCCATGGGGGGCCGTCCCTGAGGCACAGGGTGTCGCCCAGATGTTCGAGAGACAAGCTGAGAAGGTCGAGGATCACATACCTCAGCAAATTGAAGACAAATTACCATTCGGTCAATCAAGACCTTCTACCGCAACCGACACTTCCAGCGACCTCGGCAGAGATACCGCCGCCGAAAAAGATACCGCCGCCGAAAAAGTCACCAAGCTTGTCCGCAAGCTCACCCAACAATCGAGCGGCGACCCCGAGCTGAGGAGATCCCTCATCGTACAGTCTGTCAAGACCGATGGAGGCAATTACCGGAACCCTTTCTTAGATGCTAGTGATCCTGCTCTCGACCCAAAATCTGGACAATTCAAGCCGGAAAAATGGGTGCGGACGTTGGTCGGCCTCCAGTCCCGCGATCCCGAGAGGTATCCTCAGAGGGTAGCAGGAGTATCCTACAAGAACCTGAACGTGCACGGTTTCGGTAGTCTTACGGATTACCAAAAGTATGTTGAGGACAAATGTATTCAATCATCACTAGCTAATCCGATCCTCTTCCAGGACATTCGGCAATTATCCTCTCGAGATCGGCTCCATCTTTAACAAACTCACGGGACGAGGCAAGACGAAGATTCAGATATTGCGGAACTTTGAAGGACTGGTCCGCAGTGGAGAGATGTTGGTTGTCCTTGGTCGTCCCGGCTCCGGATGCTCTACGCTACTCAAGACCATATCTGGGGAAACTCATGGCTTCTTCATCGATGAAAAATCGGAGATCAATTATCAGGGAATTCCCAAGGAAATGATGCATAAGGACTTTCGGGGCGAATGCATGTACCAAGCCGAAGTCGACGTCCATTTTCCCCAATTGACTGTTGGACAAACCCTCAACTTCGCAGCCCAAGCGAGGGCTCCACGCAATCGGATCCCAGGGGTCACTCGTAAGCAATACGCCGAACATATGACGGAAGTCATCATGGCAGTCTTCGGCATCTCACATACCTACAACACCAGGGTTGGCAATGATTTTGTCCGCGGGGTCAGCGGAGGGGAAAGGAAAAGAGTCAGTATTGCCGAGGCGTTAATCGGCGGCAGTCCTCTCCAGTGCTGGGATAACAGTACCCGTGGCCTGGACAGCGCCACTGCTCTCGAATTCGTGAAAACTTTGAGGTTGTCAACAAGCCTGGCAGGATCGACTGCTGCAGTGGCTATATACCAAGCTTCCCAAAGCATCTACGACATATTTGATAAGGTGGTCGTTCTGTACGAGGGTCGCCAAATCTACTTCGGCCACACCACCGCCGCAAAGGAGTACTTTGTAAACATGGGCTTCCATTGCACCGAAAGAGCTACCACCGGAGATTTTCTCACGTCGTTGACCAATCCAGGCGAACGAGTTGTTCGAGCGGGTTTTGAGCATCGCGTTCCGAGGACGCCAGATGAATTTGCGGCCGCCTGGCAGAATAGCGACGCCCGAGCTCGGCTTTTGCAAGATATCGCGAACTTCGAGCGGGAATTCCCCTTGGGCGGCGAGCAGGTGCAGAAGTTCCAAGTCTCTCGCAAAGCAGCGCAGGCGAAGAGGCAGCGCGTCAAATCCCCGTACACTCTCTCTTTGCCCATGCAGGTCAAACTCTGCATGGGTCGAGGATTTCAGCGGCTTCGAGGAGACATGAGTCTGTTCTTGTCCGGCGTCCTCGGCAACTCTGTCATGGCTTTGATAGTCGGCAGTGTCTTCTATAACCTTCAACCCGACACCGGCAGCTTCTACTATCGAAGCGCCTTGCTCTTTTTCGCCATCTTGCTTAGCGCCTTCAGCAGTTTTCTCGAGATTCTTACGCTCTATGGGCAACGGCCAATCGTCGAGAAGCAAAGCAAGTACGCCTTCTATCATCCACTGTCAGAAGCGATTGCGGGAATAATCGTCGGTTTGCCTGAAAAAATCATCACTTCGATCTTCTTCAACCTCACACTTTACTTCCTGACCAACCTGCGAAGGACTCCGTCGGCCTTCTTCATCTACTACTTGTTCTCCTTCGTGGTAGCCTTGACAATGTCCATGGTGTTCCGCACCATCGGAGCTCTGTCACGCACTCTCGCGCAGGCTATGGCTCCTGCTGCCGTGTTCATCTTGGCCTTGGTCGTTTACACTGGCTTCGTGGTCCCTGTAATAGACATGCATCCTTGGTTCCGCTGGATCAACTACTTAGATCCAGTGGCGTACGCTTTCGAAGCCTTGATGATCAATGAGTTCCACGACCGCCAATTTGCATGCACCAATTTCATACCCTCAGGTGATGCTTACAACGGCGTTGCCCCGGACCAGCGTGTGTGTAGCACCGTGGGTTCCGTTGCCGGACAAAGCTATGTCAATGGAGACACTTACATCAACACCAGCTATGCGTACTACCATTCACATCTGTGGAGGAATCTCGGTATCATCTTCGCAATGATGATAGGCTTTTGCGCCATGTACCTAACAGCTACGGAGTTCATCTCATCTCAACGCTCAAAGGGTGAAGTGTTGCTGTTCCGTCGTGGTCAAACCCCTGCCATAGCAAAGAATGGCGACGAAGAGGGCAATGTTGATGATCGCCCCACGGCTCAGGGCACTATTGCTGAGAAGACCCTGTCAGGTGGTGATGTCCCTCCGAGCATTCAAAAGCAGACGGCCATCTTCCACTGGCAAGCTGTCAATTATGACATCAAGATCAAAGGCGAACCAAGAAGGTTGCTTGACGACGTAGATGGCTGGGTAAAGCCTGGGACTTTGACGGCCTTGATGGGAGCTTCAGGAGCGGGCAAAACAACGTTGTTGGATGTACTGGCCAGTCGTGTCACCATGGGCGTTGTCAGCGGACAGATGCTAGTCAATGGACGTCAACGAGATAGTGGCTTCCAGCGAAAAACCGGCTATGTTCAGCAGCAGGATCTTCACCTTGCCACAACTACTGTTCGCGAAGCTTTGAACTTCAGCGCCCTACTGCGACAGCCGAAAACCACGCCAAGGAAGGAAAAGCTCGAATACGTCAACGAGGTGATCAAGGTCTTGGAGATGGGTCCTTATGCCGACGCCATTGTTGGTGTTCCCGGCGAGGGACTCAACGTTGAACAGCGCAAACG
The DNA here is from genome assembly GCF_014066305.1 of Letharia columbiana. Classification (NCBI taxonomy): domain Eukaryota; kingdom Fungi; phylum Ascomycota; class Lecanoromycetes; order Lecanorales; family Parmeliaceae; genus Letharia; species Letharia columbiana. The sequence continues at coordinate 260,127 of NW_023501099.1, read as the reverse complement.
ACTCACCATCGCAGTCGAGATGGCTGCGAAGCCTGCGTTGCTTCTGTTCCTTGACGAGCCGACTTCTGGCCTCGACTCCCAGACTGCATGGGATATTTGCAAATTGCTTCGGAAGTTGGCAAGCAATGGCCAAGCCGTTCTATGCACTATTCACCAACCTTCGGCAGTCCTCTTTCAGGAATTTGATCGTTTGCTGTTCCTTGCAAGTGGCGGTAGGACCGTTTACTTTGGAGACATAGGACACAGTTCGAAGACTTTGACTGACTACTTCGAGCGCAATGGGTCAAGGGAGTGCGGCGTTGAGGAAAACCCTGCCGAATGGATGTTGGATGTCATCGGTGCGGCTCCAGGGTCACAAAATACGATTGACTGGCCTCAAGAATGGCGAGACTCGCCTGAGAAGCAGGCTATCAGAGACACGCTTGCAGACATGAAGCAGAGGCTCTCCAAGGAGCCAGCTGACAAGGATCCAACAGCATTGCGCGAATTCGCCGAGCCTTTCAACGTTCAGCTATACGCCGTTACCAAGCGTGTATTCGAACAGTACTGGCGGACGCCCTCTTACCTGTACTCCAAGACTCTTCTTTGCGCGGCCTCGGGGCTCTTCATCGGCTTCTCGTTCTGGGATGCTGCCATTAGTCTCCAGGGACTCCAAAACCAGCTGTTCTCCATCTTCATGTTGATGACCATTTTCGGCAATCTAGTCCAGCAGATAATGCCCCACTTCGTCACCCAGCGCTCTCTTTACGAGGTCAGAGAGCGACCATCCAAGACGTATTCATGGAAAGTCTTCATGCTGTCCAACATAATCGTCGAGCTGCCATGGAACACTTTGATGGCCATTATCATCTTCTTCTGTTTCTACTATCCGATTGGCATGTACAAAAATGCTATCCCCGACCATCAAGTCCACGAACGAGGGGGGCTGATGTTCCTCTTTGTCTGGGTTTTCCTGCTCTTCACTTCAACCTTCACCGACATGGTCATAGCTGGTATGGACTCGGCGGAGACCGCCGGCAATGTCGCCCAGCTGCTCTTCTCTTTGACATTGATCTTCAGCGGGTAAGCCTCAGATCCTTTCACTGCCTTCCTGAAACCCATTACTGACAACCCTTCCAGTGTCCTCGCCGGTCCCACCGCTCTCCCAGGCTTCTGGATCTTCATGTACCGCATATCCCCTTTCACCTACCTAATTGACGGCATGCTCTCCACCGGCCTGGCCAATAACGCCATCGTCTGCTCCTCCATTGAACTCGTCAAATTTAACCCTTCCCCCGGCCAAACATGCGGCCAATACATGTCCACCTATATAAACCAAACAGGTGGTTACCTCACCAACGACGACGCCACGGCGAATTGCGAGTTTTGCTCCGCTGCCAGCACCAATGTCTACCTGGCACAGCTCAGCTCGCAATACTCGACCCGATGGCGCAATTTTGGGATCATGTGGGCGTACATCATCTTCAACGTTTTCGCCGCATTGGGGCTGTATTGGTATGCTAGGGTTCCGAGGAAGCAGAAAGTTCAAGAAGAGGCGCCGGTCGATATGTCGAGAACGCAGACGGCGGCGTCGAGGGTCTCGAGGGTGGCGACAAACAACAATGAGAAGTCTGCTTGATCTTTGGCGTCAGGAGAAGCCTTGAAATATTCTATATCGCGCTGCGGTAAGGGGCGCCGAGAAGGGGAGGCGATCTTAAAGGAGCTGATCCTATGGGCGTCCCCATAATGCACATAACACCGGGCACGCTCGCCTCCATGCACAGCTGCTCTTTTCTTCTTGGACAATTATGTTGTCGTAGCATAGAATTTACATAAACTCCCTTCCCTTTCCAACAAACTACCCTTTTTTTTTTCCCCCCCTTCCCCTTTACAATATCGCACACCCGGAATCCTTTCCCCCCTCCCTCCCTTCCTTCCGTCGCACCCATCAGCAAAGTGTCATCGTCGCCGATACGAGAGCGATCGATGAATCGGCACGGCGCGTGCGATGTAGGTCGTTGCTGTACTGTGTAGGTAGGTGGATGGTATCGGATCTATCCATTCATCATCGTTTGTGGTCGTGTGGTGTGGTGAGGCTGGATTGGGTTGGGTTGGGTTGGGATATGATGATGATTTTTTCCTTGGGGAATGAAGGAAGGGAATAGGGAGGGGGGAAGGATGGAGGTGTGCGGGTTGGATTTGCGCTGGGTGAGGATGATGGGAAGGAGAGGGGAGGGAAGGGAAAGCAGGGGAGGCGTTGGTGGTAGATATTCATGTGGCAGATGATAAGATGGATTTGGAAGAGCTATATCGACAAAGATCCTATCCACCCATCCCGATCGTCATCCTTTCCCATTATGTACCCCAGCCGCACCATCCCCTGCAGACCGATCAAACCACACTTCCCTTCCTCTCCACATCCTCCACGATTTCCGGCGCCAGTGTTCCCTTATCCGTGAGACCCATCTCCGCGGCGAAGGTGCTGTGCGGCACCCACTTGGCTGAGTTCCTGGGTGTGGTCTCCTCCATCATACGGTCCACCTGTTCAAGGGAAAGACCCTTGGTTTCCGGGATCAAGAAGTACGCGTATATGAAGCAGCAGACGCAGAGGGCGCCCCAGACGAAGAACACTTTGGGGCCTAGATTGCCTTCGTCCTTGTCGACCATGTAGGGGGTGATGACTGAGATGATCTGGTGGAAAATCATGTTAGCACTGGGAAGAAGAACGGCGATGATGGCTGGAGATGACTTACGCAGTTCCACAGCCAATTGGAGGCAGTTGACAAGGCGACACCGCGGGAGCGGATTGGCAGAGGGTAGATCTCGCCTACAACAACCCAGGCACCAGGACCCCACGTAGAGGCGAAGAAGAAGATGTAGATGCAAATGAATGCGATTTCGGCCTTGACGGTCGTCGGATTGCCTCCGTCCGCAGTCCCTATGATGGCAACAATGAACTCACAGATCACCATGCCCAACGCGCCCCAGACCAAGAGCGTACGGCGTCCGAATCGCTCAATGGTATAGAAGGAAATTGGGGTCGAGCAGACGTTGACGAGAGTGGTGATCAGACCGATGAGGAAGGGGTTGCTGATCGTGCCCAGCTGCTGGAAGAAAGTGGTGCCGAAGTAGAAGATGAAGTTGATACCGGTCCATTGCTGCATCATCTGGAGCGATGTCCCGAGAATGGTGCGGCGTAGGTTGCTCTTTTGTACCCAGAGGGAGCCCTTGAAACAGTTGGCCCAGCTGGTGAAGTAGCTGCCTTGGGGTATCATTTGCAACTCGTACTCGTGGTTGGCGACGATTTCAGCAAGTTCCGTCTGCACGAATTCCGAATCGCGAGGCTGGCCACGCAGACGGCCGAGCACATCGGCAGCACGGTCGATCTTGCCTCGCTTGACAAAATAACGGGGTGATTCGGGAAGGAAAAAGAGACCGGTGGCCAGGATGATGGCCCAGAGCATTTGTAGACCGATTGGGACACGGTAGGAGGCGGTCGTGGTGTAATTCTGCGTGCCGTAATCGACGCAAGAGGCGAGGAGCAGGCCAATGGTGATGCAGAATTGGTATCCCGACACAATGGCACCGCGAACCTTCTTCGGGGCAATTTCTGACATGTAGAGGATGATGATGGCAGAGACGAAGCCGATCCCGAAACCGGCCACGAGACGACCGGCAACCAGCAGTCCATAGGTGGACGAGGCGGTTTGTAGTATGACACCGATGATAAAGACAATGCAGCCCAAGATGATTGTCGTGCGTCGACCGGTGAAGTCGGCGATATCACCCGCCATGAGGGCCCCGAAGAATGTGCCGGCCGAGAGAATGGAGACAATGAGAGATTTCTCCCACGAGGGCAGCGCGAAGCCACCGGGATCGGACCCGGTCTTGGCATTGAATCGAGGGTCGTTGGGGTCAAGACCGGTGTAGAGGTGAACGAAGTAATTCATGCCGATGACACCGTTGATGTAGCCCGAGTCGTAGCCGAAAAAGATGCCACCGAAAGCAGCGAAGGCACACATCATGTAGGCTTTGAGGGTGACGGGGGCCTCGATCCGGCCTGTGTCGGCCGTGGCGACGAGGCCTACAACTCCTCCCGGCATGGTGGCGGTCCTGTTGCTCGATGAGTGGTCGATGTAGTTATTGGTGAGTGGGTGGAATGAGATGCCTCACAGCGTGACTAGCTGCTGCTGGCTGGCAATCAAGGAGAGTGGAAGAGGAGAGAGAGAAAGAGAGAGAGAGAGAGATGAAGAGACGAAGAAGGAGAAGATAGAGGGAAGGAAAAGTGAGGGGTCAGTAGTAGTAGTAGTCGAGGATGGAATACTGGGGATGTGGAGATGGTTGATTTATAGTACTTCACTTTCTGACCTTTCTGCTTTCTGCTTCCCGCTGCAAACGGGGGGGATGTTGAAGTGTGGAGGTGTGAGCAGGTGATTGGAGACAAGTGAAAAGTAGATTGTTAGCTAAAGTGTGAGGAGTGAAAAGCGATTGGACAAGGGATGGAGAGAATCATTCGGGAATCATCATGTGCTGAACAAGTACCGTTAAGTAAGCTGTCAAGTTCTGGTAGGATAAGGAGATATGCTTTCTCATTATTGGTGGACAAAGAAGAAGAGTTTGTCTTAGCTTCTTCTGCATGCATCAGCTTTGTGCCTGTAAGGCTAGTGAAGCACTAGTGGAGAAGTCATGCCCCGCACCTACTTTACTTTACTTTACTTTACTTTACTTTACTTGACTTTACGAGTAACGTCGATCTCTTACTCATACCTATATCCCTGTATTCCGTGGCGAAAATCCTTAGTTCATGCCAATGTCAATCCAGCGTATTTTAATTGCCGTCCGGGAGGGTGGAATCTCATCCATGACGACGACGGAAAAAAGGAATTCGCATTTTCAAGAACGCTTGTTGTCTTGGAGAAGTTAGTGAATGGGTTATAGCAAGAGTACTAAAAGGATCATCTCGTGGCTCCAAAATGAAAGTAAGAATAATGAGGTCTGGATTCTGAGGAAGCGGAGACTTGTCACTCATGTCAAAGATGATCAGATCAGCAGCAGAGATAAAACAATGCCCCGGATGTCACCAAGGGGTTCGTGCGTCTCCGTCCACTGCACCAATGAATTACCCTTACTCGTGCTTGCTTACGCCAAACGGTCCAGAAAGTCCCCACTCCACAAGGATAGGCTTCCGACTGCTGCGAGTCTGGCCCGCTCCACCACTCAGTCGCCCCTCTCCGCTGACAGGCGTGCCACTACTACCGTACTGCTCGGTAAGGCTGCCTGTGTACATGGGGTAACCAGTGCGGGTCACGTGTCTTGGCGGCCGGCGGATATCATCGGCTCCGTGCACCCTGCAGGTCTGCTGATCCTCCGGTGTGCGCCATCGAGATCTGGCCTGCCAGCCGGGAATAGCTTCAGTGGCAATACCGAAACTAAACCTTCTCCTTGACACGGTCGAACAAATCCAGATTCGGGGAGAAATGTTCAATCTCGGAAAGCGAAAGGGTGGAGGATGATGGAGTGACCACATGCTAATATTCAAGAACCGTCACTTTCCTGTCTATTCTCCACCTGCCTCGCAACATTGACACTCACTCCTGGTCCTCCCCTTCCTCTGCGTCTTTCACTTCAATGGACGCTCAAAATACCCATTCCCCTCACTCTCCCCACCCTGCCGTCCTCTCCGGGCAGGCGTCACTGTTCCACTGGTGCCACTCCCTGCCGCCATCCCCATCTCCGGGCTGACTCTTCCACCCAACAGTATCATATCAGCGCTTCCCCCTCCCACGCCAGCGTTTCCCTCTTGCTTTCCAGCAAGAGCCGCCTCGTACTCCCACCGTGGTACATAGCCCGTCTTTCGCGCGTCACGATACGCTTTGTTGACAATCTGCTCCACGATCCCAGCGTCCTCGAACTCTTGGTATTTGCGCCATAGACCCAGCGCAGTGCGTGCATCCTCGATGCTGTCGTGGTTGCCCTTCTGTACCTCTTCTCGCAGCAAAAGTTCGGCCAGCATGGCCAGTCTCAGTCGGCGCGGGTTGTCTCGTTGCAGGAAAAGGTCGGCTGTGTCAATGATTTGCTCTTTGGGCACATGAATGTTGACTTCAAGGAAGTCTTTACCTAAGCCATGTCCCACGAATATGCAGCCGAGATTGAGCAGCAGCCAAAGCTTCTTGTACGCGACTTTGAGGCTCACCAGCGCATGCCTCGAGCGGCGCGGGTCCAGGTCCCCCTCTCCGATGCCGGAATATTGAGTGACGTAGTCCACGATCGGTTCGTTGATGGTTATATAATCATCGATGAAAGGGATTCCTTCGTCTTCTCCGCCGACTCTGAGGGCTGATACACGACCGAGACCGTTGCGCTTAGGATTGGTGGTGACTCGGCTGCCGTTGGCTGTAAGCTCGATCTCCTCGCGGACTAAGATTACAAATTCAGCGTCGATGGCAACGTGAGTGCCTGATTCTGGAACCTCAACACCAGGTTTCAGTGTAAATGCTTCACGGCTGTTAAAGATACTAGTGAAATCAGTAAGATTGAACGAAGAGAGAGCATCAGTCATCTATCTCACTTCAAGGAGCCATTGTAGTACAGACAGCTTAAGTCGAGAGAATCTTTCCACGAATCGTCGATGTTGTGTCGGGCGTGTCGTACTTGATAAGTAAGAATGACGGGAGACTTCCATGGCGTGACCTCAAGTGCTTCGTCCTGTCCGACCTTCCTGACTAGAAAGTCATTGAAAAGATGCCAATGATTGCCGATCTCTCGAGGACTCCTTTCTGATACGGTGACTATAGTAGTGGTAAGCCTCGAAAGTTCGAGCTATTTTGCACGCCACATACCGTTGACAATCGAAACGAGATGGGACTCTTGTCGGTCTGCGCTTGTGACGTCGGCCACTAATCCCACGAGCTCAAAGACAACGGTGGATCTGTGGTATCGGAAGGGTTGCAAACTCTCGCCTTCGAGGACCCTCATGTTCCCACCTTCGATGGTGATTCCTATCTCTTGCGGTAGCCAATGGGGTTTGGCCCAAAACTGCTTGTTCTTTGGGCTCTTGTCTAAGCCTGTATTGATCATGAGAATAGGCGAAACATCAGTTATTGTTCGTCGGCTAGCTAACGGTGCATATCGTCGACATCGTTGGCACCATCCTTTGGTTTGTGATTCATTCTGGAAGCCTAGGCTAAGTACGTCCGAGAACTTCGGGAAGGGACCCCGACTCCTGCCAATAGCATTCTATATTCGTCAATACTCGAAGTCGTGCAGAAACAATTCGGAGAAGGCTTGTACATACTAAGTCCGGGTAGGTCAGAGTAGTGACATGTGAGGCATCATGGCGGAAGGTCTCATGATTGCAGTTGAGGCAGCGAAGAGTAAGGAGACCGTTCGTGATAAAAGCCTGTATGCGAATTAAGCAAGAGGAACAGTACGGCATAGGCAACGCACCTGGTCAAGAGTGGAATCATAAAGATCCGCTCTGCGAGAGTCTCGACAGATCTGCTGCAAGAGGAACCGGTTGGCAATTGAGATCCTCACGTCCAACGTGTTCTGCGGGGAGCTTTCCTCTACAATATGGAGCTGGGCGGCTGAGTACGGATGGGTTGTTAGCTTGCTACAGTTTCTTTTCATTACATTACGCATACCTTCCGGTAGACTGCGGTAGGCCAAAAGAAAGTTCGTAGCCTGACACCATTTTCCGCGTGATCTTTCCAACATATCACAGAGGAAGCCTATTTCGCAGAGCATACAGCAATCCTGGATACAGCTTCCTGCGGCATGATGCAAGGCGATGTTGCGAATGACAGGGGTGAAACGAAATAATTGAAGCAAAGGGTTTAGGTAGGAATTCATGTTGTTATTTGTCAGCCCGGAATAGCAGGTCTTGTTGTAGTACCTGCCCTAGATTCAGTCAGAAGTATATGGTTGATTCAACAGACATACTTGAAATCAAAATCCTCAATTCCAAGTCTAGGGCCGAATTTGATGGTTAAATTGGCGTAGTAATTGGGTACGTCCGCTTTGGTGTTGTCTGACAACGCAGTATCAAGCAGTGCTTCTGCGGCGCCACTGGTAGGACTGTCGTTACTGGGGGTCACCTTCGAGTCACGAGCCTTCTCACTCAGCAACTTCGGTGCAGCAAAAACTGTACCATTGGTGTCTGCGGATTTCAATCCTTCAACCTGGTTTCTGAATAATTTTCGAGGGTTTGGAGCGATCTGGCCAATGCCTCCAGGATTCGGTCGCAGATTTTTGACGATGTCTGGGTCAACCACGGCAGGAGGCTTTCCAACTTCAAGGCATCGTTCATTGCCCCAGGCAGACAGAAGCCTCTCGCGATAGAAAGGCATACCTATTATATTGAGTGGACTGCAAAGGAAACGAATCAGTCAATACATATTTGTTCGGCGGAAAGATTGGAAAATACAAGTCGTCATCCACCCCCATCGGCCGTTGCCCCATTGGACGTACATGCACCACGTCGTCCGCAAATTCAGTAGGGTTGAGAACTTCAGTAAATTGTAGCTTCTCAGGAGAACCCCAAAGGTGTATAGCATTATCCTGGTCCACGACCGCCCAGACGTTGCCAGACGGTGAGATCATCATCGAGGTCACAACGCTCATGAGCTGTACATGTAGCACGGCGGCGTTATCCGGGTTCATAAAGTCTACAAGATTCAGTTGCCCATGCTGTGAAGCGATAAGAGTGGTTGTTGACATCCTAGGGTGTATCTGCACAAAAGCGGCTCCAGCGGGAAAAGGAATGGGCGCAAGCACCTCCAAATTTTTGATATCGAAGATCTTCACAATATGATCAAGCTGTGGAGCCCCGTATGATTTCGTAGACCAGCCGCATGTTAAAAGGTAGTCCGTTTTGACATCCATGCTGTTGATTTTCGAGGAGTGAGCTTGCCATGTCTTGACCACTTTAAGAGTCCCTGGATCCAGAAAGTCAACGGAGCCTGTGCTTGTTGCTGCGCAGATATAGCGGGACACCTTCATCATAGTGTAATCTGCATTTGTAGGGATCTCCTCAACGACCTGACCCTTCTCCACATCGATCTTGTACATGGTTCCCTGACATCCAGCGACCAGGATAAGCGGGCTGTCTTTGCGAAGAAAACTCATGCAGCAAAGCTTCCGCATAGCATTTTCTCTGTATGAATGTTAGTGGTGGCGGTGGGATGCTCGTTGACATGGACAGACTCGATATGCCATTGGGTCAAACACCGCCGATTCATAAAATGCACACTTCGCGAAGCTAGAGAGATGATTCCCCTCTCATTGAACAAAAACTGCTCGACATGACCTTCGCTCACTAGATGAGCTTGCAGCGAAGTGTACTTCTCCAGCTGCGAGGCATAGTACGAACTAACACGTCCCTATCGTTGATCGTCTCCCGTATCAGAAGTCATTGCACCAGCACTGATTGACAGGAAGTCTCACATAATCATCTCCAACCCATAACAATTCTTGATGAGTGTCGAATGCAATTGTAGCGATAATATGCGCATATTGGTTGAGCTCTGGCGGAGAAAGCTGTATCTGTCGGACCTTGTATTTGAGGGATGTCAGTCGTTGAGTGAAAAGGCAGAGTCCCGATTTTTTCAGATAATACGGCGTGAACTGCCCTGTCCTCTTACGAAATACTAAGAAGTCTAAAGATACCTCTTGCCAATCTGAATCCATTGCGGCGATCAGCCTCAGATCTCTGTAAACATCGGTGCCCCGGTCTCTATATCAACTGCAATGCCGTAGTTGCCCAATTCGGCCGTACTGGAATTTCTTAGGGAAAGAGCAAAGCGCCATACCACATGGGCGGAAATCGCAGCCAGATGAGGTAGATTTTGCCTAGCGATTCACTCCAGCGCATGGTTTGGCAGGTGCTTCGATCCCTCGTGAGGTCCAGATGGACAGAAAAATCGTATGGTGCCTCTTCAATATTCGGTTTCATCGAAGACCCAAGGTAAAAGCTTTGTTCGCTGATTGTCTGAACACTGGTCGTTGTTTTCGGCAGAAGTCGGCTAACCTTCAGTATAGGACGGTCCTCGACCTACAATAGCAGTCCTCTCGATCTTCAAGACCCACAGAGCGCTATAAGCCCCAGAAGAGCGGTAAGGGAATAACAGAGTTTTTCATCAAAAGTATGGTGCTCACAAGCAAAGTACCAAAGCTCACTACGAAGTATTTATGCTACAGTGACTTTGTATTTACATGCATTCGCTGCCATCCGCTTCAGCGGCTCTCTGTACTCGTACTCTATCCAGTCTTCCAGCCTGTAGTATGCCTTTCAAAAAACCAAATCGCCATTCCTGCTAGATTATATCTGGTACATGGCACTATCCAGGCTAACAAAACTTCGATAGCTCAAACTTGAGGGCCGGCTTTGATGACCTCGTCGGTCGCCTCATCAGCATATTTCTTGAAGTTCTCAACGAACAGACCCCCCAATTTCGTGACTTCCTCTTTGAAGTCAGCCGCTCCTGTCCAGGATTTCGCCGGGTTGAGTAGCTCAGAGGGAACACCGACGCAAGATGTCGGTACGGGGAGATTGAAAGTTTCGTATGTCTCGAACTTAGCTTTGGCAAGCTCGCCTGAGTGGATGGCATCGAGGATTGCCCGTGTGTATTTCAATCTGTGCTCATCAGCACGCCTTATGCCAAAAGTGGGCAGAGTGAGACTCACGGACAACGCTTGCCACCAGTCGTGGCACCAGCTCCTACCCAACCAGTGTTCAGCAGCCATGCATTAGCATTGTGGTGCGCGATTTTATCAGCTAGCATTTTGGCATAACGCATGGGATGCAGAGCTAAGAATGGCTGAGCGAAGCAAGAAGAGAATGTCGCTTGGGGCTCGGTGACACCGTCCTCCGTGCCAGCCATCTTTGATGTGTAGCCAGAGATGAAGTGAAACATGGTTTGCTCAGTGTTTAGCTTAGAGATAGGCGGTAGGACACCACGAGCATCACAAGTGAGGAGGATAATGTTGGAGGGATGGTTGTCGGATACACAAGGAATCTTGGTGTTCTCAATGTACTCAATTGGGTACGCGCAACGAGTGTTCTCGGTTAATGTGGCATCATCGTAGTCAACCGTTCGTGTTTCAGGGCTGAAGACAACATTCTCTAGGATGGAGCCGAACTTGATCGCATTGAAGATGTCCGGTTCCTTTTCAGCCGAGAGATTAATGCACTTGGCGTAGCAGCCACCTTCAATGTTGAATACACCTGTATCACTCCAGCAGTGCTCGTCATCACCGATCAGGGCACGCTTGGCATCTGCAGATAGTGTCGTTTTTCCTGTTCCAGATAGACCGAAAAAGACTGTAACATCGCCGTCTTTACCTTGGTTGGCAGAAGAGTGCAAAGTCAATACGTTGTGCTTCACAGGCATCTCGTAGAACAACACCGTGAATATGCCTTTCTTCATCTCGCCAGCATACTCAGTCCCTAGTATAACCATTTCCTTCTCGGCAAAGTTGATAGCAACAGAAGTGGACGAGCTCATCCCGGTCGTGTATCGATTGGCTGGAAATGAGCCTGCATTGTAGACCGTGTAATCTGGGTGGAAATGCTGTAGCTCTTCCCTCGATGGCCGGATGAGCATGTTGCGCATGAAGAGTGCATGATACGCTCGAGCACAAACAATTCGAACGCTGATCCGGTACCGCTCATCCCAGCCAGCATAGCCATCGACGACATAGATTCGATTGCGGGTATTCAAGTAGTCAACAGCCCGTTCTCTGTTGATCCTCCAGACCTGATATTTGATTGTCAGACATCCGGGGTTCTAGAGACACGTGACTTGTAGCGGGGTTGCTATGCCGAGGCAATCCCGTTCCACAAAACCCGCTCATCCATCTTCAAATGCCGAGTCGCAAAGAAAATATTGTACTGACCTGAGGTGACATCGGCTTGTTGACCGGACCCCACCAGACTTCCTTCTCAGAGCCTTCTTCTTTGACGATACGCTTGTCGAGGGGTGAACGGCCGGTCTTGGCCCCTGAGTATGCGGTCAAAGCTCCCGTTGAGGTGATGGCTGAGCCTGTTTCATACACCAAGGCATCTTCATACAAGGCTGCGACAGAGGGATTGGCGATCTATGATGTTTCAGTTCTGGACTCGGGGATCTTGTAGGAGAAATGGCTCACAATGGAGACGCGGTCGTAGTCAATATGAGCCACTTCATGGAGCTCTTCCTCGATCTCAGTGTGCTCGCGCTGTGGCCTAAGGGAGTCTATGGATTAGTGGGAGCTCTTCTGAATACAGTTGGAATTAAAGAGAAAGTACAGACTTACTCAACACCACCGGGATGAAGACTTGTTTTGTTGACGCTGTTCGGATTGATCATTCTGGCGAGTGAGCTGGAATGGTAGTTGTTGCCTAGTTGTTTCTGCCGTTGTTGCGCTGTAAAGTCTGTGGCGAGTGGAGTTCGAGGACGATTAATGTTTTCTAATTCTTTTGAGGGCATGGCGGCTGTTTTGTATGTATCTGAACCTCACATTAGCTCCACAGCCTTGAAGCATAATCGGCAGAAGTCGGAACCAGATTTCTCGACCCAGCCACGTTGGATTATGGCGTTTGAAGTTCAGTGGGTAGTCAAAGGGTCAAACACCCGAAGTCAGGGCGTTCCAAACGTACCGGATTTGGTCCGCAAGTATGGTAAGTGGCCTGGATTGCTTCAGATGAGGACCGTAAGACGTGGGCAGAAGAGATTTAAGCACAGACTTCCGAAGTGATATTTCTTTGTTGGCTTTTGACGTATTGTCGGAAGCATGCTAACCCCGCCTTTTCGCTTAAACCCTAAGGTGAATCTATTTGTATGCCATTGGACAATCGCTTTTTAAAGGACAGACGGAGTTGGAGGCTCTTTCGGTTCCTCCCATGGTATACTGCTGTGCCAGCAGTCCAGCCATATGATCTGGACATCGGCAGCCGCTATGAGATTCCATTCGTGGCCACCTCAGCTTCCAGTTCTCCTTGGTAGGACGGAACCCCTTATGCGCCGTCCTCTCCACGCCCCGCCTTGTGTTCTGTGTTCAAGATGTCTCCAATCTCTAGTTTCAAGAGCTCGGGGAGAATAGCACCTGCATCGCCTTCGAAGAAACAATCTCCCTTCTTCAACCCTCCTCTGCCCGTGTCTGCCCTGTCCATATTGATGACTGCGACTCTTGCGCCTTTTGCCCTAGCTTTTTCGATGTAACCCGCAGCAGGATAGACCTTAGCACTGGTTCCAATGACGAGGATCAGATCGATCTTCTTCGATTCCTCGATGAAATCGTCGATCTCCTCGATAATCTTCTCGGGTAGCATCTCTCCGAACCAGACGACGCCAGGACGAAGCAGTCCACTGCCGCATTCGGGACAATGGGGAAGGTCTTTGGTATCAAGCTCTGGGATCTCAACCCGATCATCCGATATGTCCAGCTCTTTCCCTGATTGATGCTTTGAACCCGCGCCGTGCATGGCATGTTGCAGTGAGTCTGTGGCTCCGGCTCCCGAGGTCGCTGTTCCCAGAGGAGCCGGTGAGGGCCCGCCCTTAGGAATTGCCAGCGCTGGTGCTATAGGATCTGTAAAATTGTTCGACTCTGCATGCTTGCAATAGAACGCGGTGCATTTGACATCGAACAAGGACCCGTGGAGGAGACAAAGCTTCGAAGCTGGATGGCCTGCTCGTTGACTGAGTCCTGGAATTACTCATAAGCTGCTGAAAGATTGTACTTGGTGCAACACTCTGCCCACCATCAACGTTCTGGCTCAGGGTTAGGAAGCCCCTCTTGCGTCTGGCCAGTTCAGCAAGAGCATAGTGAGCTGGGTTTGGCTGTGCCTGCAACGCCATGTGCCGTCTGTAGCTGTAGAACTGCCAAACCAGGCCAGGGTCTTCGGCAAAAGCCTCCGGGGTTGCGAGAGAGACTGCATCGTAGCTTCGCCATAGACCGCCGGCGCCACGAAACGTAGGCAGCCCAGAGGCAGCTGAGAGGCCTGCACCGCATAGAGCTAGTACGCGGTCTGAGTAGCGGAGGTGGTTCTGGAAGGACTCGAGATCAGCAGACTTGATTGAGGATGCCATGCTTGCAAAAGAGTGCTTATGTTTGAAGATGATCTTTGTTGCATTTCCGTAGACGCTCATGCCTCAGCGACATATCTTGGGAGCTGTTGCCTGAAATATGACTCGATGTATTGAGGAGGATGACGTTGCTTGGTACGACAAGCTATAAGAAATCTACCCCCCCGTCATTCGGAACTCGCCCCTATAGTACTCTCAGTACCCTCTTACCCCGCGGTAGCTATTTACTCTACATTATACTCCTACTCTACAATATTCTTCTTTTCTACGATACTCTGCGGTATTCTCCTATCTTACGATAATCTCTTTCTCTACCCTTCGATGCTACTTTATCCATGCGCTATCTGAAAACAAAATATAAACATTCCAGAGGCGCCTTCTATCACGAGGCTGTAGCTTCGACTTTAGACGGGTGGAAAGTGAAAGACTGCAAAGATATTCTGGCTCTCTTGATACTATACATAGACTTCCAGCACTGGGGCGAATTTTGGAGTCGAATAAACTTAGAACGGATCTCGTTAGAGAACTCTGTCACTAGTTGAGTAGAGCAATCCATAAACTGGAAATTCGGTGATCAAGGATTGTGTTGTCGATTTCTGAAAAGTAATTCTGTTAAGGGTGACTAGAGGCTAGCCTCGGATACCCCCGATTCTGATCTCCGCTACTTTTACTCGCTACCTAATGCTACCTCTACCTCATCGAAGTTGGGTCAAGCTATCTATTGTAACACTTGGCAAAAAGTTAATCTTAAGATACGATGTTTTCACTCTCGTTCAGACTTGTGCTGTGGCTCGTAATGTGCCCAAGCGTGTAATTTCCCAGCTCACCCAGGTCGCGCGACCATAGGGCGGCGATCGACCTAGAACTAATCAGGGGTGAGATCGAGGTACATTTCGTATAGCTTTGGCAGACATATTTGTGCCAAGCCGCCCCTGCCATAGTGGTCGGCAATGGTCAGTCCTACTCTTCGATCACTGCGACAGCGCCGTTTGAATGACCATTGTACCATAGCCCCGGGCCCTCTGACCTAGATGTGGGTGCGATTGAATGTAGTGGAATGGTGGAACGGTGGAATAAGGCCAATGTGTATGTTGTATAATGCCTTGCAGAAAACTCCCCCCTCCAAGTCTATTTGTATCATTAGATAGATCGCTGATAATTTCAATTCATAGAAACCTTCTTGCCTCTCGCTCTTGTCCCATTGCTTAATAAAACCAGGTTCCAAAGAAAAGAATCGTCGTGTAAATTGTCACCACGGCATAAAAGCCCTCATGCAAATAATTAGTCTTGCCCCACCTCGACCGCTTCGCACCGTCGGTCGGATGCGCAATTCCCGTATCCTTGTCCCTCCGCAGCAAATCCTCACGATCAGGCATCGAAGGCGGGCTTACTGCATATTTGATGGGAATCATACAAGACGCCGAAGCGACAAGCCAAACCAATGGAGGCCAACCGGCATGGGTGAGGATGTAAAATAAGCGATCTTGGTAGGTATCTGGGGTTGTTGTAAATGCGCGAGCGGTAGAGAGAGCGGCGGCACCGACAGTGAAGAACACATAGGAGAGGTGGATGAAAGCTCCGCCGTTCCACCAAATTGCCTTTATGCGGCGCATCAGGGGGGCACGGTTGCGGGCATCGCGTTCATTGATGACGGAGTCGATGCTGCCGGATGAGGAGAAGGTGGCGAG
Source organism: Letharia columbiana (assembly GCF_014066305.1). Lineage (NCBI taxonomy): Eukaryota > Fungi > Ascomycota > Lecanoromycetes > Lecanorales > Parmeliaceae > Letharia > Letharia columbiana. The sequence goes on along the minus strand of NW_023501099.1, from coordinate 244,397 downwards.
TTTTCCGCCGAGAAAGGCGGGGAGGAGGAATGAGCGGACGATTGCAACCCCGTGATCTACACAGAACAGAATTGTCAGTAAAGGGATGATTGCATGTAAAGGACGGATGCTGAATGAGTCAAGAATACTGACAGGGTGCCATCCAGAGCGTATTGAGGTTTCCCCGCCAGGCAAAACGATAGCCAGCCGGCACGAATGCGACCCATTCATTTACACGGTTGATAGCTAAAGAGAAGAAGGCGAGTCGGAGGAGCCATCTTAATTGGTCGTTATCTGCGTACGCAACGAGCCTAAAGCCAGATACCAACACAATGGGAAACATCAGGAGAGAACCCATTGCGGAGACTGTTGAGAGGGTACCGAGAGTAAAAACGAATCCGGTGAATCGGTGAAGCACGCTCATTCCTCGACAAATTCGGCCGAAGAGAAAGAAGTTAAGCTTCGCTGAGGTCTGAACGGTCCCAATCGTCTGATCATGGTCAGCAGGAATCGAAAACGACCGTATATTAGGATTATGTAAGCTTACCCATCGTGCTCGCTGCTTGATATGGCCGGAGAATGAGTCCGGTACCGTCCCGTATTGCAGAGGTTCCTGTACGTAACATGTTCTCCATCCAGCTCCGAGCAGCAAGTTCGAGCAAAAAACATCCTCAGCCACTGAGCCGGTGGGAAACCCGCCGATCTGATCTAGAGCAGTCCGACGGAGGGCATAGCCAGACCCTGTACACCAAGCTGATCCAATGGCATCTTTTACGCCTTCTAGAATGCCGAAGAAAAACGCCAAGTTTTGATAAAGTGGATCGTTCTTTGGTATGTTGTAGAATAGCTACTGCTGATTAGTCAAGACACCGAGTAGGGCATGTCCAAACGAAGTAGACTACTACCACCTAAGGTGTTGATGAGGGTTCGACATACCTGAGGCGGGCATGCTAATGCTAATCCAGGATCCTTTATGAGATGGGCGATGATAGCGCGGAGCCATGCTCTCTCAACAATCATATCAGCATCCAAAGCAGCAACATACTCAGCTTTTTCTCCTTCGAGACCGTCAACGTAACTTAATCCGTGATTAAGGTTCCCTGCTTTGAAATGGTGCGGTACGCCCTTCGTTTTTTTTCTTGCCGAATAATGTATACTTGGGTTGTCCAAGCCTAAAAGCTCCACCTCCCGTCGCACTTCCTCAGATGCTTTGTCATCCAAGACTACGACACGCATCCTGTCGCGGGGCCAGTCAATAGCAGCGGCTGCTCTAAGTGTATCAAGAACTACAACAGTTTCCTCACCTGCGCAGGTGATGAGAACGTCGACCATAGGAACATGTTCTCCAAGGACACGCAGTCTAGGGCGGCGGCGAGGTTTGATCGAGAAACATTGCAACAGTTGAGTTAGCACTACTGGTACTATAGGATATCCGCATTAGCAGACATCCATGGGAAAAAATGCGAAAAATATCAGGAGGCTTACATGCAACCCCGAGCTCAATAGAAATGAAGAGCCAGGCCACTGGATACACTGTATGCCTCAGCTCTTGCGCTGCCACCGTGTACCTAACGCGAAAGGCGAAATACAGCCAGTATGCAGCGATTGCGCACACAGAGCTGAGCGGGAGCAGTCGATTCAGTCGAAGCTTCCAGGTTGCGACGTAGCCGGCGTTGTCCATTTCCCCAATCTTTTCGACGGCATAAGTTGATTCGATGGTATAAGTTGGTTCGACGGCATGGATGCTTGGTTCTGCGCTGGCCTCCTCCTTGCAGATAGAGATTTCCGACAACGGAGTCGACCCCTCTTGGGAAGGTACGTATATCGTTGCCATCTTGGACCGTGAGATTAAATATGTAAGATACCAGCGGTCGCGATTGTTGGATTGCTCGACTCTTTGTTTGTCGAACTTGACCGGGAAGCCTGATCACCACCAAAGCCACACCTAGCAAGGCACCCAGAGTATGGTGGCAGTCGTAGGTAGGCGAGGCTGGTGTTGCAGAGCCCAAAGAAGAGAAATTTGGTAAGGAAATGAGACAACCAAAAGAAGCTGTCTAGCTGGTTATGTTGTCCCTCGGGATATGTCTCTGGATATAATCAAGCGATGAGAGCTAGAACGCCCTGACCTTTTCTAGACTATGAGAATCTATATTGTTCCTCAACAAATCTACTTCTCATGATGTAACTTTGGCGGCCTGCACGTTTCAGGGGGCAAATCCGAAAGCGGTTGTAGGATTAACAGTTGAAGGCTCCGAACTGGCTGTAGGTCTCGTTGACTTTGATGTGCTCATCGTACATGTTGCTAGCTACGAACCTTCAACTTGTTAAGGAAGCCGAAAGTACGTATCGACTGTTGCGACAAATGAATTGTCGACAACCCCCACGTCCAAACTATCAACTACGCCAGTTCTTTCCACCGTGTGCAGTAGGCTCGACCGAGGACTCTGTACACATGGTGATACCTCTAAGTTGCTAGTCTGATCTGGATCCCGTATCACGTGTTACCAACATCTTATCGCTACAGGATCGTTGACACAATCAACATTAACAAAGAAAATCAAGGCCTATTAGCCCAGGAAGGGGTCTGACGATGCCACCGAGATAGACGTTGGCTCACAGGTGTCGGTAAATTTTAAGCCTCCGTTGGTAACACAGTCCCGGGCAGCGATCAGCTACGTGGAATCAAAATCTCGCTGATAACCTGAGAGTTGGTAAGTCAATTCTATGATGAAGCAGCAAATCGGACAGTTCGATTCCTTTTAAAAAGCCCTTTAGGTTTTTCGATAAAGTCTCCGGGCCAGCCTTTGGGCGCGTACGACGCACGACGTACGTGGGGGGCCACCCCAGAAAAACAAGAGTATCGCTGAATAGAGATGCGAGATAAACCCAATATTATGCGCGACAATGCTCAGGCTGGGATTTCTAGATGCGAGACGTACCCACTACTATGCACGGCAATGCTCGGATTAGGGTTTCTAGATGCGAGATGTGGTCACTAATCACTATCGTGTTGGTGCATGAGGGTGCATGAGGGTGCATGATAGTGCATGATAGTGCATGACAGTGCACTATCTTGCTTTCCAGATGCGATACTGGATTTTATCATTGACCACCCATCTTCCCACGATGGGGATACAACGACGGCGTCTCGCAGAAGGCTATAGAATTTTCTACCTCCCGTACTGATTAAGATCCATCATTCAAACTGCTCCCTCTGCCAAGGGACACCCTTCGTGTCATCTTGTAATTTTACTTTTCAGATCTCTCAACGTTTCTCTAGATATGTCTTTAGTAAAGAGCTCTCTCTACAATGTCATCTTTCTCGTCGTCGCTTTTACTTCATCAGTACAACTAACGGCCGCGCAAGCCGTCTTGTGTGGCCAGTATCAGAATTTGACCAGTACTTCAGGACAGTACATGAGCAAGTCCAAAGTCTGCGCTTCCAACACTACCAGACACAATCTAATAAGAACCCATAGTCCAAAACGACGCCTGGGGTGCCGACGATTCAGGATCGCAGTGCACAACGGTATCATCTTTCCAGCCCAGGTCTTATCAAAGGGAATCTCTAAGGTCTCGTAGGTAAAAGATGAAAAGGATGGAACTGCCTTCTCGACCACCTGGATTTGGGGGGCAAATGATACTTATGCCTCAGATACACGTGTGCACTCTTATGCCAATGTCAAGTCGAGATCGGCCGTCCTCCCTGTGATGCTTTCGAACATTTCAGGGATTACAGTCAGCGCAAACTGGGCCATGTACCCGAGCGGGACCGGAAATCCAAACACTTTTGATATCGACGGCTTAGACGCCATTGGTGCAAAGGCCGACGTGACTCTGGACTTTTTCCTCGATCCTGACAAGAATCAGTCCACCAACGTTACGAATCCAAAGTTTGAAGTCATGATCTGGTTTGCCGCCCTAGACGAGACGGAGCCCATAGGGTACGCGAGCGGCTCAGCTGGTAGTGCCATTCTAGATGGTAAGAACTAGTAAGTCATGGACTCCTCAATAAGCACTCATTCTCCCACTTGTTCCATTTTGGAACCATCTCGCTAACACCTTTGCGTTCCCTCAGCACCCTTTTCGCTGGGCAAAACACCCAAGTGGATGGGATGGACAATCAACCCGGCCAGGAGGTTTTCAGCTTTGTTGCTCCGAAGAACATGACGTCCTTTTCGCAGCTGAATGTTCTGCCGCTCTTCCAGTACCTCATGGATGGGGGCAAAATGGCTAACTCAACCTATCTTGGCACTGCGCAATTTGGCACCGAGGCTTTCCATACGGATGGAAAGAATGTAACGTTTGAGGCGAGCGGCATCGACCTGACCGTTCAGACAACTTTGGTGCCACCAGCAAAAAGCACTGCGACGCCAACAAAAAGCAGTACGGCGCCAACAAAAAGCAGTACGGCATCAACAAAAAGCAGTACAGCAACGGCAAAAAGCAGTACGGTACCAGCAAAAGGCAATACGGTACCAGTGAAAAGCAATGCGGTGTCACTCAAAGGGGTGGAGGGTATCGTATGTTGCTGGGGTTTGTTTGAAGCGGCGATAGGGGGATGGATGCTCTGGTCTTGGATGCTGTGAGCATACCTTGACCATAGCTTTGTATCTGAGGACTGGCAGCGTTCACTTATAACTAGACTACCTGGGAGGAAGCATTGCAGGCGATTTCAGGGCTTGGGAATGGTTAGATCGGAAGAACTTTTGCTCACCAACGATACCTCTATTCCTTTTGACGAGAAGGTTGTCTCTATAGAGGAAATAGCTGCGATTAGAAACATTTTATCTACATCCTTCTCCCTCCCGGTTCGTTTCTATTTCTGTTTCTGTTCCGTCCACCCTCGCACTCATTCGCACTGATATCTGACAAACAAGATGTATGAAGCATCCCGTCAACTCCAGCACCAGTGCAGCAAGCTAGCTTTCAGCCACACTGTGATTTTGACATCTTGCTCTGGCAGCACAAAAAGCCATCCGGCGTACCTACCACGTTTTTTTAAGGATCCTGGGGCGGATCGCAGCTCGGTAGGGGTGGGTAAACGTCCGGTGTGGGTGAGCACATGCTGAGTGGATGCGACTCGGCAGGGGTGTACGGGACCCCTCGGCATACTTCATGCACCGAGCTCGTCCGGGATCACATCAGTGTATATACTGAACATATGCTTTTCGAATCTCTACTGATGAACAAAATCCAGCGAGGTTGGGAGGGAAGAGCTCGGCCGCAGTCGGCCCCGGGGAGGGCCGCCGAAAGGCATTTATTGTGGAGTTTGGGGGGGCGGGGGGTTAGGGTTAGGGTTAGGGTTAGATAGGGGACACATGGATAGAGCAGGGCCCCAGAGGACAGCGATTTACAGGCTTACAGTATACAGTATGCTTAATCTCATCCGAGGTGGAATGGCGCTTGCAGGCTTGCGACATGTGCATATGCGTATGCATATGTGGGGGGATATTGAAAAGAAGCGGATATCGATTATGCGGATATCGGGTTATGTACCGAGCTGTCAGCCCGCATAAGGGTACAGTATGGCAGTACATATGCAAAGCCTTTAGCCTTTAGCCTTTCAGCCCTCACCCCGGATCAATCCTTGGACCCTGCCGAACCTTTTTTTTCTTCTCTTTTCCCTTTTCCCTCTTTTCCCTTGTTTTATTTTTATCGCTTTTAATTAACTATTTCCGCGCACCCCGAGGGAACCCGAGACTAAAGCCAAACGCTCAGCCTAAACCTCATAGGGGCTCTCGGTCAAGCTCTACCAATTGACCTTCATATCCATCATTCATATGCTTCCGACACACAACCGTCAAGCATGCACCCATGCGCTCACACCTTGAACAAGTGTACAAGGCCACCAACATTTTTGCCATTTGCGGTTTCTATTACGAGACGGCTTCTGCTTCAACCGAGATGGTCTACCCTGCTTCGACGGTATGCATCTGTCTCCGCCGTCGAGCTCCGATTCGGTCAACCTCTTCATGAGACCCATCCACATCTATTAAAAGCTGGAGAGCGTAAGCTTAGGCACCATTATTACATCAGACATGGCTAACACCATCTCTACCCAGTCACTCCTGGAATCACAGCACTTGAATATGCCCAACGCCGCTCAAAGCTTGCCGCAAACCTTCCGAAGAATGCCATTGCCATCCTGGCTGCCTCGGAGATTAAGTACAGATCTGGCGCGGTCTTCCACGAGTTTCATCAGGACTCTAACTTCTTCTATCTAACGGGTAAGAATCTTGATTGCGGTGGAAGGCAAGTGCTGAGGAAAACAGGCTTCAACGAACCGGAAGCTGTTGCAGTTATAGGTAGGCTGGGAACGGACGTATAGACGAATAGGGTGTTTACCGCAAGCAGGGAAGAGCATTGACGGGGATGACCACACGTTTCACCTTTTCGTGCGGGAGAAGGATGCAAAGGCCGAGCAATGGGATGGTGTGAGATCAGGGACACGGGCAGCCCTGGATGTCTTCAATGCAGATGAGGTATGGAAAGGAAGCAGTGGGAACAAGAAATGTTGCTGAAAATGCTCAAAGACCGGGGACATCAACCAAATCTCGAGCCTCCTGGCGCCCATTGTCCAAGAAGCATCAAAGATCTACACCGACCTCATCTCCGAGCCAAAGAATAAGTCCTTTTTCTCCCGTTTCCTCTATGACCAATCGCCGAAAGCCGAAGGTCTCGCAAAGGTCCTCAAGTCTAAGTCTAGCAACACGCTGCCGCTGAAGGACGTTCTCAATGGATTCCGAAACCTCAAGAGCGATGCCGAGATTGCGAACATGCGGAAGGCGGGCCAAGCGTCAGGAAGAGCATACACAGATGCCATGCGGCGAGCATGGAAGAAGGAGAAGGACTTGGCTGCATATCTGGATTATCAATTCAGGACGCGAGGGTGTGACTGCTCGGCTTACATACCGGTGGTAGCAGGTGGTCAGGTTAGATTCATCCCGTGCTGGTTCATTGACTGTGCCGCTGATCTCGCCAGAACGCCAGCATTATTCACTACACCCAGAACGATCATCTCCTGAAGTAAACCCCCCGTACCTACTCACTCATCATCGACGCTGACTCTCGTCCAGAGATGGCCAGATGGTGCTAGTAGACGCAGGTGGCGTAGGCTTCTCCATCTTCACTGACTGATACCAACTTTCCTGAACTCTCTCCAGGAATGTGGCGGCTATATAACAGACATCACACGGACATGGCCCGTATCAGGCACCTTCACTCCCGCCCAAAAAGACCTCTACAACGCCGTCCTCACCACGCAGCGCCAGTGCATCTCCCTCTGCCGCGCCAACGCCAATGTCTCCCTCGATGAGTTGCACAACATTGCAGGGACAACTTTGACAGATCAATTAAAGCAGCTGGGCTTTGACACGTCCGGCAACGTATGCATCCTACGTATGAAGTCTCCAAGAATCCTTCCAGTGCTAACGCGACGTCCTATCGATCAGGCTCTCGACGCGCTCTTCCCCCACCATCTAGGCCACTACATCGGCCTAGACGTCCACGATACTCCCGGCCAGTCTCGAAAAACGAAGCTGCAGTCGAGGCAGTGCGTCACCATCGAGCCGTAAGCTCCGTCCCCCCCCCCCCTTTCCATCCCCGCAACCCCCGGCTGACGAATTTCCCGTCAAAAGTGGCCTCTACATCCCCAACACGGAAGCGTACCCGGCCCCTTTCCGCGGCATGGGCATCCGCATCGAAGACAGCGTGTGCGTGCAGGAAGAGCACCCGCTCGTGCTGACCACCGAGGCCGTCAAGGAGGTCGTGGACATCGAGGCCCTCAGGAACTAGCCGGGCTGTGGATTGGCGGTTGGCGTTTTTGCACGCATGGTGCATACCGTCAAACATGCCGCATCGGGGTGTTTCCGCACGCATGGTGCATACCGTCACGCAGGCCGCATTGGGGGCGTTCCGCACGCACGCACGCACGCGCAGTGCATTAATTTTCGAATTATCGTGCCGCATACATACATTCATACATACATACATACATACTCCCGTGAACAGATGACGGCATCACTAGTCGCCAATAGATCCATCCGGCTTTAGCACCGGCTGGACTTTTTTCAAAAAAGCTCTGCAGTTTCGGACCTGAGGTCGGAAGTCGTTCGTTCGTCGTGCGGCCCTTTTTTCCGACACGGCCTACCCGTCTACTCTACTCTACTCTCTTTCTGACCCATCTGAGCGCTCAATCGGAGATTCGCCCGGGATATTTGGCCCCCCGTCTACGTTCTTATCTGTTGGCTGTCCGTTCATGCTTCAGTGAGTCCCGATGCCGCGAGTCGGGCACAGGCTCCGAAGGCACGAAACTACCTTGCATGGGACAATGCTTTATCTATGCGTTATTTCACTGCGAACGAAGCCGATGGTGAGACGTGAGGCTTCGAGATTGCTTTGCTTTGCTACGCATATGGGGTATCTAGCACAAATAAAATACGCAAGCGAACAATGCATGCCGATGCAGATTTTCCACCGCCCTCGCAAGCCAGAATGGGTGCCAGTCCGGCCAGATCTTCCTGCCCTCATCAGCCGTAAGATGTTTTCGGAAGCCGTAGAATGCCGTGTCCGGATATGCATATTGCTGGTGCCAAAGACAGAATGCTGTCGTGAATGCTGTCGTAATTCGTAAACCATGGAGCACTTAGTTGGTAGAAGCGATTAGATGCTGCCGGTCCTGTGTATGCTGATCAACCCCGATAAGATCCTAGATGCTTCGCTAAGAGATCGAAGTGATGCTGAACATTGCCGATGGTGTAATAGTGAAGTAGCCTCTGCATTTTGGTCCAACCTCGACAGATCCTGTATTACCCTTCCAGGACCCGAATTAATGCTGCTGTGCCCTTTATTCTTTTCCTCTAGCATGCCACAATGTCAGAATACTGGACAGTCTAGATGCTCCACTGACGGTGCTGCCTCTCAGAAACTTCCAATCCTATGAACGCCAGGTCAGAAGGCTTATTCCTAACGATGGAGGAGCGCAAAGCTCTGAAAACGTTCGTGTGCTGGTAGATAATAGCAGCGATTATGGCGATAACACCTAGCGTTGCAGCAAGTCTGATGAGTAGCCACAGACGGACTTTGTAGCCCGAAGCATGGTGGATGAATGTCAAGTCCGAAGGGATTGACTTGAGGTCGCTCAGTATACCAGAGGCGTGCACAAGTATCATGAATCCTGTGGCTTCTGATCAGCATTGAGTCTTTCATGGTCTCTGGGAACTCACCAATGACTGTCGCTACGAACTTCGCGTGGTTGGGACTGTACCAGTGCAGCACAGCGACTGCGAGCACCAACCAACCCAGTCTGAAAAGTTCTCCGGGAAGTGCGCCAAACCAAGCCATCTTCGCTATTTTTGCGGCAGCATCATCTACTGCTTCATGGAGACCACGTGCACTTGAAGTTACGTTGACAATCAAGCTCTGAGAAGCCAGCATCTCAATTCGCGTTTGGTTGTGCAAATGCGCCTGCATCTCCGCCTGGCGTGTCTGAGCTGCATGAAGTGTCTCTGCTTTCGATTCGAGTCCGGTGAACGAGTGGTCGAGATCTTGCACGCGCTATGAGACCGTCAGTCAAAGGTGGAAGATTCGCCAGGTAGGATGTTTACCTCGTAGAGCTCATTCTGCCTCAGGTACATGAAGGTCACCAGCTCATTGCTGGTTTGCTGGAACGTGTCAGGGGTGACACGCTCAGGAGTCTGACCTTGGTTCACTCACTAATTGGCCCTGCATACTCACTAACGCATCAAGCAATAGACCGATCTCTCCTTCTTTCAATTTTTGTAAAGAGCTCTGCAGTTCCACCGCCAGCACACGGCTGAGATCCCATTGTTCGGTCTGAGTCGCAGCCAGCTCTGCGCTGCCCGTTACCACCTGTTGAAAGACTCTTCCAATATTTTTCTCTAGGTTCGCGGAATCGACATTGGCTTTGTGGACATTCTGTCGCAAGTCAGTCAGATGTGAGGGCGCTTTGGCGTACATCTGCCTCTCCCATACTGACTCACTTCGCTCAAACTAGCCGCATTCAAATCCATGGCTCTCACTGTCGATGCCATCTTGCTGAGGGTTGATTGTACAGCAGTGTCCATGCCTTTAACCAGCTTCTCGAAGAAAGACTCCGTTTTGGTGGATGAAACTTCGATGTCATGCATCAATTGGTCCTGAAACATCTGCTTGGCGAGCGCAAAGTTACTCTGAAGCTGATTCAACCCATCATTGACTTCTTTCGCAGTTCTCAACAAAGCAGCGTTGGCATCCGCATTGATTTCCACGGCTGACTTATGCAGCTTAATGAGCTCATCTAGAACCAGGTCAGTGGTACTCAGATATCGAGGTGAGGGCGCCTACCTTTCTCGATGTCCACACGAGCGGCCTGACACATCACCATTGCATTTTGCTTGCTGTTGCTGTAGCTTGTCCACCATTGGGGCTTTGATTCCAATGCCTGCAAGCAAAGGCCCAATTGATCACTGCGAATGCTTTTGAAGCCGCTGGTCTGCTGGACATTTGTTCCTCGTGAAACGTCCAGCGATCTGCATGCCTGAGGGACTGCTGACCCAGCACTCACAATCTCGCACATGGCCAATTGGGCGGCATAGACCGATCTTATGTCCTCAAGGGAGTCTTCTGCATTCCGATTCCAATCATCAATGGTATGACATGAATCAAGCAATGTAGATGCGGCAAGCCGGTTGCAGGATGGTGAACTTTGCATCGAGGAGAGGAGCTGAAGTGCGTGTGTGTAGATGCCGGTCTGATCAACAGGCTCATGTCTGATGAGGGCTGTGAGGTCTTGATCCGGAGCAAATGGGCGACGTTCTTTACTGGCCGAGTCAACTGGTAGCCTGTTAGTTACTAGTAGCCAGCAGTAGCTAGCCTTGACTCCGGCTCAATGGATGAAGCACTTACCTCTGGTCCTCGACTTCGAAAATCCGAAGGCCTTTGAACGAGGAAGAAGAAGCAGAAGGACAACGACAATTGCCAAACAGCAATTGCATTTCAAAGTAGACGCCATCGCTGCAGACTACGTCTTCGGTCAAGGAAGTGTAAAGGATGAGAAGATGCACACGAAGAAGCCGAACAGGAAGATGGAGGATCCGTAGATGAACGAAGATGGAAGCGGGAAGGTGTCTTCACTCCCGTTGTCTTCCCTTACATCGGTGTGGATACTGCATTCACCTTCGAGTGTCCTCAAAGTGATTTATCTCAATGGTAGAAAGTCTGTCTCCGGGCTTTGGGTGTTCCCACCAGATTTTAGCAACAGAGACAATGCGCACAGCCAAGCCGATGCACACGTATTTCCAGTGATGAGTCTCCAATAGCCCCGGTCAGGACTGACCCATCAACGCCAAAGAGTGCATGCTTAAGAAAGGGAAGTAGATCAAAATGAGGAAGTTGCAACTTTGGCACGAAGTGAGCTGCGCTTAGCGCGGCTTGGCAATTATTACTTCACTTCTTCCATTCAGATTCGAGCACCATGACTACAGCAGCCACATGATCACGTCATGATACTAAGATCCAATTGCCTGCGGGCAAGCTCTAGGAATGTTTCGATACTGCTGCCAGATTTCCTCGTCCCTGCTCTGTCATCCGCATCTACATCGAGACTATTTTCTAGCACTCCAAGATGCACATCTCGAATTGGCAGTGCGCCTTTGTCACTTCCCCAAGGAGTCGATATCAGATTTCTTGAAGTTCCTGCGAGACGAAGACAGGATGTTACTATGACTGAGCTGCCGAAGACGGTGGAGATTATCGGCCCCTTAGGTTCGTCGAATTGAGCCCGGATGGAGGACCCTCTACTGACTTGCGCGCAGGCAAGATGTCCGTGCAGCTCCCACCCTACATGAGTCTTGACCACGACAAAGAGACAAGGAAAGCTTCTTTGAGGATACTTGATAGGGAGCAACGCAAGCAACGTGAGATGTGGGGTATGTCGGCTTTTGCTACGCCATTCATGGGCCTCTCTGCAGGTTCCTGACATTCTACAGGTACAACCCGTGCATACCTGAATAATCACATACTTGGGGTATCAGAAGGCCATACTGCTATTCTGCGGCTTGTTGGGGTTGGCTACAGAGCAACAGTGGAACCATCAGCAGTCTCCGTGCAGCCTGAATATCCTGGACAGCTCTTCGTTTCTTTGAAGGTCGGCTATTCGCATCCTATCGAACTCGGTGTTCCACTCGGTATGAAAGCTAGCACACCTCAGCCTACGCGCATACTGTTGGAAGGGGTGGAGAAAGAGGTGGTGAATCAGTTCGCAGCGAAGATCAGGAAGTGGAGGGTACCAGAGCCGTACAAAGGAAAGGGCATCTTCGTGAATGGGGAGACTATCAAGCTGAAGGCGAAGAAGATTAAATGATCTGGTCCTCAGTGTTTGGGAGTGGCATGCTTGATCCTTACCGGGTGCACTGCGATCATACCGTGCCATTCGTGTGGTGGCGCTGTTGAGTCGTGCATTGCATAGCGCCTCCCAATCCATTGTTGTTGCCTGAGCCGTACGAACGCCTTGGGTAAACATTGATTTGTCGTATCTCTATGCATTGCGAGTATGACGTTTTGCGTCAATCATTCTGTTTTGTATGCCTAGATGCCCTTTTCGAGTGATCTAATGTGTCCCGCGCTTTATTTGGCCTGGTTGGTTGATGAGAATAGCAGTTCTGATGCCTCGCCCTACGAAAACCCAGCAAGGATTGTACTGGGTCATGATTCCGGGTCAAACACTTTGTGCTGACCTTTCGGCCAGGTCCATGATGAAACAAATAAGACCATCTGGTAGTGTTACTAAACTCCTTGCCCAAACTAAATCCTCATTCGGCGGCGCCTACAATAGCGAAACATTGAACGGGCCGACAGTCGCAAATAGCTATAAGCCTCCTCCGACGACCTTCATCTTTCTTACCCAATGTGGTCTGTGGGCCTCGGATTTTGGTATGTCTCAAGGTCTTCTCAGCGTCCCTAGCCGACTGCTACATTTTCAGCAGGCGATACAAGTATCCCACCATGTCCAAAAGGCAGTTTCCCCACTCCTAGACACTGAAAGGACATTCAAAGACTATATCAAAAGCGCAGATTCTGCGTGTGGGCTTAAACGGAAAAGGAGAAACTTTCATTGATTACATGTATGCGAAAAGGAGCCTTATCCCAAGGTCCGGCAGACTTTCAACACCGCGACGCCAACCTTCTCACAGCCAAAGCCCCACGATCATCCCTAGCTGGCCTCTGCTCCAGCGGACCCGTCCGGCTTTGATGATTCATACTTCGTAAAGTCCATGAGAGCCTTATCGACGTCTCCCGTTGCAGTCGCAAGAAACGATTCTGCCTGCTCCAGTGTTGCATCAGGGGCCAGGTTCATGAATTGTTGAAGCTTACTTTCAGAGACAGCCTTTTTGAGGTTAGTAGACCCGGGGCTATGTGCGGAGGCTATTGAGGACGATGGCGAACGCAGTTCAGCAGCCTGCAGTGCGCGCTCCAACCGCTCCGAATCCATCCTGACCGCTTTGACAGTATTGTTCATAGCGTCTCCTTGATCGAGAGGCTCTTCCACCTTCGTGTAGCCGTAGCAATTCAGAAACGCCCGAATTGTCCTGGAGTCCATAAAACCGGCCAGAGCCAAATTGACCACATTTAGACCAAAATTTAGGAATCCAGTGTCGGTCCCACATCCTTTGCGGCGGCTTGACCTCTCGATTATTGGCCCAATGTCGAGCATGATCGCCCATGCATTGAGGATCACATAGAGTCCACAAGCGTTGGAATTGCCTATTTGCTGTGGAACTTTTCTGAAAACAAATTCAGTTTCTACTTTTGTACCCAGCCAAGTACAGGCAAGTTCTGTTGCTCTCCCACGGATCACATCTTTATCCAAGGTGATAATTCGACTGTCAAATATCGTTATATTGACCTTCTTCGATTTCGTGGAGTCTTTTTCGGCTACGGCAAGCAGGAAATGGCCAAGTTCAAAGGATGGTTCTTCGGCGCTGGCTTTGGTCTTGCCTTTCTTCACCTTCCCTTTTGCATTCGTCTCTTGTTCCTTTTTCTCCAGGCTTTCCGTGTATTCTTCCTCAACGTCCTCTGTATCAGGTGGAGACAACAATAGCGGCATGATAAATATATCTCCTCCGCCAACCACGCCAGAGCCTTGCAGTCGATTCGGTGTATCCATTTGTTGAACAGAGTGATCGAAGACATCGAGGCCGGCAAACGCAAAGTGCGTACCTCGATTCCTGAGCGGCTCCCAAACTGTCGCCACTGCGAACAAGACGTCATCAATGGTCATGCCTGAGGATGAGTCGATTTGGTAGTACGCATGGCCATCACCGGCTGCGGCTTGTTGCTCTTGGTGAGCCACTCGGCGCCAGTGAAAGACTTCTTCCCAACCTGTCAGCACGCCCAGTGGGTCCCCAACAGTCTCTCCTCCCTCTCTGCCACTCGTTGAGGGCTGTGGTGGCTCCTTAGCAGTATCACCTCCTTTTTTGCCGCGGGAAGGGGGAGGTGATGGCGTTTCAGTAGTATCCTCTCGTTCTTTGCCATTGGGAGGGGGACGTGATGGCTCCTTGGTTGCCCCCCCTTCTTCTACCTCTTTTGCCACCTGGGAAAACACGTCAACTGGATGGTCATGGACTTACTCTGTATTGAGCTTACCTGCGACATCGCCTCTGGTATATAGTCCATGGCCGCTTGTGTACGCCACCAGAATATGACCCAGCGATCAATCTGGATAACTGCAAAGTCAGGAAGAGGTCCGGCCGCAAGCTTCGCGCCTATCTGTTTCTCGTTGACGAGGAAATGATTCCACTCTTTGTTGACAACGAAATAGCCTATCTCGCCCGTCCTGGCATTCTTGCGAATATGGATATCGAAAGAGATGCCCGCAATTGTTGCATCTCCCTTTCTCACCTCGAGCGAGAATTCGGGCCTGTCCGACCGCACTGTAAAGAACTCCTGGCGTGATGTTTCGCTATAAAGCGCACCGAAAGCTCCATCAAGACGTCCATGGAGCTTATGGAGAAGCGACGCGGTATCCTCGCTGTGGATACTGTGGGAAAAAAGACGCACCCTTGGGTGCGTGTGGTTATCAATAATATGCATGAATCTTCCCGTGCGATCTGCCAGGTTGGCGAATGGAGATGGAATTCGGGAGAGGTCTACTGTGTGAATGCAACAGATTTCGCTGTCAAAGTCCTCGGTATCCCATCCCTCCGAAGCAAATTCCTCTAGCGTCCAGATGTCCCTGCTTTTCCTAGATGAGCTAAGAGAGGATCCTGGAGCAATGTTAGCCATCGTCCCTACTCGTTACTGCCTAGACCCAGTCTTCAATAAGCAGCTTTCGGCATTGACATATCAACTTGACCACGGGGGCTGGTTTTCAAAGCGATACACACAGCCAGAAATTGCTACTGCTTCCTGTTGCTTCTTACAGCTTGTGGACATCAACAGGCACCTACCTTCATCTAGTTTTGGCGATTTAGGGACTGGTAAGTCGGTGGTTTCAGTCCATGTGTCTTCGGTTTTTCGCTTGCGTTTCGGGCTCGCTGCTGGTGTGTCCTCCTCGCTTGGGATATCGACCGGCTCTGCGATTGGCTCTTCGGTCGCAGCTCTGGTCCTGCTTGCAGGTTTGGGGGGTTTCCTTTTAGGTTTCTTGGTAGTGGCAGTGGCGGTGACTGCCTTGCCCGCGGGTTTGGTGGGTCCACCCTTCAGTCCTTTCTTGGTCGCAGAGCGCGTGTTGCCAGCAGGTTTGTCAGGCATCTCTTCATCCTTGATCACAGTGTCCGCCTTGCCTGTGGCTTTGGTGGATCTCTTCTTTGTTTCCTTCTTGATCGTAGCAGGGGTTTTGCCCACTGGCTTCTTTGGAGGTGGCTTCTTGGCTGCACCGCCGGATTTCTTGCCCACTTGCGTCGGTTTCTTCTGTGCTGGCTTCTTAGCCGCAGGGGTACCTTCGCCTGTGGGCTCCTTGCCGGCTTTCTTCTTAGGTGCCATTGCTATCTCGCAGTAGTTGGCTGCTGGGGGTATGCCGAAAGTGTGCAAGATGGAGTCTCTCACCCTGAGCAATCTTCCCCAACAAGAAGGGGAAGACCTTGACCGGCAATGACCGCATTGGGGGCATTGCTGACTTCAAAGCTAGTCGATGCTCTTTCTTCTATTGCCGCAAACAGCAGTGCAGTTGTGTCTGATTCAGAGGACAAAGAGGTGCGTACTGCAAACCGGCACTTTCGGCAGGAATAACAAGCTACACCAAGATATACTAAAAGGTTGAGTGAAGGCATTTGAGAAGGTGGATGCATAGGGGGTCTGATGCTGAAGGAGGGATCGAGGTACCAGGTACTGTGTCACAACAAAGCGCGACTTCGTCCAACTCCAAATCAAAAGAAATTTTCTACCAGTATGAACAACAGTGGCTTGCGCAACGTCTCTTTCAATCGCTGGTGATGGAATTGGATAGCCAAAGAAGAATTGAACTGGGCCACTTTGGCTCTATCGACAAAATTGCGAAAGCAGTCATCCATGCTGGCTCCTCTCTACATGCCAGAGAACAAAGAAGCAAAAGTTTTGATGAATTGAGATTGGGTTGTTCTTCTGTTTCCCAAGCGGTATTACTCTATCGTCACAATAGATCCTCTTGTGATCCCAAAGCGAATTGAACAACAAACTTACTTATGTTGATCAACATGAAGCGAAAAGCAAAAATTGAGAAGACACAAAGATGCCACCCATCTTCTAGCATGTGATCATATAACGCTTTTACTCTCCGATGTCTCCTTATAGGCCCAAGCCGTTACTCTGTTCTCTCAGCCGTTCAAAATACCATACCACTTACCACCAGCAAGACCACCTTTTCAAAGTCAACTACACACAACCCTACCATCACCAAGCCCAAACCCACCATGCACACTCACGCCCTCATCCGCGAACGGCGCAGGGCCTACGAAAACCCCGCAAAGGATTTTACTGTGAAGGAAAGTCCGTAGAAACCCAAAGGCAATCCGTGAAACAAGCGAACCGCAGCCCCGGCCAACTTTTCCACTACCCTCGAACCCTTCTCCTTTTCCACCAATCGGTTCCCCTCAAGCTAGAACACAGGGACGATGGGCGCACCACTCATCCCGCAGCTCAAACTAGGTCCCCCCGGGAGGACGGAAAGTGTATACTAATTCAATATCCAACGGAGTGACTTGGAATCAAGTGTTGAGGAGTGGTCGTATCGGAATAAGTGTCAGGCAACAATGTACTACTGACATTCTCTGTTTGTTCTTATCCTTCTCTTGTCTTCACGCTGCTCTGTATACGCTTTCTTGCTCTTTTGTCTGCCTTGATCAGGAAGTGGCTAGGCTCAGAGCATTATCCGCCCTCAAGAGAGCTCAGCGCGCATCACATCAGGTCGGAGAACAGCAATGTCAGGTACACTTTAGTTTCACGGCTCGGATAATCCTTTCCTACCACCTTCGAACTCATTTACATCATACTCCTCTGGATAATCATCCAAAAGCCTCCCCAGTTCCTTCATATGTCCCCTACTTTCCTCAGTCAAGTCTTCATACACGTCGGTAAACATATCCCTCAGCGGCCCCTTCTTTTCCTTCTCAGCTTCCGCGAAAGCCTTCAGCACATCTTTCCTAATCTGGCTCCTCGCCTCCTTTTCTTTCTCCTCGTCCCACATGCCTTGGTGCTGCATCCACTTGCGTAGCCTTGTGATGGGGTTGTCTCGCCGTTTCCAGTCTTCGACTTCTACTTTGGCTCGGTAAGCGAAACTGTCGTCACTGGTGCTGTGGTGTGAGACGCGGTAGCTCATCGCTTCTATAAGCACAGGCTTGCCGCCGTCTTCCAGCGCCATACGCCGCGCTTCCTTAGTGACCTCTCGAACCGCGAAGATGTCGTTTCCATCAACGCGAATAGTGTCAATACCGTATCCTATACCGCGGCTCGCAATACCATCGCCACGATACTGCTCCAGCGTTGAAGTTGAGATCGCGTATCCGTTATTGCGGCAGATGAAGACAACCGGGCAGGATCGCGTTGCTGCTATGTTGAGCGCGGCGTGAAAATCACCTTCACTGGCAGCCCCTTCGCCAAAGTAGCACGCTACGACTCGAGGAGGTACATCGGGGTTTTGCAGGGCTTGGATTTTGAGGGCATAGGCTGCACCAGCTGCTTGGGGAATCTGGGTTGCTAAGGGTGAAGATATAGTATGCTAAGGCCGCGTCAGTGTTGCTCTGATCTCAACTAGAAGGGCCATCGCACGATATTGAGCTTGCCACTGCCATAATGGACAGGCATATTGCGGCCTTTGCCAGCGTCTTTGCAATTAGCGAAGAGCTGATTCATAAAGTCAGAAAGCGCGAAGCCACGTTGTTTGAAGACGCCAGTTTCTCTATATTGACAGAATATGACGTCTTCTGGGACTAGAGCAGAAGCTGATCCAATCGCGATGCCTTCTTCGCCTGCTGACACCTGAATCCGCTTAGCATCGAAACTGCATCAGAAAACTGAAACATCCTACCATATAGAAGCTCAATCTCCCTTGCCTTTGCGCATCAAACATGATGAGATCCATAATGCTAACTAAAACGCTAACGCTACCCCGTCAGAAACTCCGCTCTGCCGATTGCCTCGATGCTTTCAGAAGCTCATACCCGTCAACATGTTTCGATACCAGGTCACGATCTCCTCGTTGCTAATCCCTGAAGGTTTTCGAGATTCATCTACCACCACGCCGTCCGAGTCCATGACTCTGTAGGTAGGCATTGCGGGATGTGTGGAGGGGTGCTCAAAGGAGAGCTTGGTCGTGAATTTGCTGCTGACGGCACCAGGGAAGTGGACTCTACGCAATATTTAGTCAATGCGTCTGAAATTATTGCAAGTGTCATACCGATCCGAGCCTGGTCTTTGAGACAAAGAGCTCCATCTTGTCTGCCTTCTGGGGACACGCTGCAGTATCTGTGCTCTCAATGGATTGCGGAGCAGCATTGTGGCTTTTGAAAGGCTTGGAGACATGATACTGTCTATCGATCAATCATGTTTGTAGTGAGAGTACAGCTACAGTAGATTTCCTCCTTTTTTGGTCAGCTGTCCGCGATGGAGTCGGAGAACTGAAACCGGTTGGCGTCGGCTTCTCCACAAGCTGATCGCGGATCTATCCGTCTCCTAGCGTCATATCAAAGCTTGGCATCAGCCTTCCGTTTGTGGATCATGCATACATAGGCTAATTCTATCAAGCACCTCGCAAAAAATCCTCAATCGCAACCCACCATGTCGGCCCCAACCCTATCCCGTACTTCCACCCGCCTAACCCACCGCCTTCTCAACCCTCAGCCTCCTTACCGCTGCCTCTCCTGCTGCCGCTATCTCGCCCAATCCCAAGAGCCCGCAAACCACTCTGGCCCAACACCGACTACACACTTCGGCTTCCAAACCGTCCCCTCGTCCTCAAAACAATCACGTGTCGCTAACGTTTTCACGTCCGTCGCCTCCTCCTACGACACCATGAATGATCTCATGTCCCTCGGTACCCATAGACTCTGGAAAGATTATTTCGTGCGGTCTATAAACCCTGGTACACGAGATTGTGAGGAGGGAAAAGGGAGGGGCCAAACAATTTTAGACATTGCGGGTGGAACCGGGGACATAGCCTTCAGGATGCTGGAGCATTGTACTGTTGTTAATAAAGACCATGCTTCGAAGATTATCGTCAGCGATATCAATCCAGACATGCTGGCCGAAGGCAAACGGCGCGCGAGAGAAGGCGGACACGACCACTCTGGCCGCCTCAGCTGGCTCGAAGCCAATGCCGAAAACCTGCACACAATCTCCGATAACAGCATCGACCTCTACACCGTCGCCTTTGGCATCCGCAACTTCACCTCCAAAGCCCTCGCCCTGCGCGAAGCTTTCCGCGTCTTGAAACCCGGTGGTGTCTTCGCATGTTTGGAATTCAGCAAGGTGAATAATCGGCTTTTTGAGGCGGTTTATAAGAGGTGGAGTTTCGGTGCTATCCCGCTGATTGGGCAGTTGGTGGCAGGGGATCGCGAGAGTTATCAGTACTTGGTGGAGAGTATTGAAAGGTTTCCAGGGCAGGAGGAGTGGAAGGGTATGATTGAGGAGGCGGGATTTCTGTTGCCCGGTGGAGAGGAGGGTAAAGGGTGGGAGGATTTAATGGGCGGGATTGCGTGTGTGCATAAGGGGGTGAAGCCATTGGGGTGAGGAGGGGAGGAGTAGTTTGGGGATAGCGATGGCGTTTCAACGGGGAGATTGCATAGCTTAGAGAATTTAATCGTACGATTCATCTATGCGATTAAGTGCTAGTGCTAAGATTCGCTATCATGCAAAGCTACGTAAATTCGGGTATATGCGCAGAGCTGGCACAGATGCAGAAGATGCAGCAAAGATCCAAAAGCCGATATCAGCAGAATTCAGAGCTCCTTACTGTTTTAAGAGCGATATGCCAAGCCGCATCTATATCCCAGCAATAATTTCTCCCTCCTTTGTTCGGATCCTCTTTATAGTCATGCCACCTCAGAGCCCCAACCCGATCCTCTTCCAAGATCCCTCAACATCATCCATTAGCTTTCCAAAATCCTCATTCTTGATGTATTCACAAATCATGTTGTCGACAGCTTTCGCCCTGTCCTCGTCGCTCTGCGCCGCATACTCGGCTAGTTGCTCCTTTGCTGTCTGATGTGGTTTAGGCGCTGGAAGGTCATGGTACTTTCGCATAAAGTTGTCGATGGAGTCGAGCAGGCCGTGGCTGCTGATGTTGATGATTGGATCTGTGATCTGGGGTGGCTGCGTTTGCAGTGGTTGCTCTGGAATGGTAGTTGTAAGAGCCTCTGTTATGGTCTCTGTCACGGTCTCGGTCCTGGTCTGTGCTTGCCGTTTGTTGGGTTGATTCGGGGACCGATCTGTCAAGGAACGCTTGCGAGAGTTCATGCTTGGTAGCGCTGGCGGTTCCGATGACGGTGGTACGGCCTGCAATTCTGGGGATGGAACCCTCGGAGATGCACTAGGTGAAGGAGCTTTCGCCTGTCAGGAGAGGGTAAGTTCAGTGCCAATGGATCAGAAAATTGGGTTGTTGCTCCAACCTTTGCCCTAGATTTTCTGGGTTTGGCCGGCTGAGCTCGAGGCTTTGTCTGTCTTTTCGCCTTGATCTTGGTAGCAGCAAGTTTCTTTTGGGATGGCTCCTCCTGTGATGCAGCTTCGTCTCTCCTGAATGGATGTATCCTCTTCTCGGGAAAGGGAAGAGTCCGCTCGGGTGGCAGCATCTGAGAGAGAGTGGGTGTATTGGTGGAAGCTCGTTGAGTCTGTGTCTGCTCTGGAGCGCTCATTGGTCGAATTTGGAAGCTGCCAGATGGCTCATATGTTCTGTTGAAGACCGGACTTGGTAGCAGACCTGATTGCGTTGTTGGCTTAGCTACCGTCGGCACAGTGGTTACTGTTGTAGCAGACCCAAAGGCATCCAGATTTGACCAGGATGGAGCTGAGATAGGCCTGCTGAACTCGTCTTGATTCACACCGCCAGGAGCAGACGTTGGCCGGATGTTGACCTTTGTCAGCTGCGCAGATGGGGGTATGCTACCACCATAACCTGCGTCCCGAAGCCCATTATGCTCCTGTGAAAGTGGCTGCGAAGAGGCTGGGAACACGCCTTGGGATGAATGCTGGTGAATAGCTTGACCGGCGTTCAAAGAATCAGGCCCCTCCTGGGATCGGGGCTGCGACTGAGATGACGGCGGACGCTGCTGGCCTTGCAACTGGGGCAAATCTTTGTCCCTGATAGGCAAGCCAGCCGCTCTGAAATTCTCAAGCGCTACATCGCAACCAGAAGACGGGAGGAATTTCATCTGTATCTTGCGTATCTGGCCATCAGGTAGCGAATAACGTAGTGCAAGCAATGGTCTCTTGACGATGACCAGAACGCGGAGATGGTCGTCCGAGATGTGCTGGGACAGAGCGCGTTCTTCGTCCATTCGAACTTGGTCTTGGAGGTCAGGGAATTCGACTTGTTCCTTGAAAGTGGATTTAGGAGAGACCGATAGGCAATTGGGTGCGTGGAAAGATACTTACGAGGAGCTCACCACCTTGAACGAGCTTCAAGACTTTTGTCACTGAGACAACCATGCTGACCCCAACTTTTCGGATCACATCGAATACGGTAAACATGTCGCTCCGCTGCGGTAGATGGGTCCAGATCATCCTGGCTAGTGGATTGGGGCTTGTGCAATGTGAGAATTTAAACAGGGGTAGGGCAATAGGCCCATGCGATACAGTAGATGCTGTGGACACTGATGAGGGAGCCATGTCGGGCGCTGAGGTCGCTGCCACTCTTTGTGCCGGTGAAGATGGGTTACAGACCGTTCAGTGGCAAAGCAATCCCAAGGCCATGACCTATGCAACGCGCCAGTTTTGCGATGTGCAACCCGTAATTATGATGGCAATATTTGTTTTCTTTGAGAAGCGAATGTTCGACTTTGCAAGTTTTACTTTTAAGGCCCGCCAAGCCCGCGGAAAACATTGCAATAGTGATGAGACATGCTCTCACCTTGTGGTATCATATCCTCTGATTACGCCTAATCATCTTGTAACATCTCATCAATGCACCACTTTTCCATCATAACGCCATGTCATGTCGACCTGTTTCAAGGTGTACTTCCCTTCTCAAGCAACCCCATCACATCAGACACATATCCAGCCAAAGGCTTGTTATAAGCCACCACAAAGATCAACCTATCCTTCAATGGTCCAAACAGCTTTTCCATGCAATCAATACGAAAGGCGTCACGGTTGATTGTATCAAGCAGCACAGCTGCTTTGGGAATGTTCCTCGCCAAGTTGCGCAACACCAGCACACTAGTGAGTGGTAGCCCAGCTGCGTTCCCAAGCTCATCGATAGCGGTGTTTTGAAAAACTTG
This sequence comes from Letharia columbiana, assembly GCF_014066305.1. Taxonomy (NCBI): domain Eukaryota; kingdom Fungi; phylum Ascomycota; class Lecanoromycetes; order Lecanorales; family Parmeliaceae; genus Letharia; species Letharia columbiana. Next base: position 221,514 of record NW_023501099.1, on the reverse strand, counting down.
GCAGTTGTAAGTGGCCTCCCTGCCCTGTGCTGAATCAACCTTCAGGGTTCCTGTAGACACCGTGTAGCCGTTTGTCTCCTTTGGTGGCAGAGCTGTTTGGTTGGCGGGAGTGCGATTGTTTTTTTGTCTGAGCACCGCTTTATTCGACACATCTGGAAGGTGGGTCTTGATGTGCATACCCAGCCGATATGGTGACGGCACTTTACTGCCATTGGTGGAGAAGTGTCGGCAATTCGACCAGTAGCAATCGTTCGGACGCTGACTCGCACGCGTAGTAGATTCGAAATCCCAGGTGCCGTCAGCTCGTCGGTCCATTCCAAGGTGATCGTAGACAAGGTGATCAAACATATATTTTGGCTTCAGGAAGAAGTCTGCGCACGGCTTTGAGCTGGGGCCCTTCCACAGACATCGACTATACACTCTACCTTTCGGATCCATGGGAGCATGACGAGGTCGGATGCCTTTGATGATGAACTTGTGATTGACGCCGTTGACGACTTGTGCATTGGCGCCAGCGAAGATGGTGCTGACATTCTTAATGAATTCCGCTGCCGGTAGAAGCTGAGTCGTAGGAGATGTGTATTCTGCGAACCGAGCTTGGTAAGCCTGCCATAATGCTATCTGTGTAATGTCGCTTTCGGCGTCTTCCTCAAACACTGCTTTGAGCCAGTGATTGGAGCGATCCGGTTCCTCGGATTTGAGGAATTGGTCCATTAGATCTTGAGGAACGTTGGGAATCTCTGTTGCGGATGCAGCTGCTATAGCTTTGGTGGCCACTTCTTCCTTACGTTCTGTTCGAGCATGGTATTGAAGTAATCGCGTGAGCTGGCCAAGGAAAGATGGGAGGGAAAGTTCATTTGAGTTTGACAGAAGGACCCCGACGTTCTCAGGTACCGCGGTGAATTGATAGAGGAAGTCAAGGCAAGCACTGACAAAGTCTTCGTCATCCAGTAGAGTCCATTCGCAGATACGCTTAATGACCGAAACGGGCACACCTTTAAGGAGATTCGTGTCGTCAAGGTTCATAGATATTCGGCTGATGGCGCGGAGAGCAGTGAGTATGGCGCCACGGTCGTGTCCGTTATCTACCTGGTTTAGGAGGGAGCGGTACAGCGGGTCTGACGCGTCCATCCGCCAATACTTCGTAACTTGCTCCGAGATGTCTAGCGCATAATGCTTCAGCTCTGTGATGGCTGGAGAGCTTGGAAGATTGAGCGCTATCGACAAGAAGTCTCTAAGCTGGGGCATCTCCGATAGATAGACAGCATTGTCCTCGAGAAGGGACAGATTTCTGATTGTCAAACCAGCTTCGAGGACTTTAGTGAGCTTGCGACCGAATTCCTCCGACTCCATTTCATCGGAGGTGTCGACCCGCTTAAGGGATTTTATGCGTTGCAAAATGTCTGGGGTGCCTCTTATTCCATCGAGGACGTTAATTCCCTCTTCGTAGTCGGAGTAGCAGATCTCCCATTTGACATCATAGAAAAGAGAGCTGATGCCAAGCACGTACTCGATGAGACCCTCGGCCAGATTAGGAAAAGCATCGAACTTGTACTTGTCTCCTCGTTCATGAGAGATTTTGACAAGGTGGTGCAGGGCGTAGTCCTGTTCTTCAGGAACCTGTGAGCGCAGTCCTTGAAGGGTTCGGACGTAGATATTTGGACCATCGAAGCCAGCTTCACCATTCGTCAGCTTAGGGTAAACAGTAATGGAGGCGAAAGACATACCACCAGGCTTCATCATGCCCTTAGTACTTGGCGAAATCAGCCCCAATTCGACTTTCCTTGCCATTCGTGCCAACTTTTGGCGCTCCTCGAACATGGCAGCGTTATAGCTCGGAGTCATGATCGGGCGTAAAGTCAAGGGCATTTGAGGACGAGGCTCATAGTTGGCAATAGCAAATTGGGCGCTGTTCGGGTTCGAGGATGCGGAGTAATTATAGCCGGTGTGGGCCGTGGTTGCTGGTTGTGGTGATGGAGCGTGGCCGGAGGAGTGACGCAGCTGTCTAGAGGATGACACATCCGGCTGAAAAGGGATCCTTTGAGGTGGAGCTTGGCGAAGACCTGAAATGATGCGCATGAGCTATTGATAAATCTGTGGATCAATGCGCCATGAGCTTCATCACCAACTCACCTCGTGTACTCCGTCCCACACTACCAGGCTCGTCAATGTCCATCTTTTCGTCTTTTGGTGTCTTCGACTCTTCACCTCCTGACTCGCTGTCGCCGTTGATCAGGCTGGATCTCTGGGGAGGTCTGAAGTTCTCCACTGTACGGCTAAGGATGTCACCGCCCTTTGCAGTCAACTTCTCGAGGATCTCAATCGGAGGAGGCTCTCGACCATGCAGGGTCTTGATCTCATAAGCCCTGCGAGATGTGAGCTTTTTTTGGTGCAGCAAAGAGCGACACCTACGCAAGGTTTTTGTAATATGTCGTCTTCAGAGCAAAAGCATACGCTGCTGCGTTTGCAGTGCCTAGATTGAAATCGAGTCCCACTTTCCTCCACGCCAACTTTTCGGCGCTGACAGCATCATATCCTCCCCTTGATCTGACCACATTCCATAGCTTGTAGAGGTCGATGTGCTTAGTGTTAACACGCGCTTGGAGGTCTACGTTTATGCTGTGGAAATTGCAGAGGTCAGCGGCTGTTCAGAGAGGAGCATAAGTAAATCGTAGCGAAACATACCCTCTCTCCTCACCAAACTTTGTCAACGAAGCAACGAATCCCTCACGCCCTGGAGGCTCCTCTTCCTCTGGAGTAGACATTGCTGCGAGTGAGATCTTAGGACCAATGCTGTGAATGTCGTGAGCCTTGATAGCTGACCATCTAGTTGTAAGAGAATTTAACTTACATCCAGTGTCTTCAAGCTGGCACCTGTGTTGCTATCGAGGTCCGAGCTTCGGCGCAACGACTGAAAGCTTGGGACAATCACGTCTGGCGCGACCTCTTTGGATTGACGTTGGGATTTACCCGAGGATTGGCCGCCGCAAATAGAGCAAAGTCCGCACTTGCCTCACTGTCATGTTTCGGCCCTAGCCTTAGCAGAGACAGCAAGTCCTTGTGCTCGCCGTTCTTGAGACCGCTGGGTCTCATCCACTGCCGGAATGCAAGGTTTCAGTATGTCTGCCCATCCCGAACGTCGTTCAAGGCCCACTGACCTGTCCAGATATGGGACGTTACGTCCCGCCAGAGCACGAGGGCACTACCTCCGCCAACAAGCTCGCCGGCAAGCATGCCCTCGGCTCCCGTGCACGCAAAGCCAATCAAGGCATCCTCACAGTGCGTTTCGAAATGCCCTTCCCAATCTGGTGCACCACCTGTCCCAAACCCACTATCATCGGTCAAGGCGTCCGCTTCAACGCCGAGAAGAAAAAAGTGGGCAATTATCATACTACGCCAATTTTCAGCTTCCGCATGAAGCATGTGGCATGCGGGGGATGGATTGAGATTAGGACCGATCCGATGAACACAGCTTATGTGGTTACGGAGGGGGCGAAGAAGAGGGATACGGGGGAGGATAAATTTCAAGAGGGTGAAATCAAGATAACGACAGAGGAAGAGAGAGCGAGATTGGAAGGCGATGCATTTGCCAGATTAGAGGGGAAGGTGGAGGATACGCAAAGGACGGTCAGTGACAAGAGCAGGATTGAAGAGCTGTACAATGCTAAGGGTAGGGATTGGGATGATCCGGGGGAGGCGAATAAAAGGTTGAGGAAGGGTTTTAGAGTCGGAAGGAAGGAAAGGGAGAAAAATGGGAAGGCAACAGAATCATTGAAAGATAGGATGAGTCTTGGGATGGATCTACTGGAAGAGACGGAGGACGACAGGAAAAGAGCTGGGTTCGTGGAATTCGGAGAAGCTGGAGGTGAGGGGGCTATCGCCAAGGCCAAGTCGAGACCGCTTTTCGCAGATATCCGAACATTGGACAAGCCTTTGGCGAAAAAAATCAAGACGACGAAGACTGTATTGGAAGCGGAGAAAAGGAGGGATATTCTACGCAAGGAGCTGGCTGATAACACCAGAGTATCCCTGGACCCGTTCTTGAGTATGGACAAACCCAATGTGCAGGCCTTGGGTGGGGTCCCACTGATCCAAAGGAAACGGAAGGTTGAGGACCGAAGAACATTCTCAAAATCTAACGATCCCGTTGACGTTACAAGACCACCAGCTTTAGTGGAGTACGACTCGGAGTAGCTGAATCTGGGATGGTGTCGAGATTGTGCATTTGCATGGCGCTTGGAGAAGATACCCAGCATAACGGCGTTTTCTACCATCAGAAAAGGAATCTTCACAAACCACGCTCAAATAAGACGTGCCGTCAGTCCATGCTGACTGATCATTGATATGTCTTTTTGAATTTTTGTTTCGCATCCTTTATGTAAAGAGAAGGAGCCTTAATGAAGGGAACACTCAGACCGTTTTCTATTCATTCTGTCCGAGGCGCCGATGGGGCTATTCCTTTGCTTTACCTCGCACACAGGGGTCAAAGCCAGACGCGTATGGGGTACAAAAAGGTCAAGACTCGAATAACGCAGGCTCGGCAGACAAGAGGTAAAGATTTGCTGGTTCGTTGAGCCGCGCTAATATGTTGCCTTTAAATATAGCGGCAAACGCGAAAACCATGCGTTCTGCCGACATCGAGGCCCTTGCCGACCGCAATCCGTGCCTGATCATTGTCTGCAGTCTGTTTTTGCGCCGATGTGGGCATGTCCTTCTATGTATACAACCACTTGATCTCCTTTGAACCAGCAATGACCTCTAGAGAACATCACCTATTTCCATCAGCCTCGAGTCCAACAAAACAGACGTACATACCAACATGTGGAGGCTTATATTTATGGCAGCTACTTTAGCTCTCATAATGCCTTCGTCCGCTGCGCATAATTTACTTTCCCTTCGAAACTCTAGTCTTGCCTCAGCTCCCCTCAACATCACTAACCCTGCATTGAAGGCGCCAGAGGAAATTACCGATCTGACATATTCGCCTTGGCCGGAGCAACCGTTCAGGATTACCTTACTTGGTCCTGGTCTGTTATTCCTGAACGTGTACCTACTTATCGGCAAGGCCCGGAAATTCCAAAGTTCGCCCATGGTTAGTGTGACTGAGTTACGGCACTTCCTCCAAGATTTCGTCGACAACATCAAGCGAGAACATCCCGTTCCTGGCTGCGTGCCACGTCATGCGACTCAATCTACCATCGACATCTCGTCATACACAAAATGGCTCATCGCGATCAACGAAGGCCCATTTCGTGGCAGGCTGCCTACCGCGGTGGCGTTGGTTGCCTTTGATGCGCTGGGGAAGCTGTTGGGACGGTATGGGCCGTCTGAGATCATTTGGGGTATCAAAGAAGTGGGGGCAAGAATCCCGTGGGCCTATGGATCCCTGACTATTGAAAGCATCGAGGGATTCACTGTGAACAAGTCTTCGTCAATCGAGAATGGCGGATTTCGGACAGCGTGACGGCTTTGGTGATTAGCGCACCAAATCTGAGGCATTTTGTGTAAGACACCCTTGTGAGTGCTTCGAGCTGCTCGGGTACGGTTTTCGAAACTTTCAGTTTTATAATACATGTTCATTCGGCTAAAAAATGCCCAGGCAAGCAATGTCAAAATTTGACCCTTCAATGAGCCCGAGAAGTGGAATGTAGCAAGCGCTGGAACTTGTAGCAATAGCAAATCGGATTTGAACACATGGACGGCCATGTTTGTTCCATGCCTTTACCGATATCCTCTTTACTGACCAATAGAATGCAAAGTAGACTGGAAAGAGCCTCGCACGTGCAGAATCCAACGGCATCTGGCCTAGTCTGTTTACCGCCTTAGCTTTGGAGAGTGTGATTGAGGAAATGTCGAACATATCAGCAGTCGCCTTAAGGTCTTGGACAACGGGCCTTCATTTTTTGTTGTTTGATACCCATGATTCACTGCAATCAATGCACAGCCTTGGGGTCTTCCGAAACAAGAAAGATGTGCTTGGGGCCAGCCTTTCTTCCGACCCAGAACCCCATTGAGCCACCCTTGCTATACACTCCATGCCAGTATGGCGAGCTATCCAATTAGTTTTGCCCGGGAGCTCAAGGTGTCTATCTTCGGGAGTTGCGAGGATTTGGACGGCGCTATAGAATACACCTCTCGCAAGTCTGCCGAGACCTTCGCAGGCTGTTTCAAACCCATTGAAGGAGAATCGAAAAACAAATCATTGTAAGACAGGCCTTAGAAATGCTAGCGGGAAGATGCAACTAATAGAAAGCACGGGAGGAAATATAGACTGCCTCTCATGTCTGAGGTTACGACTTCTGTCTTTCGAAACTATTGACACTGCATGAAGATTGGTACCGAAAGCTTGCCACGCTGCCTCGCGACGCACAGAAGCCTAGTTTCAAATTGTTGGAGACTTGCCTCCTTACTGAAGACAACGAAAAGAGCTCAACCGACGAGGAGATCCGAATAATCCTCGCACGGTGGAAGGGCTTTAGCCTTCTCCGTGGACTCTACGTTGATGACAAAGTATCCGAAGAATTGACCGCTTCCGCGCAGCTTTCGCTTCAGGCATGACTCGAGAAAAAGCGGTCACTATTGTGCCGCCCAGCCTTGATGATGCCAGCATCAGGACGAGCCATGCCAACAGAGTTCAATTCATCCAAAATAGCCGATTTGTTGGCGACTTCAAGGCTCTGTTTCATAGAATTGTGTGTTTGCATTCGATGGCCATCGTATGCCTGCAGTTTGCAAAACCCTCCATCTTTGAGCCTTCGGCGACAGGGCCCAAGCAAGAAGACGCTAACGTGGCCGAGATGATGAACAACCTATGGATCAAGAAAGAGGTCCTTGCAGGTGGTAAGACCAGTGCACTCGATCTCGACACTCAGCTCGATGGTCTTGAGGTTATAATTTCCTTCACATGTTCCTGTTGAGAAAGATTGCGCCCCTCCAAGGACTGTGGTCTCGGATTGAAAACGACACCGGCGATCGTCCACTAGGATGGTACCCTTACGTGCGGTATATCCGTAAAGGGTTCGACCCGACAAACTAGTAGGCCACATAGAGAATCGCTCCTGGGCTGGAGGAGAACCGAATGAGGGTATGTATGCACGACAACACAACATGTTCAAGCGTGGTGCTCACAATGAGCTTGGATTTGACTGGACTTTCAATTTCGAGCGGTCCGCCATGGTGAAGGCATTTTGTACGACCTCCCAGGACAGATTGATGAATGCAGAGGACCCATGTTGTTGGGATCACGTTCGACTTCGTCTCGGCTCCCCTTTTGTGGAGGATGCAATATTGGGATGAGATCCACGAGATGCGCAAAGAGAGGGTAAAAGAGGAGAGGAGGACTGCGGAGAGGACCACGATGAAGGAAGACAGGATGGAGGAGTGACGCAGGCGAAATAGGCAGGATCCGCTGCTGCTAAAGATGGAAACACCAAGACGAGGACCTGCTCGATCTCCGTACCAGGGACCCGATGTTTCCATCTATCCGCGCCACTTTCGCTTCTCCCAATGCATCCATTGCTTCCATCAGTGCGCACTCTCTTTCTCATGACATGATTTGCTTCTACAATAATCACGGTACGTAGCTTCAGCTCCAACTTCCAGCTGCCACATTCCCTTGGCCAGCTGTATAGAAAACGAAGCAAGGCATCAGGGCTTGTCCCACCGGTTATCTCGCGCGGAGGAGACGAACAGAGCCATCTGCCGACTATGGTTTCTGCAATGCCCAAGCAGATCATGAAGTCTATTCTTTGCCTTGTAGTCTGCTCTCCGGTGCTGACTATAGGGAAATTGCGCCGCGTCTGACGACGCTCAGCCAAGGCTTATTCTAAGTCAATCTTACCGGTTGTGAGTCGAGCCCAAAAACATTGGGGCCAATAACAGAATCAGCGGAGTATGATATATTTCACACTCGATTCGCTTTGGCTGTGAATCCTCGACCCCCTGCAGCTTTCTCTTCGGGTGTCAGCGATTCGATATGTCATTATGAGGCGTCAGGCCCGGCCAACCGGATTGTCTGCTGGTTTAATACCCCAGGTCTATTGCAAACATTGCATGTTGAGGAGGTGGGCTCTTAGAGACCCTAGGGATCCCTACGTACTACCTTCATTCTATCCTATTTGCCGTAGATTTGTACACAAATCACGATGGCGAACACGCTGAGAGGCCTGCCCGACGAGCTCAATATGTCTATTTACGGCCAGTTTGGGGATCTGGATAACGCTCTACACCTGTCACAGACTTGCAAAAAGTTTAATCGCCAGCAGAGAACCATTTAAAAACAAGCCATTCTACGGAATCCAAAGCTCGCAATTGCTGACGGGTAGAGAATAAATGTAGCTGACAAACCACGTTTTCTCGGTATCTTCACACGTGACCAGTTTGATTTTCTGAGGTAATCACAAGCGGTAAACCCGTCAAATGTGTTGTTCCAGTTTACGCCTCTTTGTCTTTTGTGCATTGCTAAGGGCTACAGGCGCTTCGAGCTGGCGACGCAAGAGGTAGTAAGCCGGGGTGGAGCGCTGAATTGAAGGGGATGGTACCCGATCTTCAACAGATGTAAACCAATCAGAAGCCCAGCGTTTATTGGGGCTGCAGCAGGCTGGCTCTTAGAAACTTGGCTGGAGTGGACCCATCAAACATTGCATAGACAAGACCCATTGAATGGAACCGATAATTTTATAGTGTTTCAAGCAAGCCATTCCGGGTCAGCATCCTCATCGTCGGGATCGTGAGACAGCAGTGAACCCTTGTCTTCTTCTGAGTTATCAGATTCAGAATCTTTTTCTGCTACTAGCTCATTGCTGGGGTATGCCTCACTTGGGTGAACAGTGGTCCCCCACTCGACTCCTCCGGTCCTTTCTCGCATCGGCGGCGAGTCAGGTAATCTACTCGGTCCAGGGGCAGTGACAGTCTCCTTGGACACCGGAAGATGCTCAGAACCTTGCGATTCGTAGAGCTGTTGCAATGTTTTGGCCTCCTCCAGCTCGCGTGCTGGCAGGTCTGGGAACGCTTCCGCAAAGTGTTCTGAGTTTTGTGGGCTGACACGCGCACCGATGCTGCTGTGGTTATCCAGCGTACCGCCGGTGATTGAGTAGTTCGTTGGCGGAGTCTCATCTCTGGTGTCATCGTCGTTAGGCAAGAAGCCGCCACCTTGATCTAGTATTTCCTGACCATCATTCTCCGCGTACATATGACCTGCAGTCTTCTCGGTTTCTTCGCCGATTGTGTCTTCATGATCTCCTTCGTTGATCTTTCGGATGGCTTCTTCGGCATCCTGGTCATCATGGTCTAATTGGAAGCCACCACCACCACCATCATCATCATCTTCATCAGAAGCGTGCAGCGCCTCCATTTCTTCCTGTTTATCCTCGGCCGCACAAGAACCCCCACCCTCACCGTCGTTTGACAAACTGGGTAAGTTTCGCGTCGGCATTGTCCTAGCGGTGGGTTGAGCGGGTTCGTCGGCATCTCGATCAGGTAAGAAGCCGCCTCCTTCGTCTTGGTCTTGGTCTTGGTCTTCGACTGTCTCCATCTCGTATTTCATAACTGTATCGCGCTCTCCTTCGATATCATAGCCTTCGATCCTTTCTCTGATCCTGAGACCCGCCAAAAATCTCTTCCACATCTTTAGCGCAGTCAGACTTCGCCTTTCCTCTTCAGCTTGTGCTCGCTCATCCTCGAAAGCCTCGATAACTTCTTCCACTGCCTCCCGGTATTCGGCAGCTACTACAGCTCCTCTCGTAACAGCAGTCCCATGTCTACCCTTGAATGAGAAGCCAGTAACTGCATCGGCATAGTCAATGCCAATGATCCTGGCCGCTCGAGCGGTCTCTGGATGCGGTATATGAGTTCCACCTGGAGGAACCATACTTGGGACATAGACATCGAGGTTCCCGTACAAGTTCTTTGGTATTTGGCCATTACCGACGGGTGGTGCCACGTAAAGTAATGTCTGGTGAGGAGCGTAGAGGGCAGTGCCAGGGTTGTCATCGTCTGCCATTTCCATATCGGCAGGGTCCAAAGTTGAATCTTTAGTCCGGCGTACTGCAACGCGCTTGAGGGGTTGTTCGCCATGCTGGCATCGATCACGAATCAGCACACAAAGACGGACTGAAGGCCGATGGGCGCACCTTGATTTCCCGACCCATCCTGTACCATTTGTCCGCGCTCTTCAGTTGATAGACATCTCTACGGCGATAGATTGGCTCCAAGGCATTGGTAGTCCCGGGTCGCCCGGCACCAACCTTCCCCACTTCTCGCTTTGGGTGTATTACTTCATGTCTTTTCAGATGTCTTTCGAGAGCATAGTACGGATGGTCCTTAAAATCTTGAACATTCCTAGGCATAGGTTCAGCAGCCTCCTTAGCCGTCAGCTCTGCATCTTCGACTTGATCCCGGTCCATATCATGAGATCTTCTGTAAAGTCTCATCACCCTTCGCCACCACTTCTCGCCGTCTCTTGTGACTTCGACCCTCTCCCGCCTAGTCTTCGCATTGTAGGCTTTGGCATAACGTCTCGTCACATCGCGAGCAGATCCGTCGTCTTCGAAAGCTATTACATAACTCATGTTATTCCCTGGGTCTCCTGCTGGTGGTTCAAATTTTGATGGCTTGGCAATAGTCTTTGTGACAAGAGGGTCAATCGGCACCCATTTCTGCACAGCTTCGTTGAAAGCTTCTACCCAGTAAACAGGATATTTTGACTCACGGATAGGCTTTTGGTTCGCTTCTATTTTCATTAGATCGTTAAATTGGTTTGGGCATTAGCTTACCCACTTTTGGGTTGGAAGGACATTCTAGACGAAGATGCTTCTGGTGAAGCACTACGTTTGACCTGTCCTAGTCTCGATCGAATCTCGGCTCTATTAGAACCAGCCCTCCCCTCTACAATCAAAGACCCATCGCTCCCAGCGTCGGCTTCGCTATCCGGTTCAGGTGTCGTCTGTCGGCTTCTGTGATGTGGCAACCTCGAGGCGTTGTGCATGACTTGAGGCAGAGCCATTTTCTGTGCCGGTTGGAAAGGCAGAGGCAACATAGAGCACACCAATCTTGCATCCACGCCAGCTGCGCGTAGCATGGCGCAGAAGAATTGGGCTCCAACATCCCGCGACCCTTTGAGTTTGCCAGCAGCAGTAAGGAAATCAGACCTTTGCATTGGCAGGTCAATATCTTCCGGCGGCTGTAGAAGCGTTAGAGTTTCTGGACTATCCGCCCACACAGGCTTGCTCATGCCCCTCGCAGTAATTTTGAAGTCCGCTCTGAATGCATCACTTGCTTGCGTCAGGCCATCCAGGAAAGATCGAGACCTTTGAAATTGGGATTTGCTTTCATCAGGATTCAGATAGGAAATGGTCCTCTTTGCCAACATGCTTTTCAGAACGGAATGAACACTCTCGTCATTGCACCAGCGATTACGTAGATGTACGTGAGCGAGTAGACTGCAGAGATGCACCTTATGGATTTCGAGTCGAAGTTTCTTTTCGGTGGATGTAATAGGCTTCCGCCTGACTTGCGCAGATCTTAGAGTCTTCTGATTGTCACCACCAAGCACCAAATTGAGCTTCCCCGGCTCTTCCATCTCGTGGTCAGAAGTGTCGTGTTGCTTGATATTACTTCCAAGGTCCACGTCTTCGAAGTTGTCATCACTGTCCGCAGAATCTTCAGATTCAGTCTGCTCTATATGCTGTGGATTGGGGTTAGGCTCTTCAAAGAGATCGTCGATACCCCTCTGGTTCCCGGTGCTTACGCTCTGTTCAGATTGTTGAAGCGCATTGTCGTCCACGCTTTGTGTGACGATGCGTCCTCCAACACGACGTCGCTTTACCGGTGTCTCATATCCGCTCTGTCGAGCAGGAGTAGAGGAGACAGCCTCAACGAGCATCTCACCGTAGACATCAGGCACAGCATTCCTTGCGTTTGCTTTTCCAGCAACTTTTGACTTGGCTGCTCCGGCACTCCGAGCCATAATGGGTTCCCTCTTTCAGTAGGAAAGACAGACCGATACAAAACACTTAGAGGCTCACTGAATTACCAAGAACGACACCTTATTCAGCTTTTAAGACACGATTGCAGTGTGTTGAACCGACTTAGAAAGACCCTGTCGGATAACATATCTGCAAAGACCATAAATTTCAAAGACAAAAGCGATTCAGACGTGACAATCAACACATAATGAAAGGTATTGTAGAGCGTAGAGCGTACCTGAACTTTGTCGACATCATCGCCGCGCCAACTTGACCGAGATTTTACCGACGCGTGTCAATCTCGAGACCTCACGACCAAACCAAATAGGACCGGATTGAGCTCAACTCGTCTAATTCACAAGTCGAAGATGGGTGGACGCCCAAAGAAGCCGAAGTCGACAGGCCGAGTTTACAAGACAGTACCAAATATCAAGCAAAGCCGGATAGGACCTTCTCCCCATCGTACCATCAGGGACAGACTTCCAACATGGTCTGCTCCAAACATGCGCCAGCAAAGTATTACGCAGATGGATGCTCTGCGAGATTATTACCACCCGGAGCTCGAAAATGAAGATCTGAAGACAGATGATGAAGAGGTGGACAGCTACGTAGCTTCGCCCTCGAGAAACAAAAGGCGGAAGGTCACTCCAGAGAAGTCTCAGGCTCGCAGAATTGAGACAAGAAGCGCGAAGCGACAAGCTGCTAAGGAGGATCTTCCAATTCAAGAACTGGAAAATCAGGATGATCTCCCGTCCGCAGGAGGGGAAGCAAAAGCTCACTTGTTCAAAGACAAAATGCCCACTGCTATGCCACCGCCAAAGACTCCAATGTCTCTGAGGAGGAAGGAGATCCCCTCGTCACAATCTCCAGCAGACACACCCCTCTCTACACAAAGCCGTCAATCTCTACAAGATTATACGAGGTCACCACTGAAAGAAAAATCTACCAATATTGATCTATCTATAAGGTCACCTGTAAAGGGAGCTCGATGGTCGAAGGGATTAGAGGTGGCAGATAGCATGGAAACTGAGGACGAGGATAGTCCGGTATCCTTGAAAGTTAGCATAATGACCGAACGCGTTGGTCCAACCGCAGAGCCTGAAGACATCACGGAAGAAGAGCCTCGACTACCTTCCTACGCATCCGCAATTCACGTTGATGACTTCAACCAAAGGCTGAGGGCAGCTCAAAGACCAGTCCAGGAAATCCAAAACTCAAGTCAAGCAAGGCCCAAACACGAGGTCATCGATTCCACAGACGAAGAAGGCGATGACGAAGAACCTGAGGCCTTCAATGCTGGCCCAGAAACACAGGCTGCTCTCGCAAGTACGGATATTTCCCAAAAGAGTTCGGACCAACCGCCTGAATCGACGCCTCCTACCTCGAAACCTGCGGAAGACGAGCCTGAGCTGGCCCCCATTCAGAGAAATGCTTCTGAATCGCCAGACCCTCTAAATGCTCCATCTCCTCTAGCTAGGGAAAGGAACGTAGAAGACCAGCTTCCGATGCAGAGACCTAAAAGGGTCGAGTTCGTTGATCTGACTAGCTCGGACCCTCCAGGACCAACCACACACATACACCCCAGCGAGCGCCCCTCAGACTCCGAAGGAGTCTCTGCCCAGCTCTTCGCCGACCTCCGTCGCGACACGCAGCCAGGCGGTCTCCAAACCGAATCTCAATACGAGAAAGGGTGGACCATTTACAACCCAGCCGACTACATGCACTCGAATCTCGAACCACTTCCCTCCTCCTCCCCCAAGCCCGCCGAGCAGCCCTCATCCGGCCTCATGACCGTCCCCACCCAACTAATCCGCCCACCAATCTCCAGCCCCCCAAAATTCTACAAGGCACCCATTCCATCCTCCCAGGCAACCACCGCAGACGTCACACAGCCTTCGCCTCGTAACATGACATCGTCAGCCCAGGCCGTCACTCAGCGGTCACCGCGAAAATTGCCCTCGTCATCTCAAGCGCATCCATCATCGCCACCACCTATGCCGCCGCCGTCGAGCTCGCCGTTGGCGAGTCGAAAGCTGGATCCGTGGGCGGGATATGAATGGAACGGAGTCAGGTTGACGGACAGTCAGTTGTTGCCGGATAGTCTGTTGAACGATAGCGAAGTCGGACCGCCGGAGCTGAGTCAGGACAGTTGGTTCGAGGAGGCGTGAGTGGGGCCGGGAGCTGGGCTTGGTATGACTTGCGTGGAAAATCATGGCTCATGTACGCACAGCGAGGATGGTAGCTCGGCATTGAACGACAGCGAATCAAACCTAAGTCACCACAATCCTCCATTACTTTATCCTTGATAAAGCGTGCAGTAACGACGCCTTTGAACTCAGAGCCCATGGCTATCGAACAACTGTAGCTTGACCGTAATCGAAAACGGACATTTCGTTTGGGCCACGAGCATGTGAAACGTCTTGCTAGATCTGCATGGTTACGCGGACGAGGGATGAGGACTAGTGTTTTCGACGTTTACGACGGCTGGGTTTATAGTTTTGTTTGGATGGGCATAGAAGGTGGGGTTGACGCTGGTCCTTTTTCTGGAAATCGACGTTGAGTAGGCTCGGATCACGAGGCCACGGATCCTGGCTCTCTGACAGTTTGACCAGACCGTGAAAAAAATGGGTACAGACATTGGGCTACGAGCCCTTCATTTTCTACCTTATTACCTGCTTACTACCCAAACAACTTCAACCCAACTCCACCCTCCATTCCCGCCCCATCCTCGTCCTCACCCTCCATCTCCTCGGCATCAACCGCCTCATCCTCAGCCAACCGCACATTCCTCCCAAACAAACTCCCAAACAACTCCCCCCTCTGCCTCTCCCCCCAGCTTCCTAAATCCTCCGGCGCCATGAAATTCTGCAGCTTCTCATGGACTGTATAGCGCATTTTCCGGCCCTTGCTCGCTTTTGTATCGACGGGTTTCTTGATTTTGAATTGTCTACTGCTCGGCAAGAACGTCCCGTCGGAAGTGATGGCGGCAAGGGGTGCAGCGCCGGTGGTGGTGGCATCGGTCATGCGTTGATCCACGAGTTCGCGGAGCAGAAGCGTGTAAAAATCTGCGTCATCGTAGATGGTCGGGTCGGACAGGGTGCGGGAAGCGGCTTGGATGGGGGCACAGCTTCGTGGTACTTGCGTCTTCGCCACTAGTTTTTCAGCATTTGTGGCCGAAAGGTGCTGATCCAGGACGCTTGTAAGGGGTTGTTGGGAGGGTGTTTGGGAGAATTTGTTGGCGCGTGGAAGGGCGGTGGTGGGATTGGTCTTTTGAGACCATTTGGTTAGAGTAGCGCGGCGCTTGGGGATGTTGACGGCTTCGTATTCTTGCATCCTTTTCCAGAGGGTTGAAGAGAGTCTGGAATGGGTCGAGGAAGTCGTGATGATGGAGGAAAGAACCTCAGAGGTGGAAGGTTGGAGTGAGGAGCGGAGCTCAGAGAGAGTGTCCCATAACCTTAGTGCGGCCTTTTCGGCCGCTTCAATGGCTTTAGGGTGGTCATTCGATCCAGTAGCGGAGGTGTCCATGGAGTTCGTGGCTATGAGCGCTTTTTGAAGCTTGATACGTGTATTGAGCAGAGAGTCGAAGGTGTTACGCTGGTGTTTGACGGCTCGGCCTTTCGTTACGTCTGCTTTTGCGGCTTCGGAGAGGGATGCTGCTACTGTCTTTTGCTCCTCGGCCATCATCTTGCGGAGAGTTGCTCGATCGTCTGCTTTCGGCTCTGGGGGGCCATCGCTGATGCTGGTGTCGTCGCTGTCACCATCTGTACCGTCCTCATCATCCATTTCGACGTCGTCTGAGTCACCATCCTCCTCGTCTACAGCGTTCTCTAGGCCGTTGATTTCATCCTCCATGTCTTCATCTTCAGTACCTCCATCTTCTAAATCATCTGCTCCATCCTCTTTCCCATCTGCTCTCCATGTCCCACTGTCTCTAAATGTGAACTTTGTGAACTTTTCCTCATCCCCACTCTCAAACGCTTCATCGCTATCAATCTCTTCATCAGCATCCGATTGCTGCTTGTCTAGGTCTTCGTCCGGGTCCGCGTATTCAGCACTTTCGGACTCCTCCTGCTCGCTATGGCTGCCGAATGGGTTGTCATCATCTTCCGCTTCGAGAAGAGCATCTCGACTGACGCTCGCACCTGTATACTGAGGCCCTAAGTCAATGCGGTTTGGGTTTCGAATTTTGCTCTCCCTAATGACCGTCAGTAGACTCAACGGCTAACGTTGGTGCTAAGATCTCACCCGACATCAATGTAATGTTCGCGAGCCTCAGCTATGTGCTTGTCGTCGCCAGCTGAATCCGAGCCATTATCCTCCTCGAATTGCCCAGCATCGTCCTCTGGATCAAGGTCTGCAACACATTAGACATGGCGGAACGAAGGGAATCGTACTGACCTTTTGGCGCAGGATTTTCTAGATCTGCCAGCTGTTCTGCCCATGACTTGGGTGTTTTTCCTTTCGCCATAAACAAGTCTAGGGACAGCGCAATTGTAGAAGCGTCGGCGGTGGGAACTTTCAAAGTCCGTAGCGGCGGCGATCACACGCGCAAAAGCGGCTAGTGTGCTTACGTCAGGCTTTGTATCAAAACCAACGCATTTTTTTTCCAGAAGACTTCGCAGACAACAAAACGATGATTCGCTGGGCTCTTTGTCAGAAGGGCTGTCAGTGGAAGAAAGTGACAGATTAATAAGGACCTCTTACAACTCAGGAAGACCCTTAGAGTAAGGATTCTGCCGCTGAATTATCCAGCCTTTTCAGTGACGAAAGCCGTTAGATGATCAAGAGTGAATTCATCATACCTACAAGTAGAGTACTGGTACTTCTCTCCACCACCGAAACGCCAAAAGAGCAATAGTAAAATCCTAACATGCGCTAGGTATTCCGGGAAGGAAAAAGAGACCCGCTCAAACCAAGGCCAAAACTCGCGGCCCAAGGACCCTTCCTTTAGCGCCGCCGTCATCCCGCCTCTTTCCCCCAAACCAAGAATCCGGGGCTCGTAAATAAACAAACATTTTTCCCTCCCTCCATTCAACCTCCCTGCAACCTCCTCCGCTCCATCCGTCCACCCCTCAACCCAACCATCGAACCAACACCACCCCTCCCGCACCACCATCCATCCCGAGACATCCCCACCGCAAACCGCAACCATGTCCTCCGTCACGACAGGCATCTCCAACCTCCTCTCCTCCCTCTTCGAAATCCTCACCGGCATCGTCCGCAGCGTCTTCTCCGCCGTCCAGTCCGTCTTCGGCCTCGCCCGGGATCTGATCGCGAGCATCTTCGATCTCATGAGCGGGCTGGTGGGATTCGTGCTCGGTAAGCAGAGCCGACATCGGTTGCGGCGCGGTGCGGGAGAGAGAGAGAGAGAGAGAGAGAGAGAGAGAGAGAGAGGCGACGTGAGTGCTAATGGGCGACACGTGCGGTTTAGGCAATATCGTCATCATTGGCGTACTCGTGGCGGTCTATGTTGGGTACTCGGCGTACCGGCAGAAGAATCAGGGGGGTGGGATTACGGCTGGGACGAAGAGGTCGTAGGTGCGCGCCGGGGGTGGGAGCGGATGGGGACTGGGAGGGAGCGGAGTTGATGGATATCAGGTGGTCTTGCGATGGGCTGCGGGTGTTGCGAGAATGCTACAGGTGATGGATGGAATCGCGTGGTTGGATGAGTGTTTTAGTACTTAGTAGAGATACCCTTCTTGTTGGTCGGTCATGGATGACTGTTTGGTGGCGTGAGAGTGGAGGAGTAGTGCAAGCTTGATTCTTATCGGGTTGTCGTACTTATTATGGAATTCAATCTCCTGGCAGAGACTGATTAGACCGTTTCATGGGCTGAATGCGTTCATATTTGCTTAAGCCGAAGTCTCTAATCCTAATCCTTTAAGCATGTATCCTACGCAATGCAAGCAACGCATGCCAATGTCTGTACACACAGATAAGCACGAATGCAATCGACCATCATAATTCGTAGTTTCATCGTCAACAGGCATCCCGCCTCGCTATGGATGTTATTGCTCCCAATCATCCTCCACTTTGCATTCTGGTACCAGAGAGTCTTCAGACGAGTCAAAATGCTTAGCCCATACGTGGTCTCTGTCATCCACTTGCGGTGGCAATTTCAGCCCTCCCATTGCTTCAGTAGGGGTTTCTGGATGTGCCATTTTCTGAGCGTCATGCACTGTGAAGCCGTGTTTTGCAAAGGCCTCGGATCGCAAGGGCATACCGGCAGTCGGTTCTTCAAACTCGGTAGGAGAGGCCGTGGTCCCGATGAAATTAATGTCGCGTTCGTTGAGGTTGTTTGAAGACAGCAACGATGTATGCGACGGGTTTGGAAAGGATGAAGAACTTGTAGGATAAGACGAAGAGCTTGTAGGGTTGTAGCTGAGCGATTCTGCTGATGAAGAATCCATAGGGTTATATTTGAGCTCTTCGGCCGACGTAGATGCAAGTTCGGGCCTGAGGGATTGACCACGAGGGTTGTGGGAGATGTAATCATCGACCTCAGAGAGCTCGCCCGAGGATGACGTGGTTAAACCTGGCTGACCGACATTGCTGTGTTCAAAGCTCGCGTATGATGGCGGCTGGCTGTATGCTGCGGAGTAGGCCCCATCCAACGGCAGGTCCACGGCCGACCAGTCCACTGCAGGCATGTTCATACCAGCCGACAGTGCCGGCAGCTCTTCATGAGATGTGGAGTAGTAGTTTTCGAAAGCTCTTGGCGATTGTGAATAGTCTTCGGGGTACTGGCCCTGAATACTCTCGTATCCAGCATAAGATAGATCCAAAGGTGGTAGGTCACCATTGCTGTCCCGGAATCGGGCAGTGCTTCGCTCCGGGGATCCATGTTCGGACCTGACCCGTCTTACGTCTTGCTGGGCGCTCGAAATCGAATCGTGTAGCTGAGAATGAGCCTCCTCTTTCTTCCTGATCAGCGGCAAGCTATCCGTCGAGCGGCGAGCTGGGTCATTGCCAGGTACGCTGTGGGGGATCGGGATCTTGTAGGGTAATCCGCATTTGTGGGCCGAATCGTTGTGTTTGTGTACGGGTTTATGATGTCCATTCGTGAAGACGGTCAAACAGTTGTCCGAGTCGGCTTTGAGCAGACGGGGCTTTCGAGAGCTTGTAGATCTCCTTGGTGACAGAACAGGCATATCGATTTCCGGCACAGGATCCAGGTATTCCTTCTTGATAGCGCACGTGCATCGTGCTCCATGGCTACAGCAGCATGTTTTGTGGTCTTGTGCACCAGGATCAGACGCTGTGTCTGATTGGAACTCGCCTAAGCCTTCGTTCTCGTTGCATTCGTCTTTGCTGTGTGGTTTGGCTCCACATTCGCACTGTACGTGTGAGGCACGAGCCTTGCGGAGACCTCTGCAGTGTGGGCATTGTGAGACAGGGCGACCCTTCTTGTTGATATGTGTAAGTTGACGGTCTTAGGCCGCTGTCAGCAAGCGCCCATGACTAGGCCCTCACAGAGAGAGGGAGAGCTCGAAAGCTTACCCGAGTGCTGACAGGTGCTGACTCGGTGGCCTCTTACACATGCTTCGCAAGCGTACTTCTCGCCGTCAATCAACATGGCCAGCAAAAGTGAGCGGCGGTGCAATCGTGGGATCAGGCTGTTGGTGGGGGTAAAGTTGGTGGGTGGGGGCAAGCGCGGGGCTTTAGCGCGATGAAGAGGAGGCGGTGGTGCCCGTTGTGATCGGGCAAGGTAGGAGCTGTCGAGGTGATGTTGTAGAGGTGGAGATGAAGGTGTAGAGGGATGAAGAATGAGAGAAGGATGTTCGACGGGAGAATTAAATAGTGAATCTAAGGAAGCGGTCAAGGGTGCAGCACAAGGGCCGTGGCTCGCCTTACCACATATGGCGCCCAAGTCTTGCGACTGGAAATGCAGCCAAAGTGGTGAAGAACTGACGCCCTTGCTCTTGCTGAATATGTAAGAGAAGAAGGTAGAGGAGAGTGGAGTGTGGATTGTGGATTGTGGTGGGGTTTATATGGAGGACACCAAGGCTGCGGATAGCGGGATAGAACCTTGAATGCAGGGCTCGCCTCGTGGCATACTTGGCATCTGGCAAGGATACATGTCGTGGGAGGGCACGATAGCATGAATATGATATGCCTGACGATTCCTGGCTGCTGATCTACTCTATCAAAATAGACTTGTAAATTTTCATCTCATACCATTAGCGATCGCCTGCATCCTACCATTATCCGCCAGACCCCCAAAAATATTTCATCAAAGTTGTTTGATGAAAATTCGACAAGATTTGCCCTTTGTCGCAGTGTGCAGCGCCAGCGGGAAAGGCCGTTTTTCTAAAAATTCTCCTAGAGTGTAAAGCATGCTCGGTGTGGAGCAGCAAGACCGCCAACAGGAGATGGACCCTCAGGACGACGACTAGGTACTAAGAAGATAATCTTATCACCCCTGAATGAACCCTATGGAGACCCTGTGAGCCCCCCCAATGAACCCTGTCTTACCCACGAGGCCGCTCCGTGAAACCGTCTTCCGAGTTCCAATTACCTACATGGAGAAAAGGTTGATCAGTGGGCGCAGTCCGTGCCTTTTTCGTTGACTTTTAGACTTGCAAGAAAATGCCTCGTTGCGCAACCAATCAAATCACGCATTATTTCCGACTGATATCCTGACCATTTTTGACAAATTTGGGGTTCAAGTGCATTCCTTCCCCTCGCATCAAATGCTTCTTTTGTGATTGACCAGCCTTGCGTTGGATGCAATGGCCTCTCCGAAGATACGAAAGTGGCGGTGTTCGCGGCCGAAAGGCCTATGAACAGTCATCAGACTGTCGATCAGCGGTGTGGGTATCAGCGGATACCGAGCGCTTCTAAATACGAATTTCTAATGTACAATGATAATTAATGTTTCTATGTAAGAGCTGATCTTATTTTTGTTGCGACTTTCAATGCACGCTGCCGAGATTCGAAAATATTTTTCTTACAATAGACCTTCAATTTGCACTATATCTTACCTTTGCTCGGAAAGGAGTCAAAAGACCAGCGTAATGTCACAATAACAGTCAAGAATATAGACTCTATACTATCTCCGCAAGCAGTGGACTTCGAGCCACCTCTGTCCTTTCGCAAAGCATTTCCTATTGCCGTCTGATCTGCAGGGAGAGTACCACGGGGACACGGCTGAGGAATGAGCGTACACGGCAACGCCGATTGCTGATAGGGCCGTGGTACGGGAAAGGCTTCCTGACGATTGCATTGGTTCAACCATCATGCAGGCATTTCCGTTCATTCCGTCTAAAAGGTTTCCATCTAGTCACCTACCAACAAGCTAGCCATACTCATCGCCATTTTTTCTACCTGCGACTGCCTCAGTGAGATTTTTGATGGCTGTTCCGAGGGTTCCAAGTAGGTTGCTTGGTCCAAAGGGACGGTTGTTTGCATGCTCGAGTCAGATCAGTGAGTGGACTGCCGCCCGGTCATGTTTTTGACCTGAAAATTTGACCGTTACTCTGATTGGCCTTAACAGAGAGCCATGAAAGATGGCATTTACGACTGTTTCCCCGTCCAAATGTTGACACAAATCCATTTTTGTCCTATATAATATTAGTCGCATGCGACTATCTCAATGGTTGCTCTGGGAGGTCGAGTAGGCCGACTGCATTAATGCGATGGTAGCCTTCATGTCCTAGTCATATCAACAAGTGGAACCAAAAGGTGATGTGCTTCTCGGCCTTGATGTCAACGTGGGTCCGGCCTGAATGCTGCTCTAGTTAGTCCAATACGTGAACACGGTAGATGGATACCATGACTGCTTCTCAGTCTACACGCCGACGGCATTTCCGCCTCATCAGTCCACCTTCTGTGGTATCACGAGCTGTAATTTACCACCAACCATCACTACAGCTAAGGGTTGTAACCTCTGTGAAGTTTGCTAGCGATGGGCTCTGTGGACCTTGTGACTCCTTAAACCACCAATCTCCGGAAATCTCCGCCTTTCCTTTACAACATCAACATCGAAAGTCATCAGGCCTTTGGGCTTTGGGCTCTGGGTAGAGCAGATGATCATGGCCATAGGTGGGTGACTTTCGTACCCATCGTGCTTGACCACTGACATTGGCATTGCCAACATGCGTTCTCGCTCGTGGGGTCTTAGCATCCTTCGGGTCATATATCCACATCACTAGAAGAGTGTCACTACGTAATTGAACATATATGGCAGTTTATGCCTTTGCTGCGTTGGTCCGCCTGCTCATCAGGTTCACTGAGTACATCATGTAATCGTTGGTGAGCCTAGCTATGCTGTGAGGGCGGAGAAGGCGTCACTCGTCCCAGCTGCTTACCGAAAATATGAGGCGCTGCATCTTATTCTCGACTTTTCTCTTAGGATTTTGACTTGTGATATGAGCACCGACCACACCAGTAAGACGTACAAGTACATACCTATCCTTTGCTTGTCTAACCATCAAATCCCTGCCATCCTTACCTATTTTCACACAATTCCATTAATGAGCCCGGCCGTGTTGTGACAGCAGATAAGGCAGCCCTCCTCCAGCAGCTCATTGAACTTATAGACTTCCCACCCAGCTCTACCATTTTCTCGCCGACACATACAAGTCTGGAGCTTAAAATCATCACCCCTGATGGGAAGTGGTAACCC
Organism: Letharia columbiana; assembly: GCF_014066305.1. NCBI lineage: Eukaryota > Fungi > Ascomycota > Lecanoromycetes > Lecanorales > Parmeliaceae > Letharia > Letharia columbiana. The sequence continues at coordinate 198,924 of NW_023501099.1, read as the reverse complement.
GTCCTCCTGACATTGAAAGTCAACCAGATATCCCTTTCGAATCCACGCATTCGCAGCGTCCCTCTCCAGGTCACAGTCTAGCACTGGCGCAGATCTCAACTGCAAGGGCGACCACGACCATGGCACATTGCTCTCTACCTCCCATATGCTCGGGCTGCCACTCTGACCAGCATTATTGGTCTCAATCCCACGGAAATAACTCACATTGCGGCGCCGGTCGCGACAAGATCGAATGTTGCATCGACTTCGGTCCCGGCACGGGCGGATAGCCTCATGGCTGCCCCAAAATTGGATCGGAGGATTCGGAAGCACGAGAAGACATCGCAAAACAACGCTGGCCGATATCCAGGCTAAGCGCACATCGACCATTGCGTTTCCCTTCCGAAAAGAATCTGTGTAAGAGAGTACAACTGCAGTGCCCCGTGGGCCGCTGGGCTGTTGGCCGAATGCGCAGAGAGGGATTGGAAGCCGCCTCGCACGGCAGGTTCCAACGTGTCGAGGCCGCTTTCCCAACGATCATGTGCGGCCCACTGCTGCGCGTGATCCACGGGTACACGTTGCGGAAAGGCTGGGGACCGAAGTACGCGATCGCGCCCGCGGTGCCGGCATCGGCGTACCGGTCGTACGCGTGGCGTCTTCCGTAGGCGTCGGAGATGATTTGGTGGTCGTCGGTCCTCGGAGTGCAGTTTGGCGAGGTTGTCGATCAAGAGTGTCGTCGGCTCCTCTTCGTTCTGGAGAGATCCGTGAGCGATTGATCGGCGACGCTGCCCGCTGGGCTTCTTGTGACCTTGTGTGGGAGCATGGCAGGATGCTGGGTTTTTCAGTGTCGTCGTTGGGGTTGTGATCGTGCGGGTTGTAGGATGGGTGGACACAAATGCGCAGTGGGAGATCCGTTTTTGCATCGTTGCCTGAGTGCTTGATCCACAAGATGATCTTGAATCGAATGCCTACTTTGCATGATGCTCCGTGACCGAGGGAGCGGATAGCTTGGTTCGTGCCCCGGTTGAGATTGAGGCCCGAAAGATCCACCCGTTGCATGGCACCAAGCGGGGCCGCGTTGAATATAGCGTCGTGATGACGTGGCGAGTCCTCACCGTTGATAGTAACATCCACGAATAGATCTCCTTTCTCGTCCTTGGCCCAATTCATGCCTGTGACCTTCTTTTGGAAAGAATGCAGTTTTTCCGCTCAAGCTTTCTGCGCATTCTATGAGCTACTTCTTGTGCGCCGCCCTGGACACACCACCAATCCTTCTTGTTGTTGAAGTCGAGATCCTCGAGTACCGTTTCGCTCAAAGCTTGGTCATACCGGCGGTTGCCGCTTTCATTCGCACGAACAGAGTTTTCTTCACTCACACCGAGGCAGTCTTACTGGCTGTACGTCTCCAGCCATTCAATGGTATCGTAATTATACCTTTGGCTATGTAAGTGATTTGGTCATTTGCTCCAGAATGGAGACAAACTTCTCCTGGAGATGCTGGCGAACGCTGTATTTGTCGCTCAAACTCATCGGCTTTTTCTATCCTTCGATAAGATCTTTGATAGCAGTCTCGGTAAATGAGATGACCTTCTCGTCAAGGAGAGATTCAGGGGTGTTATCTGGGTATCTGGCATTCTCTATTAGTAGGGTCCTCAATGCTTTTCTGACACCACAGGACATACTCCTTAGGGACTCCAGTAATGCCAGATGTTTTACCACTGGGCCACTCGGTCCATCCTCACCCATTGGGACAACGTGAACACCGTTGTAAAGCAACGGCGTATCATTTCCCTTGAGGAAATACCGAATCAAATCGCCTCGTTCAGGGGTCGAGCATTCATAAATTCTCCTCATGCCGCAAAACTTTTCCGAACAAGTCAAACGTGCTATTGTAAGTCTGACAATCGTGTGACGGCACAGTCCTAGAAAGACTGGGAATTACCGTTTGATGATGTCGATCTCCGGGACTCGCATCGCACCCACGTCGTAATAATCGTGGGCTCCCGGGTTCTGAACATCCTTGAAATAATGAGCCTGCCTCCAAGTATCTCTTCAGCGTTTGATCCAGGAATCTCATGTTTGACCTCGAGACCGCACGTTTTCTTCAAAGGATCGAATATGAGAGCTGGTAAACAGGCTAGCGCATCCGGCTCCAACAATTATGACTCTCAAGGAACTACGAGCATCAGTACCATGATACAGAGTGTCTTTGACGGGCACTAGCTCGTGTGACTGGAGACGCCGTTTGGCAGTTTAATTTGCCCAGTGTGGTTGTTCGGGATGGCGAAGGCCCTACCGATGATGGTACGCCTTGCTGGATCTCGGCCAGGTTGCTTCGAACCGCGATGCTCGCCCGTCGAGCTCTGAACGAGCTTTGGTGCTGTGGGACTTGGTAGGATTGATTGGGTCTATCTATGTGTGAGCTTGAGACTCGCATTCGAGATCGATGGAGGATACACCACGGGCTAACGCCCCAAGACCGACGCAGGAAACCTCTTGATATATCCGCGAAGTAAGCTTTCGAGGTCCAAACCGCCTTGTGGAGGGGATATTGATGCAAGGAGCGAGACGGGCGGGGAAGCTGCCCCCAAGGGTTAGAGACGGGATTCCCGTGCCGGTGTGCCTCCTTTACCTTGTTGACCAAAAGTTCTGACTGAGGAGACTTGATGCAATATCGGTTCAACTGTCACTTTTCGCTGTGGCTGACGCTTGGCTCCCGGACCATCACCCTTCTTGGTGCTTCCGTTTCCCACAAAGAATATTCTGGGAAGCCTATTCGACGACTGTCTGCTGATTCCAGAGTCCATGCGGAGCTGACTACCTTGCGTCTGGACTGTCATAGCTATCCCATCGACTGGCACCTGGGGGGTAAAATGTCTTGACACGCAAGGCTGAGCCCTTGAACTTTACACCCTGCATGGGATACCTCCCTAGTGCCAGTAGTAGGTCGATAAAAGGCAGCCATGCTCGGTCATTGGTTTGACTTGTCCAAACCTATGAAAAGGATAGATGATGGTCCTCTGAGATGCTACACGCATCATTATATGCAGTTTTCCGCGGGCAAATGTTTTTCATTGTGTTACTTTCCATAACATTATTGCGCATAAGCCGAAACGTAGCATCGTAGAGACGACGAACAGGTTCGACTAAAAAATCTTCAATGCAGAATAAGGAACGTGTGCTATTACCCTGACGTTTCATTACCTCAGATTGAAACACAAAAGTAGCCCCTGTAGCTAGAAAAAAGGATGTTCAAGCAAGGAAGTGAGAAAAGCGACATCATTGACTAGCTCGTCCTCCTTGTCAGTCCACCCCTCATGGCTGCTGATTGGACATCCTATCAGGGCTGGCCAACAGCAGCACCGGGGAACTGTGCGGCGAAGGCGTCATTGTAGTTCGCTAGACGATTGCACGTTAGCATACCGATCACCTAATGCATCTTGTCCCCGAGGATCAACCCACCGATTGTAGCACAACTTGGATCCACAAAAGGTGAAATCTCCGTCTGCAACAGATTCAACGCCCCAGCAAGCGCACTGCCAAGAGCCTCGCTCCTCAGAAAATCCGGCACGATTGCCAGGGTCAGCTGGTAGAAGAAGCAGACAAACTTGGTCGGGTTTGTGAGGTCAGAGGTTTGGTAGGCGCCGCCGGTGATATTGCCGAGGTCGACGCCCGTGAAGGTGTTTACTTCGCCGGTGTTACCGCCCACTGAGACGGCTTCGGGGACGACGGCGGCAATCTGCACGAGGTCTTGGGCGAATGAGACTGGGCTGTATTCATTAACAGCGCCGAGGGGGCGGCGGTACCTGGAGTTTGGTCAGCAGTTGCGTTGGTGCTCGGGGCATGGGATATTACCAGTTGTCTGGGATACGCTCGTAGCCGGGAGTCCATGACAACGTGCCGTTGGCTGCTTCGGTGATTGCGAAGAAGGATTTAAGGGTTTCTGTGTCCAGTATACCATTCGGGTACTCTGCAGAGTGGTTTGACATCAAGGCCGCTATTGCCAATGAGCATGCATTGTGATGATCAAGCTAAGAGGTAACGTACGAATGAAAGTGTGGGCGGCATTTGCCACTGCTACGCCTGCGAAGGGCGCGAAGAAGAAATAAGGGTTCGTGGTCAAAGAGTTGTCGAAAGTGTACTTTCGATGTTGTATGCTATACATAATTTAGCGCTTTGATAGAACGCGGAGTCGAAACGACGTTGAACTTACAGCGTGTCAAGGTCATAGTTGGGGACTGCGGCAGTGTTTTGCAGGTCGTACAATGCTTGGAATTTTGGAACCTTCACGCTCTGTAAGACTCCTCGTCAGCAAAGAACTTGGAGAATAGATACATTCGTTGCCTACTGAGACATCTCCATCGTAAAGGTAATAATCTGTGTCAATAATTAGCAGTAGAAAATAGGCGTCTCTCGACATCTGGATCCAAAACCTACCGCCACGTGTGGGACTCGCATCGCTCTCATACTTATTGTGGCTTCCGGACAGACCATCGCCCGCCCCAAGGATAGGCGAGGTCACCGTCTGCGGCTGCTTACCCCCAATACTCCATGTATCCCCACTGCTGTTGTCTTAGCATTCGGTGTTTAAGTAGGGGTACAGAAGACTGGGTCACTTACACAACATCTCCGTCAACAAGTGTAGCATAGACCGTCAAGGGAATCCCAAAGTCCGCAGCGAGACCTGACCATGATCAGAACTATGTAGCAGCTGCTTGAGTCAGAAGACTGACCGTATACTGTCTCGGTGGCACTTGCACCGACGGAAAGGGGAACAACCCCGCTGTGGGGAAAGTAGCCATGGTTGGCAAGGGCGTTGAGGCCAGGGCAGGGACCACGGATGTCATTGGGTCCCGGGGCAACCCAAGCGTATTCACCGGTGACGTTGATCAATTGGTTCTCGTTAAAGGTGGTAAATGGAATGTTCCCTGGCCCGCTCTGTCTCTTATCATGTTGTTTCTCTGCTTTCGGCGCATCTCGCTCCTTGAGATGTTGTTTCAAGAAATCGGGGTCCTGAAGGGCTCGCTCTGCATAAGGGCAGAGAGCTAATGTTTTGGTCGTCAGGGCAAGACCCAGGATGGCGGATGTAAACCTCATGACGTCGAGAAGCAAGTAGACAAGATACTGTGTGATCAAGACGAAGTTCTGTGAGCTCCATGCTGAAGGAGTGTTCTTATACCTTTTGCGGACTGCTTGACGATCATGGTGGTCTCAACTTCCGTGACGAGCTTTTCACAGCATAATCACGCGCTTGATTTTATGTAACCTTGATAATTCATACCACTGGGCTGGCGGCCAATGGAAAGTCTCGCTAAGGTCCCCATGACTTAGCCATTCTTACCAATTATGTGCACCCTTGAAGTGGCCGAACCTACACGCAATCTTGTAATTTCAATTCAGTCAGAGTCACCAGTCGCTTCTAGAGCTGCTGACGAGGAGGCTTTGATGAGAAATAACACACATCCATGAAAATGATACGTAATGTGAAATTCCAGGCGAGAGGGTGGGCAAGAGCTTCTTTGTTTACACAATGAAGATACGTCTGTCCAATGGAGAAGAGCTTGATGACGATCGAAGTACATCGATTAGTGTATCCTACCTCGGCAGGGCGCGCCATATCGGACGAAAGAGAAAAAGGATATGCGTTCATTCCCGAAGAGCGTGTTCAGGCGTCGGTAGGAACGGCATTTGTGCGCGCAGACAAGATCAGATTCGATGATCGAGCTCAATCTGGAAGGGCATGCATGAAATGGTGCAATCTGGGCGCAGCTTGCATGTGCAGCTGATGCGGCGTCAAAACCAGGATGGCGTGCTTCGACTTCGAAATGACACGCTAAGCTAAGGTAGGAAAATCGAACTCCGCCATTCATCCGGCTCAGAAGAAAGGCTTACGCGACTAAATGGAATTAAGAAAAATATGCAATGGAGTGCCATTGGACACCTTGACAGAGCTCGAGAAATGCCAGGCATGCTGTCCAGATGAATGGGTAGCCTCAGACACAACAAGACGAGGGTATTTGCGTTGCGTCTGGTATGACTCTTGAAACGTACCTACCCTTGCCCGAGGCTAGTTAACTCGAGTTGTTGGCCCGGCAGTTTAGAATGTGGCCCGTATTGGAAGAGGCAGAAAGTGTGCTTCTGGCTTGATGCCACACCCAGATATTGGACCTGGACGGCTCTGCCGGCAGGCTGCATTTTCCAGAGGTGTGGTGCAACAAGTAGCTATCCTGGCGTTGCGCCATGAGATGCCTGCCTGTATAGCTCATCTTCTAGTGACAGCATTGAGAGCTTCGAGGCCTTTGTGGCTTGTCGTCTTCTCTAGTCAACAATTCAGCAGCTCAAGAGCTGGGCACGCAATCATCACCCTCGAACGCATCATCATCCGTTCCCGAGTAGATGTCTGAGACTCTGATCATGCATGATCTCCAGATTATCCCCACATACATCCAGAATTTGGAGCTCCAGACCATGCTGGGTCCTGGCTGGTTGCATTAATGGCGATCTGCCAGGCCTAGTCATGAATCTCTCCGTTAGGCGTCGTCAGGACTGTCAAATTGAGCTTCGGTCAATCCCGAACGCATGCGATCGATCGATTAGCATACAGGACAGACATTTTAGCTTGTCAGCTGGTCAAACTCCGCTGGGAGAGAACGCACAGCGCCGGAAATAAACATAATAAACGAAACGGAAACTGTCAGCAAAGGCAACCAAAGACATCTAGGTGATTTTCAGTGGGCTCGTCGAGACAGGCGAGTCCTTCGGTAGAAGTTATCACACATGACTATGTAATGGTTCGTCCAGGATCCACGGCGGTAAGTATCCGAGTAGCCCAGGGTACTGTACACATTTGAACCAGTAGTCTTCGCAAGAGAGGTAGACGTAAGTGCTCGCGGGAGCTTGGTCGGTATCAACCTTGTGTCGTCTCTCCAGGTTACCGCCGATGCGTGCCTTATAGTCTGTAAACCAGGGCCCGGTATACTCGAAGTTTGCCCCAAAATAGCCTTGCATTGCCGCGGAAAAAGCGCCACCTGGTACATATTTCTGCTGAGCATGATCAAGAAGCACCGCGCCAGACCATGCATCTATGAGCATGCTTTTCTGGGGTTTATTACAGCTTTCATGCACTTAGAGTGAAAGCCATGCTTGAGCTGTAACGGGCTCTTCTGGTCCGGTAGATTCCTGGGATACCTGCGGCGGTGCATCTGTGTCTGTGGGCCACGGTTGAAGAGTGGCTTCTGAAGCCGGTATCCAACTTGGATTGAGTGGAGGCGGAAGGCCATCAGTGGATGCTCTTGTCATAGATTGTGCCAACAAGCCCGCTGTTATCGATAGACGGAGAAGTAGAAGGCGGGTGAGACGCATAATGATGATAATCTGTGTGGGAGGTACAGGATACACAGTATGAAGATGATAGTATCATTAGTATGTGCAAGAGAGGACAGCATCCCTTATCAACTAGGGACAGGGTATGCAATGGAGACCTGCGCAATGACAACACTCGTTCACTCCTGTTAGGTCTCATAGTACCCCGAATTGAGTTTCGTGTCCGACAATGGGTTGTGTTGTAGATTTGCCGAGCATCTCATTGCATTGCGAGCCTGCCAACAGGACTCCATTTTTCTTCACAACAGCATTTTTGTCATTCCATGAGGTTGAAAGATCCAACGTCCCTCATGATGCCAATTGGGTAGGGTTTGCAAAGATTCTGAAGATAGATGATTTTGAAGTTTTTTTTGCACAGATTAATGCAGCGCTTGCGTCGAGGGTGCGCGAAACGGCTCTGGCCGATCCGATTCTAGCGTCTCTTCTACGTTTCCTATACGAAGTCTTGGCACAGAAATCTTGGCGTCCAGGGGTCTACTCTACCTGCGTACTTGACGACGGTGCCAATGCTCCGTCAAAGTAGCTACAGGAAGATCTTATCAACCACGCATACGGTTGCGCTTAATGTGCTAATATGACCATCACAATTGTGAATCCTGTCAGGCGTATGGGAACAATGCCTGAAAGCATGTAAGGAGACTACACGAAGACTGCTAATTACGCTGCCAATCATCTAGAAAATCCTAGTTACTGCTTGTCCTTCTTCTCCCTATACACATCGCCGGTCAGCGAAATCTCGAATGCCTCATCCTTCCCACGGCCCTCGGCCTCTAGCTTCCGGACAAGTGGCAGGACTTGCTCTCCAAATTGCTGGATCTCGTCATCATAGTGAAGGAAAGCAACCAATAGAATATTGATACCGAGGGACTTGAGGAGCAAGATGCGGTCCGCGATGTGCTCCGGGGTGCCGATAAGCTTGGTCTTGAAGCCATCGTTGTATTGCACAAGATCCTCGAATTTGGAATTCGCCCACATGCCTGTCTTGTTGGCTGTTGAGGCACCAGCGTTTTGCACCGCGTCCGCAAAGGCCTCGACAGCCTCCTTGTTCGCCTTGCCTTGGATCTCTTGCAGCACTTTGATTGCTTCTTCCTCCGTCTCTCGAGCAATGACGAATCCATTCAAGGCGAATTTGACCCCGCCAGCTCGGCCGTGCTTCTCCGCGCGTTCCTTGACATCTGCAATCTGGGTCTGGAAGCCCTCTAGGGTGTTGCCATTCATAAAGTAGTAGTCGGATACGGCGGCAGCATTCTCTCTTGCGTCCATGGAATTTCCACCTTGGAAAATCTCAGGATATGGTCGGCCTGGCCTTGCAATTGGCTTCGGCTTGAGAGGATAATCGTGAAACTGGTAGAAATCGCCTTTGAAGGTGAATTGATCTTGTGTCCAGATGCCCTTCAAGCACGCTATGAACTCTCGGCTTCGCCGGTATCTCTCGCCGTGATCAAGCCACCATTGGCCTATTGACGTGAACTCCTGCTTGAACCATCCGGACACCACGTTGACGGCAATGCGTCCCTTGCAGTAATTGTCGATGCTAGCAATCTGTTTTGCGGCGATGGCTGGATTCCAAGGCCCCGGAAGCAAGGCTGCCATCACGGTGAGACGTTCTGTGAAGTGGAGTAGCGCCTGGGAAAACGAGACGGATTCGTGTTGGTTCTCTTGCAAGACCGTCAGCTTCTGATGCATATCCAACAAGAAAAAGGAAACATGCCAGCTCCGTAACCCGCCATGAATCTGATCTGGGTCAAAGCGTACTCGAAGCCCACTCTCTCCGCGGTCTTGGCGTATTCCACGTTCTGTTCGAACGACCATCCAGTCCGTTGTTCGATCTTGGAAATAACCAAACCTCCCGAGACGTTTGGTACCCAGTATCTATATGTACACACGATCAGCATGATTCGGGCTGTTGCAGGAAAGCACTTGCGCAAATCTGATACGCTGAGGGTCTGCGTTCAGCTTGTCCGCATAATCGAGGTTGTCAAATTTCCCTTCAGCCTCCTGTTTCACCCCATTCTTCACAGTATGTCCATCTGATTCCGTTGTTGATTTCTGCCCAATCGGGACAACAATGCGCTTTGCAGATACCGTCCCATTTCTCAATCTATCGAGGGCTTCATTGATGCCCTCCAAGCCCCCATCTGCAAGAGCAATATCCGGAGGTTCCAGGCCTTTTGCCACCAGAAGCTGCTCCAACCAGCGCATGGCGGTTTCCCCCAAAGCTGGCACACTATGGAAGACTTTGATGGGTACGCTATGGTATTTAACACCTGAAAGCCTCACTTTGGGCAGCCCGGTCAAGCCGACCAAATGCGCTTGTCTGTCTCCTTTGGGGTTCTGAAGGCTTTCTTGGAGCTGTGTTGCCGTTTCCTTGCCAACAGTGTCCAGAGCAAAGCGTAATTTGCCTTTCGTCACACTACGGATGATCTCAATGGCTCGCGAGGGGTTTTGCCTGTCAACAAGGACATCTGCGCCCAAATCGATGAGTCGAGATCCATGCCTGACAACATCCGCCACACATATGACTCTCAACCCTGTCAATTTGGCAAGCTGGAGTGCCATTGACCCGGTGCTCGATGACGCTGTCTCATCAGAATAGATCCCACAACGGGGGCAGTGAACATACCTCCCCAAATAGCAAACCAGTCCCCTTTCTGCGGACGTTCCGTGTCCTTGATGCCGTCCACACATTCTTCTCGGACGTCTTCTGGTATCTCATCTCGGTCCGACTTTCGGAGAAGACTAAGCAGATCAGGGCCTTTGGATGCTCCCGTGACGCTGGAGAAATCCAACCCCAGAGAGACACCTAGTGCCAATAGCGCGCTTACAAAGGCAACTCCGATAGCTGCGCCTGTGTTTACCGGCAGCTCCGCCGGCAATCTTGCGACATTGAAGTCCGTCGTTACCAAGTATTCCTGATAGGCGGCTTTACGGACGTCTCGATAATCTGTGGATGGCCCGAACACCTGTTCATGCTTCAGCTGCCGCTAGGATCCTAGTTCGATTTTTGATAACGTACTACATCGCCAGTTTCGATCCTAGAGCTCCCATTGGAAGTTTTGACGACGATACCTGCAAAGTCCCGTCCGTTGACCCAGGGAAACGAAGGGAGTCCGAAATCGTAATCGCTGCATCATGCATCAGTCTTGGGCAACGAAAATAATCGGTGGTTAATAGGTACGGGCCCTTCCAATCCTGACGTGGCAGTCAGTATCGACTGTAACGCGTACTCGCGGAGGCAGCACCTACCACCGGATTCAAGCCAATTGCTACGACCTTTGGAGGTCAGATATCCTCTCGAATTCTAGATATTCTCCTTACTTGTACCAAGATTTCTCGATCTGATCTAAGTTCTGGTATCTCACCCGCCTTCTCTAAGCAATATCTCTGTCGAGGCCCATGCAACTGCAATATGTCTTGCTGAGGCTTTGGCAGATGCCGAAACGCATCCTCATGATTTCCGGTTAAGTGACCATTGGTCTTGGGTGCATTTCCGTCTCCGTTCGTCTGTAGCTCTGTGTTGCCGTTCTCTTCGCGCAGAATTGAAGGCATTAGTACGGTTCATGAACAGTGGAGGAGAGCAGGTGTTGCAATGGCTAAGATTTATTCTACTGTGACGTTGTGTTTTCCTGTTATCACACGCGCAAGGGTCTAGACTAAGTCGTCAGTTCTTCTTTACTGCTGTCAAAGACACTTCTTCGTGTAAAAATTGCGGGGCCGTGCATTGCGTGACCTGCAGCTGCGTGGGGTGATTGTTCCAGACAACAAATTCCGAAGTGGCTCCCCTCTCATTGGGCTGACATCGCTTATTTCGTTTATCTAAATCATGTCTTATGGCGCAATGAAGGCGTGATCGTTTGGCTGCAGATGGTGTCTGCAGATCTTCGACCTCCTCCTCAGACGCTAGTCCCGTCGCAATGTTCACCTGCCTAAAAATGGGAGCTTTACTATGGACAAACACCCACTAACTGACGTCCACTTACGAGCTTTGATACATTTTGCAAATTGTACTTGCCAATCCTGTTCGCAGAGCCGTGGCATTGCGCGTTCATCATGGCCCACGAAAACCGAATTCACCAGCTCGAAGACATTGCAAACCGAAGTCCGCAACATGAAGGGAAATGGGACGCCCTTGCCGCCGGCGAAATGAGTGTATCGTCCTCACACAGCGGAACGACATACCTTGTGCCAGTCCCGGTGACTTTAAAAGCACAGCTTGGAAGCCCGGTCAGGACACACCTTCTCTCTGGCCCGTGACTGATCAACTAATATATGTGATCAGACTGCTCTAGCCATTGGTGCCTTTTCCACGACTTTGACGACGTTGGCATTGGCTTTGATGGAGTTCAGAGGCCTCACGATCACCAACGTTTTCATCGGCAACTTCTTCTTTGTCGCAGGTCTGTTTTCTTGCTTTCAGCTTCCGGAGTCACTCAGTATACTGACCGATCACGAAAAAGGCATCGGCATGGTCATATCAGCGCAGTGGGAACTTGTCCTGGGGAACACGTATGCGTATACCGTTCTTTCCGCTTTCGGATTTTTCTATGGTGGCTTTGGCGCTATCATTACGCCTTTGTTTGGAGTTCAGGCAGCCTATGGAACAGATACGGCAGGGTATAACAATGGGCTGGGGTTTTTTGTGCTCAGTAATTGAAGTCATACCCAAAGTCTGCAAATGCTGACCTTGGCAGTGTGGGCTGTCTGGAACTTTTTCTTCTTGCTTGGATCTTTGCCCCTGTGAGTCTGCCCCGGAAAGGATCCCGCTACAATGATGTTCGTGCTAAGGTGTCCCTAGAAATCTGGTTTACATTGGCATATTTTTCACAGTGCAGATGGCGTTCACATTGGTTGCTGCCTCCTATTTCGCAACGGCCGACGGGCATGCGGGTACAGCATTAGGACTCAAGAAGACAGCAGGGGCATTCGCCTTCCTCAGTGGGCTTCTGGGTTACTATACGGTCGCAAATCTGATGTGTCAAGAGGCCATGTTCTTTTCGTTTCCGATGGGAGATACAAGCAGGTTTTTCTCGGCGAAGAAAACTCAAGATTGATCTCGAGAAGTGGACACATTGATCTGGCCACAATCCCAATAATTTCCAGACCATTAGGTCGAGATTGGATCAAAGGATGATCTGTGCAAGAAAGACCCTGCATCCCAACGTAGTGCCATACACGGGCTCAGGGTTCTAGACGGATTGAGCCGCAGCTCATGCCGTTAAGCCGACGTACATTACAATGATTGGGTAAGGTTTTACGCTGGGCTCTTCTGTCTTCGTGGCCGTCGTACTTCTTGATGTACGCCTCCGATGAAACTTTTGGCATCGTAGCCGCAAAACTATGTGAAGATCTTCGATCCATTGTTTACTACGTGCAATGGCGAAAGACCTAGACTTGTCCAGGCCTCGTATGCGACCCCAGGGATCAGACCAAATATCCCAAATACTTATGCAGGGTGTGCATACGCGGAGAATTGCGTGCTTAAAAACCCCAACGAACGACGATCTCCGCATCTGCCAAGGTGCGATCGGTTCGATTATGATTGTTACTAGTGAAACGTCCAGGAAGAAGTACAACTATGTGAAAGAGCACGCCATTCATAGGTGGATGCAATTCTTCGTGCATATCAACGAGATGGCGTGCTTCCCCATAGTACCACCAAATGCCGGCCTTTGTCTGTCCCCAGTGTCTCGAGGAATGGTTACCAGATTCTCCAACAGCTCGACTCCTCACATCACTACGAGCATCGAAAACGTCCAACAAGATAACCATGGGATCTCTAGCACCGTTACCGCCTTCGCGCCCGGCGACTGACCCTACTGTCTACGATGCCCACCATCGAACCTTTGCTGACTCGCAATTGCCATCCAAGCCTGACGAGTGGCTCCAACGTGCTGCACGCGTGTCCGCCATCTTAGCAGAAGATGCTGCCCATCGCGAGAAGGAGAATAAATGCCCCATAGCCGAAGTAACCCTGCTCAAATCTTCAGGTCTTACCAAGGTCCTAGGTCCTCAGGAGTACGGCGGTGGTGGGCAGGGGTGGGATGTAGCTTACAAAGTTATCCGTGAAATTGCTAAAGCTGATGGCTCCGTTGGCATGCTTCTCGGCTACCATTTGCTCTGGAGCTGGACGGCTAATGTCGTTGGTACGGACGAACAGAAGGCTCGGACGCAGAAGTTGATTATTGAGAATAACTACTTCGTTGGTGGTGCGGTTAATCCGAGGGATAACGACCAAACGATCACGGATGATGGCGATCACATCATCTTCAGTGGATTCAAGCACTTCAACACTGGTGGTGTGGTGTCTGATTTGACGGTCCTTGAAGGGGTATGTCGCTATCACTACTTCACGGGTTGGAGAATTGATCGAGACTGACAGCAATAGGTCTATGAAGGCACAGACAAACATATTTTCACCCTGGCTCTTACGAACCAACCAGCAATCGTCTTCTCTCACAACTGGGACAACATCGGCCTTCGTCTCACCGAGTCTGGCAGCGTCAAGATCGATAACGTCCGAGTCCCGTGGACAGATGCCCTAGGCTGGGATCCCACCACCAAGGAACCTATTGAGAGCATCCTGACTATCCCGTGGGCCACGCTGCTTCTGCCAACGTACGTCCTTCCATCCTATCTCCACGGAATTGACCAGCCAAGCCATCCTGACTGAACCTCACCAGCATCCAACTCGTCTTCTCCAACTTCTACATCGGCATCGCACTCGGCGCCCTCTCCTTCGCCTCCACCTACACAACCAAACACACCCGCCCGTGGCCCTACACCCCCTCCCCCGCCCCCTCCGCCACATCCGAACCCTACATCCTCGCGCGCTACGGCTCCTTCTTCGCGCACCTCCGCGCCGCCGAAGCCCTCGCCGACCTCGCCGGCGCCAAAATCTCCGACATCTACACCCACCACGGCGCGAAGAGAGACATCACGGCGGCGCAGAGGGGAGAGGTCGCGGAGTGGGTCGCGAGCGTCAAGGTCGTGGCGACCGATACGGCCCTGAGGGTCACGGGGGGGGTGTTTGAAACGACGGGCGCGAGGGCGACGGCCGGGAAGGTGGGGCTGGATCGCTTCTGGAGGGATGTCAGGACGCATTCGTTGCATGATCCGGTCGCGTACAAGGAGATGGAGTTGGGGAGGTATGTGCTTTTGGGGGAGGTGCCGGAGCCGAGTTGGTATACTTGATCTTTTGGGAGCGTGGTGTTGTTCTTTGATGCATTATGATCAACATGTTACATTGTCGTCCTCGTTCTCCACTGCAAGGTGCCCAATGGTCCGTACCATTGAAGCGGACTATCGGTCCCTTATGGTCCAATGGACCAGTAGTCCGGCCCGGTTCAGGTGTTGGGACGGACGGTCTGGACTAGTGGTCCCGGTTTGAACTATGATTCGACAGTCTACTTGGGAATATTTGAGTATGATGGCGGCAATCTTGAGTAGCAGTAAAGGCTGACCGAGAGCAAAATGTGAGAATATCTTAGTCAGCACAGTTTTCGGTTTTTGCCCCTGATACTTACCTTATGGGACTATCAGGACAGACAGTACGAACGGACCTGGACCGGTTCAAGTGTGTGGATGGACGGTCAGGACCATTGCATGCCCTGCCCCAGCTTACAATGCGGTCTGCGAATTTGGCAACGTCTCGATGTTTGGCTTCAGAATCCACTGCTCTATGATCTGCCAGCTTTGCTGCCCTTTTCCCTTAGTCATATTCTATTCGCTCCGATCAGATTCTTTTGAGAATTCCTCTTCGGGACCGATGTCAATTTCCCTTGATCCACGTGATCAACCAGCCATCCGGCGTCCTCGCTCCTCGGCTTGATTGATTCGAATGTCCTCTGGAAATGACGGAGGATATCCGTCGCGGTTCGTAAGTACGTATCGCATTCCTGGTCTAGCTTGTCCGTCCTGGTCCATCCCTCATCATGGGCGTCTTTGATTTGACCAACTCATGCTCCCTGTTCGTGACGTCGTTCAATAGAGTTGCCCCGTAGTCATCGGTCCGTGCGCATTCCAAAGCAGGCTTTCTTTTCCAATTTGGAGGTTTTTGCCACCTTGGACCATGGCGTGACCGGTGAGCGAGTGTTGGGCATCAGGCTGTCCGCTCTCCCGGAGAAGCATTTCTGTCTTTCTTGAATCATCGATTTGATTTCAGTCAAACCTTCAGATAGGGAGTGCATGCCTCATTTCGGTAGGCTCGAATCCTCCGTCTTTGAGAGGTTCGAAGAGTGGGTAAAGTTTGGGTGGCCTTTGACTGTATGTGTTCGTTTGACCTGATATATGGTAACGACCCAAGAGACATTTCCTCAGTGGCCCGAAGTGGTGGAGTATTCCGCAAATCACAGGGTCAGCGTTGAAAGACTCTAAGTATGCACAGGCACTATATTGGAACAAATTGGACTGGCTTTCAGTGTTGTGTAGAGTGTAGCTTGCTAATAAGTCTAAGTCTGCAGGGGCAGTGTAGGTAGCAATGGTGCTTCGCCAGCACTCGCCTGTTCCTTCCTCAGCTCTCAGAAGCAAAAGGAAAACCAAGACGCCCTCGTCTTTATTTACCACGAGAGCCGATAGCAAGCAAAGGGGTGCCAGAGAATGTACGGCTTTGACCAAAGCCGGAAAAGAGGCCTTGGCAGAGCGGATTAGACCGTTGAGAGCTGGGGATGAACGTTCATAGAAGGTGGTGAAAGTCGTAAGTCGTTATCAAATCAAATCGTTGAAGTGCAAAGGTCCCCCCTGAGAAAGGGACAGGCCCAGACTCGGCATCTCGGATTTAAATTTGTTTGGAGACATCGAATATGCGGATGTCGACCAACGGGACCCAATTCCGGTCGGACGCTTGGGCGACATCGAGTGTCGATTTTTGATGCAGGCCAGGAAACAGACGCTCAGCCTAGGGTGGGACTGAGTACCTTATTGACTGGAAAGACTCCCCACCTTACGAAGCTTCGTGGGAGCCAATGGAGTACCTCGAAAATGCTGAAGGCGTAATCAAGGACTTCGAGCGAGTAAAGGAGTTATATAAACTAGCACCTAAGATAAAGCCAAAGGCGTAATCTTTAAAGGGAATTAAGAAGCGAGGTAGACTACGGAAATAGTAGCAGCAGAGGGCTCAAGTAGGCGAATAATTGTGGCTAGAAGGCCTAGTAAAAACGACTAAAAAGCCCGCAGGCTCACACACATTCACATATATATATTCTAACGCGCCGAAGCGCTAAGCATCATAAAGAAAACAGTGGTTATAAGGGCCGCACTTATAACTAACACTGCCTAGCATTAGCCTACCTATCCTCTTATACTAAAAAGCAACCTCTTACCAAGAAAAACCGCTAAAAGGCGGGGGGGCCCAGCAGTAGGGGCAGCAGCAGCGGCAGCGGCGGGGGCAGGGGCGGCGGCGGAGCGGGCGGCGAGGCGGGCGGAGCGCCCAGCAGCTACTCATGTCAGCTATATACCCTCGCACATGCCAGTCAGGATTTCTCGTACCCTCCCAGGCGCGCAAGGCGCCGCGGACATCACCGCCAGAGGCGGCCGTAGCAAAGACAGCTGCTTGGAGGCGGGGGGAGCGGATCGGCCACGCAGAGGTGACCCCCGCGGGAGCACCGCTCGCACTTACGCCGGCGCGAGCCAGCAGGCGGAGCGGCGCAGGTCGCGCGAGGGTTACCCGCGAGGGCACGCACGCAGCGCATGCAGGCGGGGCCTTAGCACATGTCAGCGCAACCTCTCAATCATCTAGCATCTCTTCCACTCACGGGGGGGGCGGGATCAGATTGAGCGGCAAGGATCGATGGGGCAAGAGTTAAAAGTCTCGTGTACCAAGGCATAAGTCAGGAGTTTCCGTGATTCGTTGATCTGTAGCCTCTTCTTAGCCCAGAATGCCAATCTCGATGTCACGCGCACTTCTCCCCCGCTGTGTGGCTCGTGTCAGCCTGAGAAGCAACAAATTTAGTGATGAGAACAAGGGCAGTGAGAGAACAGCTTACTATCGCGCTTACATACCCGTCTTCTTCGTAGAAATTGTGCACTGGTTCGATATTCTCCCACTTGCATCCATGGAGGAGTTGGGTGTTCTTTTCCAGAAGGACTTTCATCGTTACCAACCACGAGGAAACACCGCGAAGAGCACCATCGACGGTGGGGGGTACGGGGAGAGGATCTAGCTCGGCCGAGGACGTATCGTGTCCATGACGGGCTGTGAAGATGTCAGATTGCGCATATGCGGTCTTCCGTCCTTTTCCTTTGACGCCGAAACCTGCGTTTCTTGCAGACCCGGGAGGGTTTCTCGGTGCTCACGGTTCTTCTGGGTGGGTCAACAGCTGTGAGGAGTTTGTCATGTGCATTGATAGCTCACATATTCTCAATTCCGAGGTGCATTTGCGGGCGACGACCACTCCCGATACCACACCGAACACCATCTTTGATCAAAAAGAGGGTCAGAGCCGCAACTCCAAGTTCAAATCCGAGACAGATCTTGTCAGTGTCAGTTGAGCGTTTGTCACCACGTTCTGGCTGCCGTACATCGTTGCGGTATATATCCGCATATTCTTCCCAAGACGTATCGTACTTTGGATGGGAGATGTTTGTACACAAAATCTTGTGCGTTTCCTTGATTCATTCTTCAGATAGCGGCTTTTTTTTTTTCGGTGACAAAGGCGTTTGTGAGAAACCACAAAACTCTTGCATGCTGAATCACCTCCCGCCTGGTCCGCAGGATATGTTTCTCGGCTTCTGGGGCGTTGTGCCTGGCTTCCATGTACTTTTCGAGCTGCGTCTTGTAACCGTCGTTTCGTTCACCGACCTCAACCTCCTGGCCCTTGGAAATCCATATAGAAGCTCTTCCTTTCTAAAGTGGCCTTCATGTTGGTTGCCTTTAGATTGAAGTCATTGTCCAATTGAGGGAGGCCGGACCACATGGATAACAGAGATAGTTGCCGGTGGATGCCTAAAGACCACTTGGTTTTGCGCTGGTTAGTAGACCCAGACCCAGCGACAATGAGTTTCCCAGTGAGAGCATCTTCCATTTTTTGATACACCGTTTGCTCCGTAGGTGTATGGGTACAGTTGATCAGTGCTCCTTGAACTCGGGGAAGCTGGTCTGAGATCTTCCTACCATCGTTGAAAGGCACTTGACTGGAGAATGTCCGACGTAGCAAAATCCGCTTCCACATCTTAGCCAAACGCACACCCTTAGTTACAGGATCCACGCGTAGGGCAAAGATCCATTCCTTCACAGCTTTCGTAGTGATTTGAAGCTTCGCAGCAGGGTGATCATCAGGTACATCGTATGGATTCTCATCCTCTTTGAAATTCATCTCACGCAGAGATTCTGGACTCCACCACTTTTCGGCCCCATGAGGTTCAATAAGGGGCATGTAGCCCCTAAAGTCCTCAACACCGTTTGGGGAACGACAAGGCAACGGGAAACTGTCAAGGATCTATCTCGTAAGGAGCAAAAGGCCTTTGTTCAGGAGACAGGGATCAGGATTAAATCTCCAGCTATTGCGAAGTTAGCACCATGTCTCGATTTGATTTTATCTCGTGCCTATGATGCTCCACATTCGGAATGGCAAGGTCTCGGAAGGATATTGCAAAGCTTTCTGGTGACCACAGTCTTGAGCAAAAAGGGAAGTGCGTCCTATCTGAAGGCTTTTCAGATATCAACCAACCTCATCGTCTCAGCTAAGTCCAGACCCGCGCCTGCGTTGCCTTTGATGTTGCTTCGCTTGTGCAGGCACCTAGTCAATCGAATGTGATCTCCAAAAATTCGTCAGTTTAGGCTGCTGCACTCTCCACACTCGAGCTCCAGCTCTCTGTGCTTCAACACCAGCGCTGCTACCGAAAGAAGGTCGCCACTCAAGAATCCTCCGCCGTCTCAACGTCAGACTCCGAGTCGAATTCATCGGCCCATTGCGCCAACGAGGAGGTGGTCGAGGCGTAGTCTTCGAGTTGATAGCCGTTAACTTCCGCCACGTGCCGACGGAGGCTCTCAAGCTCCTCCTCCAATTCCCCAACGCGCTCATTTGCCGCCACAAGCTGGCGTTGAAGATCTGCAATCATGGCAGGAGCAGCCGAAGCCGTCGCTACCGTGTGCTCCTGTGCTTTACGCCACTGGGTGATCTCCTTGTCAAGTTTAGCCCGTCGACGAGACATTCGTCGAGACCATCCAACGCGGCGATGGCGCCGTATCGATTTCCTTACCTGCGCCTGAAGGTGCAGAGGGATCTCAACACAGCGGCCAATGCCGCGCCTTCCGGCCTTGGAATTGTCATAGGGGGTAAACTCATCACGAACACAGATATCATCGCCTCGGCAGAAGCAAGTTCTATAAGGTAAATAAGACACTAGGACTTGTTAGCAGTTGCGCATGCGGAGCGATGGTGGCAGAAACAGTCAGGAGTCAGCAGTCGCGCCTGCGGAGCGACTGTGCACTTACTGTTGTTATTATTGTTGTTTTTGTGAAACCTGTTTCCTCACGTGTTTTGCCTTGCAAAATGTCGATATGTATGAAATGGATGCGAATGATTCGCAAAGACTGATGTAGCAAGAGGTGAAGTTGCAGAAGATAATCAGTGACATCAAGAGGCGACGGGAAAGAATTCGCAAGTCCTCGAAGGAGAGCTGTGTACGCGTATGTGAGAGATGTTGAGCCTTGCCTTGCAAGATCTATGATGCGGCATTCTGGAATAGCGGAGATCTTGGCTAACCATGCGAGATATTTGGTCTGATCACGAACCATTTGAGTGTCATTCGGGTCCTCTGCCAGTGATGGGTACGATTTTTCGCCATCAAACCACTGGTCATCGTCAACTGCTCCTGCTGTTGTAGCTTCTGCTGATGTAGGTTGACGGGTCGTATGGGTCGCATCCCCGGTAGTGACGCGTCCGTGAGCTCCCAGTAGCCGAAGACGTCGACTTCCGGACGCGCCAATCAACATACTCAAGCCCTTGATGACCGCAATGGAGGGCAACAGGCCGTCCGTCAGCATGTACATGGCGGCCATATTCATCAGTCAGTCACCAAGGACGGAGAATGCGGGAGCGAGGAACGATAGGAGGAATGGTAGGATGTCCATGGTAGGAAATGGTAAACTGGAGGGATCGTGATACGGTGAGGAGGAGGATACTGGATGCCTAACAGACACCACAAATGCATCGTCGGCGATCCTCCTTGACTTGCTCTTGCAGGAAAGGCGTAAGTTTGGTAGCTCCCCTGATAAGTTTCGTGGCGATTCGATGCTGAGCTAAGAGTTCTCGACATATGAAGCTGACCAATGTACTGGAGTGAAAGGAGATCATGGTAAAACAGCCTTGATATGCTCAGACAGATTGAAGAAAGGGAAGGCTTGTGATGACTGGGTCAGTCATCGCGTCAGGCAGGTGGGTGCGAAATCGAAGGAAGAATCTGTCTCTTACTTCGATCTCGCTGCCTTTGACTCCCTCGATCAGTTCCCTGGCGGTGTCTTGGTTATGGGCTTGAAGAAGCAGAGTTTTCGGGTCTGTGAAATCAAGTTGGAAGATTGGGAATATTTACATATATAGTATTGAGGACTTGGAGAATTGTGTCAAATAGCTGCGGAATTCACATCGCTGAGTACGAGAATGGCTAACATGTAGAACATAAGCTGCACTTAGGGGACAAAGACATTGACTTGGTTGCGTCTTACAAGCTTGAAACATGTTGCTTGTGCATCTTTCGTGGGCAAATAGAATGTGTGTGTAGGAAAGTAGAAAGAAGATCACTGGGTGAGAAGGAGAATGCGGAAACCTCAAATTCACCGCTGGTGGTGTGAATGGAGAAGCCTTCACTGGCATCCCAACAAAACGAGCGTGAATGTTTACAAGTGAACATTCAGTCTCGAGCTTTTCCCAGCGTCTCTGCTCATACAGTTTGTCAACGCTTAGCACAATGAGTGCCGCCGAGATAAATCTTCTGGCAGGCAGCCGCAGACATCGATTTATTAAAGATGACCAGGTTGGATACAAGGCATATCCAGGTGATATTTGCGCCGATCTTGCTGTCACGAGCAGATCACGGAGCTGGTCTATGGAACAATGACTGTTCTGATGAACCGAGCCCGATAGTTGCGGAGTAATATCAATTTAGGAAGGCTAAAGAGTCTGGAAGGAAAAGAAAGTTTGGCCGAATTGGCACAAAGTAGAATGCGTAAAGTTCCCAGTGGGTGAAAGGACGAGGGTTTTGATTGAAAATGGCCTCGGCTGACAATGACTGAAATCCGCATCCTGAGAATCATCTCTGGTGTCAACTTCGAGATCGATGTGACCTTAGCGGTGCGCATAATCGCTTCAATTTTCAGCTCAAGGTTCAAGCATTGACAAACACATGCGATTGGGGAAACATATTATTGGTTTGTCGCTCAAATCCGGAGGAAATCGCGGCGCACGAGCCGCCTCGAGAGGTCAACTTCGCCGTTGGAGAGACGGTTCGGAGGCGCGTGGGTTTCGACGCTGTGAATGCGGGTGGGATCATACATAATCTCAGCATGCGACATCGAAGCAATGAACAAGGCTTTTGATTCTTGAGCATGCTCTCGAAGTTTGCACTGATGAGGAAGTCAAATACCGAGAGCGACGACAACCTTTGATCGAGGTTCACAGCTTTATACCGCACGTGCAATGTCACTGTAGCGTAAGCCGTCCTGAAATGTCTCAGTTGTGTTTCAATACCACAAATATAGTGGATGCAATCTAGTAGCTTTCGAAGGCAATGAATCCTCAGGTTCCTTAATTTGAAATGATAATGTCTGGCACTTTTCCGGGGTTGGGGGTGGAGGTTGCCTTGTGATTTTCCTTGTCTTTTGAGATGATGCATCTCTGTCATAGAAATAGGCCTCACAAGGAGCTGACCGATTATTTGTATAGATGATCATGAATGCGTGGTGAACATCGCGTTTCGAAGCATCAACATGAGCGGAAAAAACGGTACACCCTCTGGCAGGCCTAGGTAGCAATCATTTCTATGTGTATTCGACATCGCCAGCGAGGAATGTGGGAGTCGATTGGGGAAGAACTCTGTAGGTGAAACACAAGTCATTGACTTCTATACAGATAATCAGGGGAATCTATATGTCGACCTCGGCAAGAGCAAGTAAGACACAGCTTGATCTCATTCCTGCAAAGAAAGGTTTCAGAATGATTGTTGGAGGGATTTGGATGAGATCTTGGGTGGTTGACCCTCCTTGAATGGCAAAACATGATCTCACGGTCTAGAACAATATCAGATACAACGCAAAAAGCCGGGCCTTGGCGAGGGAAATGAGATGAGGGACCCAGGTACATTGAATGAGGTCATGCCATTGACTATGAGTGACAGTTCGGAGTGCAGCAACAATTGAAGCAGCCATTTGAGCGAGCGTAGCAACTACTCCCATGTAGTAACCGCAGATCTGATCGGCATAACTTTGGCAGGTGGAAGAAAATTCAAATATAAGTTGGCGCGATGATTTTGGGTATGGAGAGGGAACTCGGTCAAGGGGGCAAGGAAACTTATGAGTTCCTACCAGAGATCTGATGAATTGCGCGCTAGAGCCCCTGTTTTTCACCATAATTTAGCTCGCACACAAAACAAAGGTGTGGGCAAACCAGAACCGTCCAGCATGGAAAACAATCATTCAATATGATCATGCCACACACGTCGGTGTGGTCTCTGCACTAGAACCGGCCGTACAAAGTCTAGTCAGCTTGGGCACACAACCACCATTTACTAAGTATGCAAGCCTTATTTAAAACCCTTTTCACCCTTCCTCATCCCCTGCCTGCTGGTAGATGTGTCGACTTCGACCAGGATCCTTCCTCATCTGCTGGCCTGACCCAGTGAAGCCAACTCTCGCATTGACACCTTCGGGCGTCCTGAACATACTCTCCTTCTTCGCGACCTTTCCAGTTTTTCCCTTCGTGGTAAAGTCCTGCCATTTGTTCTTGCCTGCTTCCAGCTCCTTATTTGCTTTGACCTTGCGTGGGACCTTCGCTGGCCGTACCGGTCCATCGCTGACCTTACTTGGTTCTTTCTTTGCCTGACTGGCGAGTGTGGGGTCAATGTTCGCTGCTGCCGATATGACATTGCTGCTGGTGGGTATTGATGGCGTGGTGGGGTTCCCTGGAGGACCATCAGCCTTTCGCTTCTTCGAGTCGCTTGAGATCGGTTTGATGTCGTGAGCGGACAGAGTTTCGGTTGTGGTGTAGTTCTTGAAGGTAACGATGTAGACTGGCTTGCTCGATGAGCCGGTGATAGATGTAATCCTGGCAGGGTAAAAGGCCTTGTCCCCCGACTTCCACTTCGCTAGGATATTGTCATTCACGGAGAACGTAGTAGGTGCTTGAGGTTCTTCAACAGGACTCTGAGGCGCAGCTGGCTTGCGGTAGCCCGCTTGGAAGGCCGGATGGTTCTCCTTCGACCACTTTTCCTTAATTGGTGGTGACGATGGCTTCTTGGTCGGTGCTGGTGCTGAAGCTGGCTTTAGCTCTGCGATCGCGCTTTCGGTGAGGGAAATGACTTCTTCAAGCTCTGTCTTGAGTCCTTGCAGATCCGCATTGTCTGGGTCGGCTTGTAAACCTGATTGAACGGTCTCGAGCTGTCAAGGTTTAAGGTATCAGTATATCATGATGCATGGGGAGGATCGGCGAGCTAACCTGTAGCTTGTACTCTTTAATCTCGGCTTCCAGAGAGGCAACTTCATTGCTCATAATGTCCTTAGTTCAAGATCCGAGCAAGCTGCGCAGGTGGATGGCTCGCAGGAACGTTCAGCCTCGGTAGTGATGGTTGTTACTCGGTGTCGAGAGATATTCGCAGGGGACTGATGGTAGTCGTTGTGAAGTCATTGAAGTCATTGGTCAGCTAGGGAAGGCTTTCACCACCGGGTTGCCAAGGCTTGACCGGGATATCGGTAGAACCTTTTACCGAGAAGCTGGCCTTGGCAAGACCGAATTGCTGACTCGCTGAGAAATCAACGTTCGCCAAGCTTGA
This sequence comes from Letharia columbiana, assembly GCF_014066305.1. Taxonomy (NCBI): domain Eukaryota; kingdom Fungi; phylum Ascomycota; class Lecanoromycetes; order Lecanorales; family Parmeliaceae; genus Letharia; species Letharia columbiana. The sequence goes on along the minus strand of NW_023501099.1, from coordinate 174,585 downwards.
GGAGTAAACAGGCTACAAGAATTGATTGGGTCCATTCATCCTTCGCTCGAGGCCCAGACTTATTCAGACCGCTACAGAAGCAAAAAGAAAAAAGGGTTCGGGACGAGTCTGAGCAAGACAGGCTACAGCACAACCCGTTAACAAGGGTGAGCACCAAGAGCACCGAGCTTATTGTCGTCACCATACTCTAGTGCTTGAACAGTTCAACGTCTAGGGACTTCTATCATCCCGTCTCCGGTTACATTTCGTTGGCTTGCAACACTATCATTTCCTGTCGTGTCTGCCTGTCACACCACCATACCTTTTCCAGGTACGAGGAGCTCGATTGGTCCTGCATTCAAGATCCACCACTCCGCAGACCCTTATCTTACAGACACCACCACCGCTTTTCGAATTTCTTCCTGAATGTTCATCTCCGTCATACAGTGTCAGGCATCACTACTCCTTCACTGCTTCGACCAAGCCAGAGCTCTCCATACTGATTTCTCTTTGGAAAAGTGAGAGACTACTCATTGTCTACTGGCCAGTTGTCGCACCAGATCCCTCACATCAGTAATCAATCCGGTGGGGTCCTCGGTCTTGGCTCCGAACTGTTTCCGCATACTCCATAAAATATCGTAACATCCATTAGCCGCCATCTCCAGAGGACGAAGATCATCAATCTGTACTGTCCGCCGGAATTGACGTCTTGAACTATCATGAATGGTACAGCATACGGTCCAGATCTCACATTGACGCCTCACCAGGAGGATTTACTTCGCACCGCTTTGTCTTCCAACAACCCGATTGAAAGCTCGTCTCAGATCTCGCGCAACGGTACCTCAGGCACCACGCGATCAAACAGCGACCCAAAGCAGCTACAACGTACTAACGACCACATGGCGAATGGACCAAATATGTTCACTTCCCCACTGCAGGAGACGCCAGGCTCAGGCCAGCTCGGCAGCTTCGACGAAAGCCCCTTCCTAGACTACGAACTTGATGATGGGAACTTCGACTGGGACAATAGTACTGACCAGCTTTTCGGTGACCTGCCTGGCACGGAATCACATGTCGATGGCGAACACCACGATAAGAGAAAGGCTTCCATGGATGATGAGGACGACGAGGAGGGGACTAGCAAGAGACGCGAGGGAGATGATAAGTCCGCGAAGAAGCCAGGGCGAAAGCCATTGACTGGAGAGCCGACGACGGTATGCTCATTCAGGCTATGTGCACCAACTCCACTACTAACATTCTGCCTGGCAGAAACGCAAGGCGCAAAACAGAGCTGCCCAAAGAGCTTTCCGCGAGCGCAAAGAACGTCACCTGAAGGATTTGGAGACCAAAGTCGAAGACCTCGAGAAAGCTTCCGAGGCTACAAATCATGAGAATGGACGCCTCCGCACACAAGTAGAAAAGATGAGCATGGAGCTGAAGGAGTATCGCAAGAGGATGTCCTTGAACACTACAGCGGCTGGCTACTCTCCTCCGCTATCCGCCACCCAGTCGCATAGCTATGGGAATGGCAGTGACTTTCATTTTAACTTTCCCAAGTTCGGAGATCTTCCAGGCTCCTTCATGAGTAATGGCTCGATTGCTAAAACTACTTCCCCTACGCAGATGGGCCAACGTTCAGCTTCTGCTTCAAGCACAACACCTTCGGGTAATGTCAGAAAACAGTCATCAGCCGCGAGCAAGTCACCACCAAGCTTCAATGGAATGTTCTCCACTCCTTTAGGGCAGTCCAGACCAAGCCAGGTCTCCAATAACGGCTTCATTAACAAAGATTACGCTGATCTTAATGGATTGTTCGATCCGTCGGTACTGGAGAACGCCAGCCGTAACAATTCAGCAGATTATCTGTCTTACACAACGGGCAAAGCTAGTTCTACGCCTAGCACGGCTAAGCAAGACAGTGTCGGTAGTGTGAATGGACACGCCCAGATTTCCACCCTCCGAAACAACTCCTCTACTTCCATTACTGGGTCTCCTACATCGTCAATGTCACATGGTGCTCTCGACTCATCATGCGGTACTACGCCAGAGTCATCGGCCGACTCGCCTGATAATCGTAAGTCAAGTGAAGGAGGACTTGATACCATCAACGAGGAGGGCAAGGCTCAAAACAAAGGTAAACAATCATTCGAGCGCTCTCGTAAACCCCGTCTAACTCTTCTGTAGCTTCTTCAAATGTGGCCAAGTCACCAGCTGCCGATATCAATGGGATCGACTGGATGGCGCAGCAGAATGGCGGAGCATTCGATCCAGTCCTTTTTGGCGACTACAGAGATCCTCAGGATAATATTCTGAACAACAATGCTTTCGGCGACTTCTTTAACGACGCGTTCCCGTTGCAAGACTTCGGCACTCCTTACTATACTGGCGAGGCGCCACCGAAGAAGGATTTGATGCAGGAAATTGAAATCCAGAAAAACGCTAGCCCTAGCGAATTGGGGCCTGAAGATGACAGGAAGCAATTTTTGGCTTGCGACAAGCTTTGGTTCGTGCACTGCGTCCTTGCTGCGATAGTCATCAGCGTGCTAACTTCTTCGCGCTTCAGGGATCGCCTCCAATCCTCAGAGAAAGTGCAGAAAGGGGAGGCCGACATGGATGATCTATGCTCGCAGCTCAAGTCTAAAGCCAAGTGCTCAGGAAAGGGCGCGATGATTGACGAGAAAGACGTCGACCTTATCTTGGGTCCTGCGCGCGAGGAGCCGTCAAATTCCCTCAAAATGTTCTCGTGACGGCTTAACAGTCTGCAGGCACCCTCCATTAACAACAAGGATGAGGAACGTTTTCTGGCGTCTTGGTGACACCTTCGGGCCCCGAGAAAGATACCAAAACGGCGCTGTCCGCATGAATTTTTCCATGCTGCATGCTGTTTCTTCGTATTTAGGTTCACGATGAAAGCTTCATGACTTTAGAGCAGTGTAGCTAGACGAACTTCGATAGCTAGCACGATAGCAAGTAACCTTTGATTCAGTAATCCTTCCTTGTCTATCGCCCGTTATACGAGTTCTCGGAACCAGTAACATTGGTCCAGGTGCGCGAGCATGCATGCCTACGTCGGATAAAAGTGTTGAGGCAAGCAGTAGGATCAACGTCATCTACGTCTTCGAGCCCAACACGCTCTTTACCGCTTCCAGCACCTGAGCATGCACCGCCCCCGGCGCGGCCACGACACCCTTGTTCTCCTCCAACGTCCTCCCCTTTGAGAAATCCAAGCGCTTCCCCTCCGCGTCCGTCACCGCCCCTCCCGCCTCCCTCACGATGACATCCCCCGCAGCATGGTCCCATATCTTCTCCTGGTAATCCTTCCGCACCGGCAGCCGCAGGTACAAATCCCCGGCTCCCCACGCGATCGAGCCGTACTTGGCTTGCGAATCCATCCGTACGCTCTCCCTCGTGATGCCCAGCTTGTTCGCGATCGCGGCTTGGTCGCCATGCGCTGAGTGGCTCGCTTCGACGCTTTCGCAGAACGTGGCGTGGGTTATGTCGGGGACGGATTTCATGTGGATGGGTTGGCTCGTCTGTAAAGCGCCGGGGCCGAGCGGTCGGCTCGTTGCGCCGGAGCCGGCGACGGCGGCGAAGAGGACGCCGCGGCCGGCGCCGCTTTCGTCTCCCACGTCTGCGGACAGGGGTGCGGCGTTGTCGATTGGGAGGTTGGGGCAGCCGAGGACGCCGACTTTGACGTCGCCGTCTTCGATCAGTGCTAAGCAGACGGCGTACTGGCCGCCTCGTAGAAAGCCCATGGTGCCGTCGATGGGATCCAAAGCCCATATCCTGCCATGCGCACCGCCAGCGCTGTTGCCGGCGTCAATGGTTTGCAGCATCTGTTCCTCGCTTTCAACTGGACCACCGAGTTCACTCTCCGAACTTTGATCCTCTAAGCTGGTGTTCTTTACTAGGTCCCATATCTGGCTGGAGAGGTTCTTGTTCTCTCGTAACGGGCTAGCTTCTTCTTCGCCGACGATCTCATCGTTGGGGAAGTTGCTCTTGATGGCATGGATGATCAATGCTTGGGCGCCGAAATCGCCGATTGTGACTGGGGATTTGTCATCTTTCGAGAGGGTGCCTTTGGCTTTTTCATGGAAAACTCGCTGGGTGAGAAGGGTAGCGCGTTGAACGGCTAATTGGGCAATGTGTAGTTCTCTTTGATATGACATGATGGGTGATGATGAGAAGGGCCTGAGATGTATGAAGGGAGGGAAATGTTGGGAGAGGAGAGCAAGACGAGAAGAAATGACGGGTACTTTGCACAGAGCCAGGATTATGAGTGGTAAGGCCAAGAAAACCAGCAGGAACTTTGAATACAGCCTTGACTTCGATTCTATCGCTCTCATATGTGAATATCAAAACTCAATGAATGGACCGAAACTTGAACAAATGACCTACTTTACTCATGATGCACAACGATGAAGCTAAACAATGAAGGCCAGACACGTCCAACTTTAGCGCGTTAAGCGACCCTGCCGCTGAAGATCTATTGATGTGGAGAACAACTGAACAAGCATCTACCCACAGATCCCTACTTCACCCTCCATATCTGAGCTTTGCATGTCACCATATAATTTCCGACATGCCTACAGGCACCGCTTTAAGTACCACAAAGCGCAAATTTCACAAGATCCTCGACTCCATCTCCAACGCGTCCAGCACGTCACTAGCCACAAAGTCGAATCATGACAATTACAATGCATCCACCACCACTCTCCCCGCCACAATGGATCCTCCCGCGAAAAAACCTCGCATCGTGCGCCCTGCTTCTGCATATGTTCCTCCTAGTACACGTATCCTCGCCTCTCAATCACCGAATCTGCGCGCGGCTGCAGCGACAGCTAAGCAACCTAGTCCAATAGTCACAATGAACGAGGAGCGCAAGACACCCAATTTTGCGCCGTGGGATCGCGCACAATTTCTCGAGCGACTGAAGACGTATAGACACGTGGATAAATGGATGGGGAAGCCGGAGAGGATCAATGAGGTGCAGTGGGCGAAGCGGGGTTGGTCGTGTGTGGGGAAGGAGAGGGTTGAGTGTGTTGGGGGCTGTGGAAGAGAGGTTGTGATCACGTTGGAAAGTAGTAGGGAAGAGAAGCACGATAGTGGAGAGACGCAAGACACCGAGAAGCGCCCGTCGGACGAAGAGGAAGACGAGGATGAGTGGAGGGAAAAGGCGCAGGAGCAGTTGGTGGAGAAGTACGCGGAGATGGTGGTTACTTCTCATGATGGGGGATGCTTGTGGCGGAGGAAGGGCTGCGATGGTATGCGTCACGCCTTCTTGACTGCTCTGGCAATCGGACTAATGAAGCTCACAGATACCATTCAACGCCTCCCTCTCGCGCACCATAAAACAGCAACAGATGACCTACGGCAACGCTACATATCTCTGGTCGCCGTAGCTTCCGAACTTCCACCCGATCCCTCCACGCCTGAAGGCTTCGATCTTTCCTCGCTTTCACAGAAGTTAGCGCCTCTCCTGCACCCGCCGTCTCCAGATCCACCCTCCCCCACTCCATCAAGTCCTCCAAACCCCCCTCCCAACACCACCACATCTCTTTCCCCCATCAACACCTCCGCTCTCGCCCTCGCCCTCTTCGGCTGGCGAGCAGAAGAAGGCCACGTCGTCGGCCTCGCAACCTGCACCGCCTGTTTCCGCCGCCTAGGTCTCTGGCTCTTCAAACCCTCCTCGGAATCTCCATCCCACTCCAGCATGGATCGGCTCGACGTCGTAGGCGAGCACCGCGACTACTGCCCCTGGATCAGCCCCCTCTCCCAAAACGGCGCAACGTCCCGACGGACCTCCCTCGACGGCCTCGCGGGCTGGGAAGCCCTGCTGCGCGCCGTCAACGCGAGCGCGATCCACAGGCGGCACGAGGATGAAGATAAGGCACCGGGCACCGCGAGGGCTGTGGATGGGCTGGGCAGCGAGGTCGCGAGCCTGGCGCATTCGTCGGCGACGAGGGAGGAGTTGGGTGTGAGGGATGAAAGGGATAAGGAGAGGTGGGCGAAGTTGAAGCGGTTGAAGCAGGCGTTTCATGTGAAGAGGAGGAAGGGGAAGGATAATGGTGAGACGAAAGGTGGGAACGGGAAGGTGTAGAGGCTGGGGATTTTTAACTTGTCCGGTTTCCCGTCGGTGTTGTTGCATAGGATTGTTTTTAAGGTAGGATACCCAATCTGCAGGTTTTGCATGGTCAATCCGTTGAATAGACTTGAGATAGGCTGACCGTAATGTTATACGAACGCTTCAAGATTTCCTAATATATTTTCCGCTGTGTAGGTGGACTGGATGGCTAAGAGTATACAACAGATGCTTGGACTCATCTGACTACGCCCATCAATGCTATTCCTTCATGCTGTGCTTGTTTGTACATTGATGCTCATGCTCGCCATGCAGTAATCCGTATGCTTTACTCCTTTCACGGTTCAGTAATCGTCCGAGTCATAGTCATCCTCTGGCAACAGTGCCCTATATCTCCTCGCCGCCAAGTCGTCCTCTAAGCTCCCGTCACTCTCGGGATCCACGTAGCCTAAGCCTTGATCAGCGCTCATCTCCCAATCTTGTAATAGTCTGAGATCTTACCGTCACCGCCAACCAGGCTCAGCGCAACCGGCAACCACACCAAACTATGCAATGCAGCCAACACCACCAAAGCCAACCAGATCCTAAAATAATAAATCTCAAAGATCTTACTCCGCGTAAATGCCAGCACAAACACCCCGAGGAACTTTGTAACCGTGATACCGCTAAATACGCTCCCGCCCACATTCGTCAATGCGGCCCAAGCTCTCAAATCCCTGCCCCTGTATTTTGATTTCGCTTTCTCCATGACACTCTTTGAAGGGTAGGTGAAGGCACGGGCAATATGAGCGCAGAACTCGACGCCGATGCCGACACAGATGACGAGGTTGACAAGGGAGATGGCGTTGAGAGAGACGGAGAACAGGGCCATGCAGCCAATCACGTCGACGACAATCATGGCTACTGTGATGGTAATGACTAGGCCTGTGGCTACGGAGCCAAGAAGCGCGGAGGAGAGCACGAAGATGATGGCGAGGGCGGAGCCGAGTAGGGTGCCTGTAAGCCGGATTATAGAAGTGTATTGGTCAAAGAAGATGTAAAACTTGGAGTAGGGGAAGACGCTGATGTTCTGATCTTCGGATATGCCAGATGCGATACGGCGGGCGGAGGCGTAAGCGTCAATGAAGTCGGATTGAGATCGGAGGGGCGTATGAGAGGTTCGAAAATGGGAGGCTGGTACGGAAGGAGGGTGCGTCGATGGTTCGATAACGAGGGCAGTGCTGTATGGTGCTGCGCCGCCAAACGGACATTCTTCGTTCGTGGGGGAGTGCTGCCATTTGGTCAGGTAGTGGATGAACTCTTCGCCTTCGGGCATGCCGTAGAGGGTCATGTTCCATGGTGGATCACGGCCTTCGAAGCACGTTTTGCCGTGCTCTATGCAGCAGGCATCGTTGACCGGGTTGAGCCAGGTGAAGAAGTCGTCGATCCAGCTGGCAGTGGAGCCAGAGATGTAAGATATGTTGGGGCGCTTGGACTCTTGTTCCAGGACGTTGGTCAGAGAGTAAGACTCGCAGGTAGAGAAGCGGCCGCAGATGGAACGTTGCTCAGGGCGGTCTGTGACGGAGGAGTCGTGTAGGACGAAGTAGACAGGAGGACCGGTATTGAAGTAAGCATCCAGATCATTGAAGTAGGGGATCAGGTAGGAGCCTCGTGGGAAGGCGATGCGCTGGTCCAAACCAAGGGCAACCTCTGGTATGAGAGCTAAGCCTGCAGTGAAAAGGCCGAGGAAAAGAACGACGACAGCAACTTTGACTTTTCGATCAAGAAGCGACGGTGCATAGACTTTGCGGATGAATTTCTGCAGAGGACCTTCATCGTCATAGCCATACGCACCGGCGCCATGAGCATTACCCACATCTGCTCGCTTGACTTTAATGCATGGAAAGCAATCTGCTCGACTGTTCTCAACTCTTCGCTGGTTCAAAGCTAGCACTGAGACGAACATGGTGATTTGTAGCAGCGCGTTGATCAGCACGGCACCAGCTGCGTAGACTGCGAAGTTTTTGACTGCAGGCATTCCGACTGCAGCCCCGAGCGCGAATGCGATTGTCTCTGTGGAAGCAGAAAGCAGAATACTGGGTCCCATGCGGCCGAGTGCTTTGGCAATCCGAGTCTCCACTTCATCGTCAGGATGGCTGACATTGACCCTTTCGAATTCGTGAACGATGAGGAATATGTTGTCTACCCCAACGGCGAGCACCAGGAAAGGAATGACCTCAGCAATGATCAGAGTGACCTTGATACCGCAAGCCGAAAATAAGCCAACGGAAGCAGAGACTGACATCAGTACAATGACAATGCCGATGACACCAAGGGTGAACTTGGATGCTACTAGCGCGTTCGCAGGATTGTGTAGAATGGATCTGACAGACAATGTCGTAGATCCCAGAGCCAACGAAGCGTAGAGAAACATAATGATGTAACTTATCACGACGATCTTGGCATCTGTGTTGGTTGACTTGTTCAGCTCCTCTTCGAGACTCCTCTCAGTGGAGAATGAAAGCCGCAGTCCCCTGTCCTTGGCTTCTCCCTGCGCATCTTTGAGGACGCTGATGAGTCCTTGTTCCCAATCCAATGCACGCTTCTCTGCCTTGGACCCTTCTTCGTGATTGTTGACAACCCAGGTGACGATCATGGCTTCGGCGCCTAGAACATCACCGTTCTTCTCATAGCCGCCAAGAATGAGATCTTTGTCGAGTGGTTGTTGGAAATCAGGAAGACATTCTACCGGCTGATCGACGCAATGCCTGAGATCTTCCTGCCAGGTCTCCGGGTCTACGCTCGAGAAAGAGCCCCCAAAGTAACCTGTCAATGACTGTACAACACAAGCCGCTCCAGTGGGGTTGAAGCATACATCGCTGAACGCGACACCCTCTTCGGGAGACATCCTGCGCTGGACTCGAGCCTCGACGTCGAACCACCACGCCAAGGTATCGTAACTCAAGACGGGTCCAGGACCGGATGAGTGAGTATCATTGACAACGAATGCTTGCTCTGCTCGATAGAAAGGTCCAAAGCTCTCGTCAAAGAACGCCTTCTCTTTCGCGGCAGCAGATGACGGGCTGACCCATAGCCTGACCGGATTTGTCTCCACTTCGAAATTGACCCATCCAATGCTCAGTACGACGACAACAAGAACACTGACGCCTATAGTGATCAGAGGATACCGGGCGCACTTCCTTCCAAGATGGCTGAAGGCGCTATCGCAGATAGTGTTGAATCTGTACTGTTTTTGCGGTCGGTCTATCATGCCAGCATTGTGAACCATTTCCCCTTCGTCCTCATCATCGCTCAGGGCGGCATCTTGCAACAGCTGTAATCTTTCGCTTTTCCGTTGGTTGTGTTTCTGATACGCAACGTGCCCAGAGACTGCTGTGACCAGAAGCAGCAGAAAGACACAGTAGACTATGATCACAGCAAAAGAGAGGCATGGAAGAGCTCCGACATGGCAATACTCTTGCTCCGTGACCTTTGCCAGCTCAGGGCACGATGCTTCGCAGTCAGTGCAGGCGCATCGATATGCCTCGTCTGTGTCATTGCACGCTTTCGGGATTGGGTCTGCTGCAGCCATGTCCTCAAATGGCTTACTCGAAGGCCTAGGGAAGTTGATCTGAAACGGGCTCCCAAACGGCTTGACATCTCCAAGAAACTTGAGGAACGAAGTGTAATTCTTGGCGTTGCCGCCAATGAAACCCATGACGTTACCGCCAGGAAACTTGACATCTTTGCAACTATCGTAGAAGCCCTTGCCGTAATTGTCTGACCATAGGTTATCCAGTTCCGTTACAAGAAGTTTTCCAGACTTTTCCTCGAAATCTGTAACGTTGACAAAGAGCGACTGGTCTGGGGAGCAGGTAAATGTGCAGAAGAGGTTGAAGAAGTTTGTTTTGCACGCCGGGCAACCTGCTATTATTCCTTCGGCGCGTTTGAGGTTGCTTCTCAGGTTGTCGACCTAATCTGAAGTCAGTCTCTCATCTGAGTGTTGAGTCCTTCCGTGGTCTGATGTCACCTGCGCTTCGTCACAACAAACGTCTCCTTCACTCCAGTCATCTCCACATATCGCAACGAGCTTCGTCCTTGTATTCTCGTCGGGTTCCTCCGCCAAACCATTGTCCGGACACGGCAATTCGCCACCGAAGAATGACTTCTTTCCACATTGTCCCCTCAACGCACATCTGCCCTCCTCATGTTTCACAGTCCAATTCCCTTCACTCCCAAGCACTCTGAGACATAAGACGGCAAGAGTGGCAAAGCGGAGTAGCATCTTGTGCAACTTGGGACTGGACGGCGCAACCATTATCGCGTTCACAGGGCACTTGACCCTTGTAGGTGTACGGACGGCAACCGTGAGTCTTAGGATAGATCTGCTGATGAGATGATAGGTACAAAATCTTCTGGAAACGGCATCGAGAAGCGGTCGGTAGTGAAGGCAGGCAGCAGTAGATATGCGAACGTGGGATTCCTGGACTCAACAGAAAGAAATCTTGTGTAGATACAAGGTAGTTTGTAGACGTTAGATTGAGAGAGGAGTGTTTTTCCGTAGAAAATCTGTAGTTAAAGAAAGAACAGAGCAGCGAGCAAGGTCTTGTTGATTTTTAGCACGCAAACCTCCCGTCATACATAACATCATTCAGGCTGCAATTCGGCGCCTGAAGATCACCAGCTACGCCAGTCTGAGTTAGCCTCAGTAATTTAGCGGAATCTGGGGAAAGCTCTTGACTTTCGCCCTGCCTCTCAGGTCGTAAAAGATAAAGTAAGATATGTTCTACCCACTTTCATGATTCAACGACGAGAGCCTTGATTTAATATTTCGTATACACAAATATGTGCAATTCTTTGCGCTGAGGAAATCGTCCCCTCATAAAGTCGGAATTAATTCAACCACAAACCCCCTGGATGTGCTGTCGGGTATCAAATACCAGCAATTACTTTTTCGAAGCTAGACTACATTGCTAATTGACATGATACATGAATGCTAATCATGCTCATTGACCGATTCGCTCAGAAGATCTTCAGCGCCTGTATGGATGAAATGAACCATGTAGAGCTCCTGCAAACCCCCCTGCCTTCTATCTTCAGCCGCCTCCTCTGCTCGACGAAAGTGTCGAGTTCTAAAGGTCGCCGGTTAAGTAATTGTAAAACATCGAGAGCACGTTCCGAGCCGGTGCGCTGTGTCTTCTCCGAAAGAAATTTGATCGTTTCGAGCGCGCCATACTCTGCTGAGGAAAGGTTCGAACAAAGACAAGTCAAGACGCACCGCCGGAGGGGGCTGCAGCCGCAGCCGCAGGCGTCGTTGCGGGCTTCGAGTCTTGAGCAGCCGGTGCTGCTGGCGTTGAGTTCTCGTCTCCACCTGACTTGTTGTTCCCCCCACCTCGTCCGCCACGGCCTCCTCTACCGCCTCGCTCGCTCCCTCGGGCACGACCGCGACCTTGGAATCCTCCACGTCCTCGACCACCTTCGCTATCACTAGCATTGCGATCGCTCTGGTATCCAGGTCTAGGACCAGACCCAGATGCTGATCGATTGCTTCCCTGCCAAGTACCCGCTCCTTGGCCGCCTTGGTTCTCTCGGAACTTGGGCTTTGGTCCTCGATCATCGTACCATTTGATGTTCGGCTTCCGGGGTTGGCCTGGCTGTGCTTGTGGAGCGTTCTTCAGTTTGAATTCTGCCGGTTGACGATTCAACGCTGCGAGTGCATCTTCGTGATTCGCGAAATGAACTACGTGATTCGTCTTGCCATAATTTTCAATCTTCAGAATCTTGGATTTGTCTTCATCGGGGAAGATGTCGCGGACAGCTTGCTCGCTCTCCATGTTGTGGATGAACAAACCTGTGCTTGGCTTCTTCTCGACAGCTGGCGAAGCTGGCTTGTTGGCAGGCTTGGTCGATGGCGTGCTAGTAGAAGGGAGATCGGCTGATGTGCTATTCCAACCCGGTGTTGCGCCATTGACCTGTTCCGGTGCCTGCGTGGAAGGTTGTGTTGATGGAGCATGCTTCTCTGAGCTTGGAGCAGCAGAAGGAGCAGCAGAAGGAGCAGCAGATGGAACAGCAGAAGGAGCAGCGTTAGTCGTGCTAGTCGTAGGTTGGGGTGTAGCTGGCTTCACTTGGTTTTGGGCAGGCGTGGCTGGGGTTGGCGAAGGACGAGCTTGGCTCGGCGGGCCCCTATTTTGTTGCTGCGGTTGCGGTTGTTGTTGTTGAGCAGGGGCCTGCTTCGGCTGCGTGGGTGGCTGTTGACTTCTGGGTTGCTGACCGGGTTGTTGAGCTTGACTGAATTGCTGACTAGACTGGGACGATGGGGCGACAGGAGCACGGTTGATGGGTGGTCCCATGCCTTGCATGACAGCGTTGGTCGGTCCAGCTTGAGCTGGTGATTGAACGGGTTGTGTGGCACCCTGCTTTGGCCCTCCACTACCGCGATGTGCAAAGTTGAAACCTTGCGCTCTCATTTCAGTGCCGATTCTTCCGGCCTCAATCTCCAATACCAAGTATCCGAACGCTGCGTCAGCCAGATTAAAGTTCCACATATTCTTGAAAGCACTCTCATCCACCTGGCCACCTGTACCTTGCCCAGGTAGAGCTTGGCTGAATGGATTACCTCCATTTGCCACTGTAGGCATTTTTGTGACGATGTCTAGAGCATTGTCGAGTAGCTGTTTTTGGGCCTCATTTTGTGATACAGCTGGTTCTACCTCGCTCTTGACCGTCTCCCAAACGTCATTGAAAGATGCTTTTGAGGCAGCAAGCTTCCCACGGTAGTGGTCCAGAGTAGGGTTGACGCTGAACTCATTGTATGAGCTACCATATCGGAAATGAAGCCCAGCGGATACTGAGAAGTCGGCTTTGAGGGTGACGGAGAGCTGGTTCAGCAGGCCCTCCCGTGCTGGTGAAGCATGTGTGACAAAGACTCTAGTCTCTGTAGGGTCATAGACACGATTCGCTGTATCCACCAGCTCTCCCATTTGCAACAGCGTAGTCCACATAGTGCCTTGCCCTCCGGCAATTGTCGTACGTCCCTCTCCGTTGTCGAACAGCTTATGCATGACCACTGCGCCACCCAGCCCAAGCAGTCGCAGCTTCACTCCGCCAACTTCGAGAAGTCTTGAATTTGCCTCATCAATAATGTGCAGATTGTCCACTTTGTACTCTCCGGATCTAAACTTTTCCAGTACACGGACGTCTTCGCAAGCGCCCCATACTGTGTAGACGGGAACATCCAACTTGAGCTTCTTGTCGATGAACATGGATAGTTCGGAGAGCTGAAGCTCATGAGGAGAAAAGCGTTGTTTGACATCGTAATTCTGGGGCTGAGAAGCTTGTATTACACGCTTTGTATTTTCGGAAAGTAATGGTGAGTATTGAGCGACATGCTTGAGGGTTCTGAGGAAACCAGTCAGTCGTGTGCCCATGTGTGCAACTCGATAACGGCCAGGAAGGCATACTTATCAGCAATGCGCTGCAGTGAGTCTTCGTCATAAAAGCCGAAATCGCCAGTATGGATGATGTAATTTGCTTTTGCTTGCTGGGCCAGGTCGTTCAACGATTTCAGATTGCCTGTGTTGAGGTCAGAACCAGGGAGCTTACAAGGAGCAACTGAGTTGTACCTCGAACATCAGCAACGCACAAAATGCGTGTTGCTCCACTCTGGACAATACGGCCGTTGTTTGGAAGAAAATTGGATCCTTGGCCACCTGCCGAGCTCATATTCGCGGCGTTGTTGGCACCATTAGGAAGATGACCTTGATTGTAGTATGGGCGTGGCTAATCGTGTAGTCAGCAGTCTGGTCTCACCTAACTCTTGTCACGCATGCAAGACACAGCATGGGTGGTAGGTGGAGACAGAAACTCACGGAAGCCATCAAGATCTTGTATTAGTTGTAGGGGATGGAGTTGTGGATAGCAGAGCGAAATTGAGGCGATAATGTTGTCGCTAACAGGCAGGCCAACAGGGGAGGGTGCTTAAAGACGGACGATCACAGGACTGCGTGTGTGAATGAGAAAGGGTGTTTGCGAGATCAATGTCGAACAGTTTGCTAGGAAACAAGGTGAGCTTGGTGAGGTTACAATTTTTGGTAGCGCCATAATCTATGCCAAGCCGCCAATGTTCAAGATGGCTAGCGTGTTATTGAGATATCAGACCGACGATTCAGAGCGATTGGACACAAACCAATAGAATGATTATAGAACAGTATCACTTTGAGTAGGTACTATAGTGAAGAGCCAATCACACTGACAATGTACTATGCTTTGAATTATCTCTTTGCCTGTTAATCGTGCACAAGGTTACTTGCGAGCTAGTACTCTCCTTTCCTCAAATTTAGAGGTTCGGCGTCGTCAATTAGAAATTGCCTCGCAGTTTTGATCGGAAAAGTCATAAAGTCTCTGTCCAATGTGGTATAGCTGAGCTGGGCTTACACGTTCCTCTGCTTCTCATCCTCAAATTCGACACCTCCCTGTCGTCCCCACACCAGTCTTACAGCCCTTGAAGAATGCATTGCGACGCCGGCGCTTGCAAATTCCAGACGCCCTCACTTCTTTTTAGTCTTGGGAGATTGAGTTCTTCCGGTGTCTTTGTAGTTCCTATAAGTGTCTATGCTATCGCTTCTCTTGTTATTGAAAACTTTGTCTGAACGCGACTGTTTTATTGTTGACGACCCAAGTCTTTTGGGCAGGTCAAATCTTCTTAGGATTGCTTAATGGGCACCTTCCGGATGCTGCGAAGTGAGTGCATCTTGACTGTGGATTTGAACAAAGCAGCAAGGAGGGCAGCCCTCGAAAGATCTCATGGTCCAGACGTATCGCAGGATGTACAAACTCTATATCACGCACAAGGTCATTATTTGCGTACAGAAATCTCGAAAAATTTCTAAATATCCTGTCGCCAAGCTCTCAAATGCCAAGTTGTGCAAAAGAGTCACCAAGCCAAGCTTCGAATTTTCAAGCCAAATGAGTCAGGCTGAGATATATTCCAATAAAAAAAATGGAATATCGAAAACTGGCTACTTGAGTTCCTTAGAACCTCAGACCTTTCCTTCACCTTATACATCTCCCATCATCATCCCATCTGACTTTCAGAAAGTATCCAAATACCTTGGACCGCTGTCACTCCCACCAAGCAACATCTAAAGGGTCAACAAACAACTACAATTACATTTTCGAAAATGTCTCCCATTCTCACCTTTCTCGCTCTCTTGCTTGCGAGCCTCACCGCCGGCCTACCGATTCACCAAAGCTCGCAAAACACCACAACCCACCTCGACCCTGTAGCACCTGGCATCTCAACTCACGCTCTGGCGAAGCGCACAACAGCCAACCCACCCTTCGACCCATGGAACAAGGACAAACCCGAGCATCGTGCCGACGGCGAGTTCGAAGGCGACATCTTCCGCCTCTCGAAGTGCTACTGCATCGACACGCCCTCCAGAGACCTGCCTGCAGTCTACGGTCAATTCTACGGCAGCTACTTCGGTTACGATTACTACAATTACCACCAGAACAAAAGCTACGCCTTCAACATGACGTGTGCGAGCGGCGAATTGGAATCCCTCAATAATAATCTAAACAGATTCGATGACGAGCGCTATCTCCTAGCGCCGAAATGCCTTAGCTGGATGGAGGAGGAGAGAAAACAATGTTGGTCCACAGATGATGGGAATGAGTTTTGCGCCGAGGCCATGCATGGGAAAGATAATTATTACTGGAATGGGCAGAAAAGGATGGTGCATGCTCATCCCTCGGCGATTGGTACAATTAAGATGGACGCGACGCCGTTGGTGGCTGAGTGTCAGCGGATGTGTCAGACTGTTCCGGCGAGAACGGAAGGGTATATGCAGGATACGCTTGTATCGGATTATGAGCACAAGATCAACCTCGCGACGGCAACGACATGTATTGGTTCAAGCGATGTTGGTATGGGTCTTCTTTGCGAGGGAAAAAATAAGGTGGTACCCAAAGTGTGGGAATTTTGGAATTATATCGAGACGTACAGTGATCAGGCGGATATGTGTAAAGGATGTGCTTAGTGCAGGGAGAATGGGTTTGGGGAAAGGTTTAACTGGCACAGATAGACATTTTTAGTTTTCAATGAATCAGGATTTTTCAAAGCTCTACTGCGAGTCGAGACACCTACACTAACCATCTAGAGACCCATCAGCTCTTATGCCAATTTCTGCAGATACCTACTAAACAATTGTGGGAGGCTGTTCACCACCCACCTACAGTCGCTTCCTTTGGCGTTTGGCCTTCCGGACTCAGCGTCTCGAGGACGATATTTCATCTACTTGCTTGCCCTTAACGTCAGAGGGAGAGAATACCTTGGCGCCTCATTTGCTAGTCTTCCCATACAGCCCACCTTGCTGCCTCCGCAGCTCTAAAGCCCTCTTATACGGAGGAGCAGTGGGAGGCTGAACAGGATCTAGACTGACTCTGTCTTTCGGTAAGTGATACGTGGCATCGGCATCCCAGGCTGAGAGATCTCCGCAAGCGACGAATGGAGCGATCCATCGATTCTTATCCTCTTCTTCGTCAGACTCCAAGTCTAGCACACTGACTCCGTCCTCTCGGACAGTCCGTCTTTGACCACCACCATCGAAAGACTGTATGTCTTTCTGCTTCTTCTTTGGCACAGGAACCTGAGCGCCAAGTCCAACCGGCCGCTTAGGATCAACTTTGTATCCCTTTGGTATATTGAATCCCTCGCAAACTACAAAGGCTTCCAAACTGCTCGCCCTCGAGCTCCTCGGCTTCGCACAATGTACGCTTGTAAAGAAGCATCTCAGCTGCGCATATATCAAGTCCACATCCTTTCCTCGGAAGACTTTAGCCACGAATTTCCCTCCCGGTTTCAATATCCTCAGCGCGAGATTGAGTGCCGAATACAGTAACTGGGATTGTATGTAGATGTCCAAATCATGCAAGCCTGTGACATCTGGCGCGCCATCGCTGAGCACGAGGTCAACCGGATGGCTTCCTGAGTCTTCAGCATCATTGACATATGTGTCTGGGTCCAAGGCTTGTAGTATCCTTGTGACTGTAGACGGGGTAGTGATGTCCCCTTTCAAGCTCGTGATTCCTTCCAGGCTAGCCATCGGTTGTAGATCCACCGCCACGATTTTGACATCCTTCCTCGGCCTCAGCTCGCCCAGTTTCACTTGCTTTTCCTCTTCCCCATCTCGATGCCCATCCCCTTCTTTCTCCTCAACTCCGCCTGGCAGAGCCTCACCTTCCCTCTTCTGCTTCTCGTCCCACGCCCTCCTCCCAAAGCTTTCTCCCTTAATCAAGACCCTCGACAGCACCTGGCTCCAGCTTCCGGGAGCAGCGCAAAGGTCAACAACACGGGTAACACCAGAAAAAAGGTCGAATTGCTCGTCGAGCTGGATTAGCTTGAAGGCGGAACGGGCGCGCCAGCCTTGTTCTTTGGCAAGGCGGTAGTAGGCGTCACGTTTGTCTTTGGAGGATTTGCCCATTGCTGGGAAGCGTCATAAACGGGAGGGCGGGGCGAAGTTGAGTGGGGGTGGTTTGAAAATTGTAGTTCTTTTCACCCTTCCTACCCGGCGCATCTCGACAAAATTTAGTTTTGTCACATGAGTCCTATGTTTGCGTTTCCCCCGCCAATACGATTCAGCAAGCACCCGGTATGACGCCGATCGAAAAGAAGAGGCGCCGTGATCTGGCTTCATTTAAGGCTAAAAAAAGACAACGAATCGATCTCGAGAACGACGGCTCGCAAGAAGGTTCGAGTGGTGGAGCCATTGTCCTTGACAAGCTTCCATGGAATCAGGTGACTGTTGACCGTTTAGAGGATGCCGAAGGCTTTTTTGGCTTGGAAGAGCTCTCAGACGTCGACGTTGTGAAGGATCCAACTCTTGGAAAGGTGGAATACAAGGTGTGTAAGCATGGCCTTTGCGGACCTTGTTTTGCGGTATACTGACCACTCAAGGCAGCTTCTGTCCAACAATTTCGCAAGTAGAAGGAGTAAGGAACCTAAGATTCCAGATACTACTGTAGGAATAGATGAGAAAGAATGGGAAGGCTTTGACGAAGAGGAATCGGAAACACATGTGGACCCACGGAGGTCCAAGGGCAAGGTCCCAAGGGAGAAAGATACTAGCAGGGTTGAGAAGAAGCGTCGGAAGCAGGACAAAAAGCAAAAGAAGGAGGCCACGTCTCAGCCCAAGGCATCAAAAAATACCTTCGAGGCGTTGGGCACAGCAGACGAGGGTCGTGATATAGCAGATAACGAGGAAGGCGATGGTGAGCGGAAACGGATGATTCAGAATTTCTTCTGTTACTAACGGTCCTAGTGTCTGCGTGGGAACCATTAAATCTGTCTTCTCGGACAATCTCGTCTCTCGCCCGCATGAAGTTCTTGCAGCCGACTGCGATACAACGGTCCGCTATACCAGAAATTTTGGGTGGCCACGACGTTATAGGCAAAGCACCGACCGGATCCGGCAAGACGCTAGCATTCGGAATACCTATCTACGAGCACTACCTTGAGACTATTCGTAGTAAAGTACCATATGCAGAAGCGGAAGGCAAGGGACGGCAGCAAAGCCCTCTGGCCCTGGTTCTTTCACCCACCAGAGAACTTGCGCATCAGTTGTCTGCACATCTCACAGATTTATGTTTGGATCCCGGCTCTGCACAGCTTTCTATAGCGACCCTGACTGGAGGTCTGTCTGTGCATAAGCAACAGCGTCAGATTGCCCACGCTGATATTATCGTTGGGACCCCTGGTCGCTTGTGGGAAGTCATTAGTGGAAGTCAGGACCTGATAGATTCTTTACGTAGAATCAAGTTTCTAATTGTGGATGAAGCCGATCGGCTGCTGAGCGAAGGCCACTTCAAAGAGGTGGAAGAGATCCTTAGTGTTTTAGACCGAACAAATGAAGCAACAAATGGCGAAGACGAACGCGATTCGGAAACAATTGATTGGAAGCAGCAAAGACAGACGCTAGTCTTCTCTGCCACGTTTCAGAAAGACTTGCAGCAGAAACTGGCAGGGAAGGGAAAACCAAAAGGTGGCGATCTGATGGGCAAACGAGAATCCCTCGAATATTTACTGAAAAAGCTCAACTTTCGAGACCAGAAGCCCAAGTTCATTGATGTCAACCCCATCTCGCAAATGGCGACAGGCCTCAAAGAAGGAATTGTCGAGTGTGCTGGGACAGAAAAGGTCTGTACAGTAGTCCAATACTGCTTCTCTCTTTAACAAGGACCCGCAGGACCTTTATCTATACTCGACGTTACTTCTCCACCCACACACGCGGACGCTTATCTTCGCCAACTCGATAACGTCTGTCCGTCGTCTTACACCGTTTCTCCAAAATCTCAGTCTCCCCGCCTACGCTCTTCACTCCCAGATGCCCCAGAAAGCCCGGCTCCGCTCCGTAGAGCGCTTTTCATCCGCCTCATCGCCATCCTCTATACTGATAGCGACGGATGTTGCAGCCAGAGGACTTGATATCCCTTCCGTTCAGCTTGTCCTCCATTACCACCTGCCTCGAGCAGCCGACATGTATGTTCATCGCTCTGGAAGAACCGCCCGCGCAGAGAATTCGGGCTCGAGCATCGTGTTGTGCTCGCCTGAAGAAGTCCAGGGTATGCGTCGACTCATTGCTAAAGTCCACGCGCGCAAAGCGAGCGAGCATGACAGTGACCGCAAAAAATTCTTCATGCGAACGCTTGACCTTGACACCCGTGTCGTCTCACGCTTAAAACCTCGTGTGATACTTAGCAAGAAAATTTCCGACGCAACCCTTGCTAAAGAGAAGAAAGGTCATGAAGACAACTGGCTGAAGACTGCCGCCGAGGACCTAGGTGTTGACTATGACAGCGAGGAGTTTGCGGCTGGAGAAGCGAGCAAAAAAGGAAGGGGTCAGGGAAGGAAGAAGAAGGAGAAGGAGGCTAGGAGCTTGACGAAAGGCGAATTGGGGGCGCTCAGAGGGGAGCTAAAGGGGCTTTTGGGCCAGAGAGTCAACGTCGGAGTTAGTGAGAGGTATCTTACCGCTGGTGGGGTTGATGTTGATGAGCTATTGAATGGGGGGAGAGGAGAGTTCTTGGGGAGGGTAGATGGTGGCTTGGATGATCTATGATGCCACTCATGATGCACGGAGCCACGCTCCCGCTGTCTTCTATGGCCATACAGGCCAACTGTGGGTCCTTCCCCAACAAAGACTCCTTCTGTCCGGGCATCTCCAATTCCCTCAAGTCATCTGTCAGGGACTCCTCCGAGACCTGACACGAGATGCTCCCTTCATCTTCTATGGCCGTACAGGCCAGAATGAGGGTCCTTCCCGTCGAAGACTTCCTCTGCTCGGGATCATTTGCTCCTTCTGGCGACATGCCTGGAACTTTTTCGCCTATTTTCTGTGTGGGACTTCTAATTGTAGGGAGACACTCCTATACTCTGAATGGTTGTACAGGCCAGACCGAGGAACTGATCCTCAGCCCGGGCTCCCTCTGCTCGAGGTTCACCTACTCATGTCAAGATTCAGGTTGAGTGATGTGTAGATTGCATGAATTAAACTGTCTCAGGACTGTCTTGGGCCAGTTTTAATACCTCATGCGAATTGGGTGGTTGATCCAACACGTGGCTGGCAGACCTCGGTGCTGTCAGGCGTGGGATCGAGCTTGATGCACAGCGGGAGAGAATCGGAACCCAGTCCGGAGGCAGATGCTGTTCTCCCGACAATAATGAACAGAGATGTCGAATGTATGAGGGTTCTGAGGGTGCGCCGAGGTTAGCTCGAGCTGGATCGACAGCCTTTGCAACGCAGACTACTTGAAAGTATAGGTATGCAGGCCAGTCTTCATCGGAAATGACTCATTACCTTACAGGTACTCTACAGGCTTATCATAAAATCGTCCGTTGCCAGCGTTATCTTATCCTGTGTACTGACAAGCTTAGTGAACCCCAGACGTTCGCCAGAAGTGTTCAGTTGGTAGAATTCTACTTCTTGGTCCCCAGTAAAGTGAGATTATCTCCAGAGATAAAGCAGCCCAGTGACTCATTGGCATGCATCTGGTGAGCTGCAGCTTTATCTGGTCTGCAAGGCTGTCATTGAGGGCGGCCGCCTTTGCGAGATCCTCCTTCCTGCTTGCCAACGGATCTAGCTTTGGTTACAGTCGTTGAAATGGATTGATGCCTGGCAAGACCGAGTAGTTCGAGACACGGATAGAAAGTTGCACACTGAGCCTTTATTTGTGACCAATTGTTTACAAGGCTACTTGGAAGGCGCGATTTCAGGCAATCAGTTTCGCATTTGACTGCAATCAATTGTGCACAAGGCTGGCCGAAGGCCTTTCTGAGTTTGGAGCCGAATGCAACATTGCATATTGAGCTATTGTTCACCGTCTGTTGTTGATTAGGCTAGATTTTGAGGCCATGCTGCGAGGCTCGAAGCATAACCATCAGTGTGCTTCCTTCACCACTTCCGTTGCTCAATCTTGAAAGGCACTCCCCTTCTTCAAGACGTTGGACACTTTACGGATCCCGAAGGCGGTTTCTTTTGAGATGGCTCCAATCAGAGAAAGGCCGAAGATTCGCATCGCTCTCGCTGGAAGCGAGTCTCGTTGCTACCCGGGTGGAAGATGTCTGGCGTACGTTTTATCCTCCTCCTCCTCAAACCCCTCTCTCTGCACAACTCCCACTCGTCAGTTGACCTTATATGCGGCGGCGGCGCTGATACACAGCAGCGTAACCACAGATGAGTTCTTCAGGAGAGCCTTGATCCATCAGTCCAATGTACACCATGTATATATCACCATCGGCACCGGCCGAGACTATTACAAGTACTATCATGATAGCAATGTGGTTTGCTTCACTTGTAGGTTTCGATCAAAATCCTTGAAGATGATCCACCAGAAGCGTTGAATTGACCCGTCCTTCAGCTTTGTTGCTAGACTATGAGTATCCGCAAATCAAAAGACATATCTACTACGTAAACGACCTCGATGGCTGTCCGAAATGCATGGCGCGGGCTCCGTATGGATACTACTTCATACGCTCAGGGTGGGGAAATGGCTGGAGCCAACGACTTGACGTCAAAGATGATATCCGTATCTGTGCTTCAAGTCTAAGCAGCTGTGCACGATGTTTGGCTCAGAAAAACTGCGTCGAATGTAGGCCAGAGCGTGAATGGGGAGTTGAATTGTGACCGAGACTTTCCAGGTCAGCCTCAAGTATGGGTCGCTCTCTTGGTGCCGAGGTTCGGCGGCCGCAAGGTGATATCCGGCCAGGTAGGGGGAAATTACCCTCCGGATCGAAGCAATCTTCCCCTCCCCTCAACTGCGGACTAAAGCCTCTGGTTGTCAGGCCACTACCTAGCAGTGCAGAATATAATGAATAAATGGTCCCTATAAATGAAGGTATTCCTACCGAGAGATATGTGAGATTGTCGGAGCAGGAGCAGCGACATCACCGGATGTCGTATCCAGTGCAGAGGCTTTCTACCCCAAAGATTGCAGATGTAACCTCCGATTTGCTCACTTGTAATGACGTCGGCAGTCTCATTGTCCGCTGATCATCGGCTTTTAGGGTGCCTTCACGTCTGACTTGATCAGGTTTTATGCTTGGCAACCTTACTTTGAGACTGAACTTGTTCAATAATCGTCCAGAAAACTATCCAAACCCTCCCTCCCATTACTATTATAGAAAGCCAGTCACAGGTTTGTAATCCTTCTGTTCTCTTCCGAACTGTCACCATAAATCCACTAAGAGCAACAGACTAGGCTGTCTTCTTACTGCAATCTATCAGCCTCTGACACCGCACCCAGGTTTCTGTTCAGACAATCGACAAACCGGTGTATCACCGTGCCAATCCTCCAGTCCTACCACCGTCATCCCAGCGATCAAGATGTCTTTAGACTTATCGAAGACTGCTTCACCGGCACCGGCCTCGGCGACATTGTTCACACCAGAGTCATCCTCACCAACGTCGTCTCCAACAGACATCTCTCCAGCACTGACCAAAGCCTCATCAAGCACAACTCTTTCATCTCCGAGCATCGAATTTGTTGTCGCACATTACAGTGAGAAACTGTACTGGCTCAAGGATGTCATCGCCTACTGCAAGATTTACTCAAAAGGCGGCCCGAAGAACGCCCCTGACTTCGCATTCGAGGAGCTCCACAACAACGGCCGCGAAGGACAAACCTACCTCTACTACATCTGCAAGTACTACGATGAGCTCAAGGACGTTACCGTCTTCACACAAGGCAAAGCTTTTGACCACACTGGCATGACCGCCTTGGAGATGATGGACAACGCGCTCGGGACTAAGGTGGGCCAAATCACTACCTTCGGCACCCAACGTGACCTGGAGCTGTTCGATCTCTGGGATGGAATTCCTTGGAAGGATTACCCATGCTGGCAGAAGTGGCTGGGGGAAAACCTCGAATTCATAGGCAAGAAAGCTCCCCAGACCCCGGCCCAGTATCTCAAAGATTTCTTCGACAATTACGGCCATGACGGACCGCCTATGTCAGTCGGCTTTCAGCCTGGTGCAATCTTTGCTGTGAGGCGTGAGACTATTCATCGACACCCAAAGAAGACCTACCAGAAGATGCTGGCGGATCTCTTTGAAGGAGATATGGTGCATATTGACCCTGAGACTGGTCATTTCATGGAACGGTTGTGGCTGGCGACCTTTTGCCCCGAAGAGTACTGCTGCTGGACTGAGACCGAGGTGTCTATAGTGGAACGCAATCAGCAGGGACAGCTCGCGAAAGGCAGATGGCATAGGACTCCTCCCGGTGTTCAGGTGGACGAAGGACATACTAACCTATCTGATGAGGAGTAAGTCGGTGCGTTTTAGCCCGCCTGACACCGCAGTCCGTCTGATAATTCCATTTGTTCTGGGCACGACAGATGGGCAGAAGCGCTTCAAATCAGCACGTTCCATGGACGACTTCCTCTGTTGCAGGCTTGATGAATAGGGATAAGTGCTTGAGACTAGCACGTTCCACGGGATAGTTTCTTTGTTGCAGGCTTGACATATGGGCATTAGAGCTTCACATCAGCACGACCTACCGGGTGATTTCCTTTGTTACAGGCTTGAAAGATGGTGAAAATAGCTCTCAGATGCAGGAACAAAAAGCATGAATAGCTTGATGGGAGGCTCTCGGATTGCTCTAATTAGCGGTCCTTTTATGGCTCACAAAAGCAGGACGGAAAAGCATGATGATTGCAACGGCGGCTTATGACTCGAACTTATCAGCTCTCTTAGCACAGAAGCGGGTCAAGGACATGGCCACTTGAGCACACATTTAGACACATTGGCAGCCTCACACAATCTCTTTCCGAATGTGCACAATCCAGGGCATTATGCTGCGAAAACAGTACGAGTGAATGTTACTTTGATGCAAGTGGCAGCTTCCTAATTGGGCCCTTGATATGCAGTTGGAGGGTATGTAAATAGTCACCGCTGCCACTTTTTCTCAGCCAATATCAGATCTCGGCAAAGTTGCCTCTTCTTTCGGCGTCCTTAAAGAAAGCCACTCCACCCTCCACTCCTCCGATGCCGTATATATCTTTGCCATTGCTCTCTGTACAAAATATATACCCCTACTACTCACGTACAGCTACCATACTTACAAAAGGCGGCTCCCTCCACCAACCTTTCGCCAACACATACAATGCCCTCACCATCAAACACCACCCAAGATGACCTCCGCGCTCGATCCATCCCCCATATGACCCTCTCAACCGGCGACACCTCCTCAATGACCGGTCCTCCCCCGCCAATGCCCCACTACCTCACCTCCGAAGGTCGAGCAATCAAACGCTTCGCCGTCGAAGGCAACGCCATCTGTACGTCGACACATGTCTCGAGGGTACTGTCCCTAACCCCCCGAACTCTCCCCAAAGTCCCCTCACCGCTAATATTGCAATCGGGTGAGCAACAGTCACAGGAGGCGCCGGAACCCTCGCCCTCGTGAACGCTCGTGCTTTACTCGAACACGGCCTCTCCGGTCTGGCGCTATTTGATCTGGATCACTCGAAATCGGCCCAGGAAATCCAGGCGCTGAAGGCAGACTTCCCAAACGCGAGGGTGTTGTCGATCAAAGTGGATGCCACAAACGCAGAGCAATTGGCGTCGGCCGTCAAGCTCACGGTTTCGGAGCTCGGAAGCGTGGATATACTATGCTGTTTCGCCGGCGTCGTGGGATGCACGCACGCGATCGACATGGCGCCCTCGGAGTGGAAATCAAGACTGGAAATCAACACCACCGGCTCCTTTCTCTCCGCGCAAGCTGCTGCTCGGTAACCCCCCCCCCCTCTCTCCCTCACTCATTCTTCACCCTTCTCCACCCCAGCTCCCAGCTCACCTCCGACCCAGCCAAATGATCGCCCAAAACACCGGCGGCAGCATCCTCTTCCTCGCCTCCATCTCCGCCCACCGAACCAACTACCCGCAACCCCAGGCCGCGTACAACGCCTCCAAAGCGGCCCTGCTGTCGCTGAAGTACTCCCTCGCGGCCGAGTGGGCCGTGCACGGCATCCGCGTCAACAGCGTGAGCCCGGGGTATATGGATACGGTGTTGAATGAGGGGTCGGGACTGGAGGAGGCGCGGAGGACGTGGGGGGAGCGGAACCCGATGGGCAGGATGGGCGTGCCGGAGGAGTTGACGGGGGTGGTGGTGTTGCTTTGCTCGCAGGCCGGGGGGTATGTGAATGGGGCGGATTTGGTGGTGGATGGGGGGCAGTGTTGTTTTTAGGCTAAAGGGAGAAAAGGAGGGTGGGTGGATGGCTGATGATGGTGATGGAATATGTTGTTTGAAGGTATATATACAGAGGTTTTGACATATAGGTCATTTTGTATGTGAATACAACGTCCTGCGATTCGCGGCTTCGAATTATTGCTCTCATGTCGATATGTGAAGAGGGAGTCGATAAAGATTGTAAGAGTCAATAATCATTCCATCTGCTGAAGTCTATCTACAAGAAAGCACGGTGTCTATATGCATCGTTCGACACCTTCGAGAAGAAAACCCTCATCATCATGGCTCTCATAGCTCATCCGTCTCATCTCATCTCATTTCATCGACCCATCGCCCATTTCATATCCAGGCACCACCAATCACGTCACCTATCCCAAGCAAATTTACATCCAACGACCTATTTCACTTCACATCCCATCCCTCCACCACCCTCTCTACACCAAAGCAGCAAGACTCTCATACTTCCTCACTTCCGCCGGCTGCTTCGTAGCGAGGAATTTGACCAGCTCGGTCAGTTTCTCGCGCGTGGCGTCTTTGAGCTGGCCCGGGGGTTTGGGCGCCATGACTTCGGCGAGGATGGGGAGGAGGGTTGGGGTTAGGGAGATCATTGTTGAGTTGGATTCTTGGTCTGTTGGAAGACGTGTCAGTGTTTTATTCAGGCTTGCTACAGGGAGGAGTGGGGTGATAGGAAAGAGGAAGGGGGGTGGATGGCTTACAGAGCTTGACGACCATGTCGTAGACAGGTACGTTCTCGTCGAAGTCGTTCTTCAATGGGAGAATTTCTAAGAGTGCGGGTAGGACTTGTTCCACTGGCATATTTGAAGGATGTCGCATGATCATACGGCTCACGCACCCGGCCGCATTGTCCTTGGCTCGGGCCTCATCCGTCTGCAGTAAGGGCTCTAGCTTGCTGAGGATAGTGGGGAAAGCCTTCAGGATCTCCTTGTCGTTCTTCGAGCCCTCCTGCAGCAAGCCGATACCATAGGCAGCGTTGGACTTGGCCTCGCTGTCCTCGTCGCTCATACGGTGGAGCAGTAGCTTGAGCAAATGGCTAGTAAACGGAGTGACTGAGGTGCCCATTGCCTTGATGCATTCAGCAATCGTGCCCACGGAGGTGCTTCGCTCGTAGCCTTCGCTGCCGCTGGCAAATGCCAGGACGGGCTTCTCGAAGATCTTCCATAACTGGCCAAATGTCTCGCCGAGAGCGTTCGCAATGCCGATGACGACGTCAAGAGCGGTATCGATGGTGACCCAATCAGATTCGGATGTCCCGTCGAGAGAGCTCAGGTCTTCTTCGTCGCCGAAATCTTTCTGGCAAGCGTGAGCTTTGGTGAGAATTGCAACTAGGATCTCGGTGACATTCTTGAGCGCGGCGGTGTCGGCGATCAAGGAGGGGCCTGTGACTTTGAGAGTGGCGGCAAGGGAGCGATTGATTTCGGTCACAGTGGCTCTGTTTGAGGGAAGTCAGTCATTTGCTGAAAATACCAAGCTCTGAGAGAGGGGGAGTGCAGTGTATATGGAATGATCAGAAGCAAATTCGTTTTCTCAGCAATGCATTGATGCCTCTGAGTGAGCTGGGATTAACGAGAAATGTGTCATCATTTCAATGGGAAGAAAGAACAAATCACATCCGAAAAGCACGTCTCAACGTACCTGTCCTCCTCTTCTTGCCATATGGCCAGAGTACCCGTCATAATAATCTCTCCCAGCTTCTTGATCTGTGGGCTGGGTTCAGGATCCATGGGCAGACCAGGAGTGTCGTTCTTCATCGCATCTGGCTGAAGTTCCCAGACGGCAGTGTATGCTCGGAACAGGGTACTGATGGCAGCTTTCTGGACACCTTCATAGGAATGCTCCAGCAAAGGAACAACAATTTCGATGGTTTTCTCCATGTACGGGATATAGCTTTGAGTCGTGTGAGTCAATATGTCTCCCAGCACCTCGACGGCGACCTCCTTCTCCTGGGCAACTGCGGTCACGACATCCAAGTCATCCCAATCGTCATCGCTTCCGGCAGCTGCAGCTTCGTCGTCAAGGTCTTCAATGTCATCAGCCGCTATGATGTCGTCTTCGGTCAAGGCAGATATTTTGATCTTCTTCCCACCAATCGTGATCTCTTTACCTGCTAGATCTTCCGCTTCGTCACCAAGATCGACTTCAAGCTCAGACTCCTCGGTCTCTAGGCTCTCGAACAGCGCCTTCAGTACACCTTCTAAGAAAGGTTTGAACTCGCCTTTGTAGACTTTCGCCATCATGGCCCAAAAGAGGAAGCTCGTCTCTTTTAGCTGGGGATGATCAAGGTGCAACCCTTCGTCTGTTGCCTGCATGAGAGGCTGGACATAACGCTGAAAGGGCTTCGGCCCTATAGCCAGTGCCATGCTGGCCATGGCATCACATGTTGAAGAGCGTAGGTCGAGTTCCTCTGCGCTGTCTTTGATTTCAACGTATGCAGATAATGAGTCCATCGTCTGTTCAAAATATGGTAGAAATGCCTCTTTGGCGCAGGCAGCGATGGCGCCTGTCGCTGAGATGGCTGCAATTTTAATTTTGAAGATGTCACTCGAGAAGAGTTTGCTCAGCCGGAGCATTAGCTCAGACAGATACGGTTTGATGTCTTCCGAATCCAAGCCTTCAACGACAACGTCTATGCAAGTGACACTTGTCTTAATGATGTCCAGATTTTGCTTGTCGTCTGGGCCGCTCAGGTTTCTCATTGCAATGTCCATCTGCTTGACTAGGGTCGGCATTAAATTCTTGTGCTCTTTTCCAAGTTCCTCTGGAAGCTCTTCGGCCAATCGCATCACACCTTCCATTGCCGCACGTCGCACCCTTGGATCGCTGTCGTCAATCAATCGCATGATCAAGGGAAGAATCTCTTTCAACTGAGTGTTAATGAATTCGGGAGCTCCCTCAACGCACATCCCCAATGCCATGATGCCAGCTTGTCTCCTGTCAGGGTCCGGGCTGTTGACGTATTGGCCGAGAGCGTGTAGTAGGGGAACTACCACCTGGTTGGGTGGTAGACTCGCGGCCATCTCGTCGAGTAGTCCAAGCGCTGACCGTGGGGTGGTAACGTCCTCGTCATCTGCAGATGCATCGCCAAGCTCGCATGCTATCTCCAGGCATTTCAGTGTGATCTGTTCTCCAACTTTCAGAGCCTGCATCTTCAATTTGCGGTACCTAATGCACTGCATCAAGAAGCTCAGCGCTTGAGTTCTGGCATCTTCATCCAGCGTTCGCTGTGCTGCGAGGTTGATCATGAACTGGACAAGGTCGCCAAAATGCTTGTTGAGAACCGAGGAATCGCACCCGAGCAAGGTTTGGAAGACCTCAAATGCTTGGGTAGTACGGTCTTCATCGCCGTCGCTGACAGCCTGCTTGAGCACAGCCACCATTTGAGGTATGGCTTCTTGCAGCAATCGAAGTGATGGCTCATCGTTATCTGTGTCCAAGACTATTGCGAGTCTGCTCATTGCCAGCATGGTGTTGATCCGTACTTCTGCGCTCTCCGGGTCGCCTAAATGGTTGTCAGCTCGTTGCTTGGTATGGGAAGGGGGATCACTTACGTATCGTCTTGGAGAAGGTGGTCAAAACATCTTGGAATCGATGCATAAGCGTTTCCCCCATGGATTCCAGACATGTGAAGAGAAGGTAGGTTCCCACTTCTCGTTGCCGTACGCTGGGATTATTCGCAGCTCGTAGCAAGACATTGAAGACATCCTGCCACTCCCCATTCTCCAGATCTATCTTCGCAATAGCAGTGATGACTCGGGAGGCCGCATGTCTGACTAGCTGCTCCTCTTCTTGTAGCGTGCCCTGCAAAAGTTGCTGGCGAAATTGAGATTTTTGAGCGGCGGACAAACTTTTCCAATGCTTTGGTACGAGGGTTCGGGCCTGGGTGGCAGCTAGCTGTCGAAGTGGAGAAGCTTGGTCTGAGAGTATCAACTGCAGGAGAATTGTGAGTGACTCGGGCAGTGGATAGTAATCCGTGCGGAGAGTCGCTGTCGCTTTTTTCACTCGATTTGTATCCGCTGGTTGGAATTAGTATAAGTGGAACCAGAAGGGGCAAAACATTCAGCTCACGTGCAAGGATTTCCTCGAAGAGGCCTAAGAACTTCTGGGTGTCCATGGTGATGACTGTAAAAATCAATTTTGGTGGTGGGATGTTGATATTACCAAAAGTTCAAGATTCTTTGCGCCTCGGCTAATCATCAACAGCCGAGGTTTATCCATTAGCATCTCCGAAAATAAGGTACCACTCGCATGCCAGTGGCATCGGCAATGTGCTGACTCTGCGTAGAAGTAGGTATGAGTCTAAGATCCTCTCGTTCTTCTGGATGCCATGCTAACGGATCCGCAAGGTTTCATAAGAGCTGAGCAGTAGGCCCCACATTGTGTATCATCACAGCCTTACTTGAACTCGGTCAGCACCTTGTTGTAAAATTTTCTCCGTCATCTATGAACATGCCACAACTTCTGAGACAGTCACATCTTGGCCTTTATTCGCGACGAACGCTTTGTCTCATGCCACAATCTTCTAGACTACCACTTGACGTTTTGGGCAAATGCTATATCTCCATGCTGCCAGACGAGCTTTTGGCCGAAGTGTTTTCCTATCTTCCTCCCGAAACCAACTTATTCTACGAACCCACTTATGACGAATTTCCTCAGCTAGTCAATGACTACACGAGACTTTCATCTCAATGAAGAGGCCAGATTTCGCATATGATGAAAAATCTTTCTCCTCGGCGGCTGTCATCGGCGTGCAGCAGGTGTGGCAGATCCTGCTGGCATCACGATCGGCCAATGCAATACTACTTTACTTCAGATTCTGGATATGCCGTAGGCCATAAAATTGATAACACAGGAAGACGGCTCCATTAAACAACCAATGGTTTTGCCCTGACCTTGACACTCGATGCGTTCAAAGCAGCTCCATGATCTAGCCATTCCATGCTCTTTTCATCAGTCTCGAATAGTTCCATCTCAAACCTCCCGAAGAAATTCGCAAGCGTGAGATACAGCTCCATATAGGCAAGGCTAATGAAAACGCAGGACACATCAGTCGGTCTTGCATTATTGTGATTTGTTTTGGAATGCACATACTTTTTACCAACGCATTGCCTCGAGCCTTTGGAAAACGGCACGAACCATCTTTCCAGCTCCATGCCCTTGTCGCCAAGCCAGCGCTCCGGGAGGAATCGCTGTGGTGAGGCGAAAAGGTGTGGATCTTCGTGGATGGTTATGAGAGTGCTCAGGATGATTGTCTAACGAGTTTTAGAGTCAGTGTAATCATTAAACTTACAGCGAGTAGTCAGGATGGCCAGATCCGGAGAACCGAAAGAGAGTTGAATCTGCCAATTACTCTACCAGGCTCTTCGTCAAGCCAATTTTGCCATGTTGCTGGTTCTGCAATGCTTGGTGATGCACCATGCAAGTCATTGCAAAGAGGAACAGTGCCGTTTCACGTGAATGCTTGCTTGACGACCACCAAGAAAAGAGATGGACTTACACCACCGGGGATGAGATTGCCTTGAATACGGGCGCCATCAGGAGGTACGACCCTAGGTAACGGGCCTATTGCAGGAGTTGAGATGCGAAGGGTTTCTTTGACGACGGCTGTCTATACATGTCCAATTGCTGACATTAATGGGCGCGAAAGACTAAGATTCCAGAACTATGCACTTACCATATAAGGCAGATTCTGAACATACTTCCACTCAAACCTTTCTTCCTTACCTAGAGGCACTCGCCCTAGCTCCTCTTGAAGCTTGACCAACACCCCGGGCGTGTGCAAAATACGAAAGGTTGCACACGAGAGTGCGTAAGCTGTTGTGTCAGTTCCCGCGGTGATAAAAATCAAAGCCTCATCGATGAGCTGCTCCAAACTTAGACGCTGGAAATCCTTTTCATTATTGGACTCAAGTAAGAGGTCGAACATGACGGTTCGGTCGTTGTCATCCGTGTACCTCCCTTTCTCTCGTCGCTCCATGATTTTTTCGATCCAATGACCGCAGTCCTTGCGTAATGCGATTGTTAGGCCTTATCTGCGGTCGCGGGAAATTCGATTGGACATACTTTGCGGAAATCAACATATCCCGGGAGTATCCTCTTGCTTATGATAGCTGGAAGCTTCTGGGCAAGATTTACGAGGAACGGAAAGTGTGTCATGAGGTGGACATGACACAAGAAGCCGTCCAGGCAGGTCAACAAGGGAGGGTGAGTACCGTCGCCGAAGTGGATGAGATCCTGAGAGTATCCAAACATTGAGGTTGTGATGATATCCGCCTGCTTCCAGTCAGCTGGAGGCACCCTGAATACAGATTCGGATCTGTAAAAATGTAACAATCCAATTAGGATCATACCGATATGCATCGATACAACCTCTGGATGTCGACCGGTTTCCCTTCGAGATGATGCCTTCTTACAAGGTGTATGGCTTGTTCAAGTTTGTCTTGCACCATACTTGCGAGTGCGTTGACCGATTTTTGCGAGAAGAGAGGATTGACGATCGCACGTCTTATCTTGTGCTCATGGGGATCGCGAATGCTCAATAGAGCGTTCGGCGCTCCTACAGTACCATAGAAGTATTCGGACTTGAGAAACTTCCCTTGAGGGCCATGGACCCTTTTGAAAGGTGTTAGGCAACGCTGGAAAGGTATGATAGCATGTGTCTTGAGGGCTCACTCTCGGAAGAACTCAGGATCATCGACGTGGAGAAGATCTGGGGCCACTCTGATGATAGGACCTAGGGACTCGGTAATCGGCAGTGTGGTCGTTGTGAACGAACTTCGACGTACCATATTGTTTATGCAGGTCCGGCCAACGTTTGATGCCAATTCCTCCTTTGACTACATCAAAATAAAAGTCATACCAAGTTGTCAAAGCTGCGATACGAGGTCCAGGAAACTTGCTCAACGGATGGAAATACACCCTTCTAACGCCGATGATGAGAACAGCGAGAAGACTAATAATAGCGGCGCGGGCCACGAATTCCAGGTACGGCAGGCATGGTAATCTACCTATCGACATCATCACGGACGGGACTGTGGTCAAGGGCTCGAAAGTATCCGTCTCTAGTACGGCTGTGTCGCTCACTTTCTATTCTGCCAAAGTTGAGCCCAGAGGTCAACAACTCTGCTTGACATGGTGAATAGGTCTGCTTACAAGTGTGCGCTTGTTGATACCCAGCTCCACGTACAAAATGTGGCTGATGATGAGGAAGCATTCTGCATAAAAGTTGATTCTAAACAGCCTAAGAGTGTACCTTCGATGAATAACAATGCGTTGCTAGATCTCAGATAATGCGGTGTGCTTACAAGTGTAAGATGATCAAGACCCTGCTCCACGTATAAGACAAGACGTGGCTGATTTATAAGCAGGTAATGCAGTATGCTTATTGAGACCCGCCCCTTTTAAAGTTGACGCAACATGTCATAATAAAACACATGCAGCATCGAGATGGCTTGTGTTCGAGATCCAATCAGTCTTTATAAACTGGTAGAGCTGAGTCAACTTGCCCAATCATGACAATCGAGGCGCACCCGTCAACGCCATTCATGTGTGTTAGCCACTCCATCGCGAGTTATTGTACAAAGAGCAAGACTTTCTCTCGAGTCAAAAACCCCTACAGCACATCTGCACGAGGTCGCTGTCTTTTACACAGAAATCAGAAAACAAGGGTGGCTGGATGTTCATAGAATTTTCGTCATGGCCACTCTATATCTACCTGATGTTCGTCAGGCCATATCTCAATTGGCAACTGGAACACATGCGGATGGTGATCAAGTCGCGTCTTATTTGCAAGACTGGTTCGCAAGGTGAGAACACCGTGCCATGCTCTCAAAATGCTAGATTGACCACCAGATACTAGTCTCAAGAGGATGTCACCAGGGAAATGGAATGAAGTCCGTACCTTCTACTTAACCGCCGCCATGTGCTATCCAGTTGGAGACAAAGAGCGGTTAAGCACCATCTCCGAATGGATCGTAATACTCTTCGCATGGGATGATCTGTTTGATGTCCCAGAGGACAACCTCATGGACGATACACGTGGTGCAAAGGAGATCAACAATGTAGTTCTATCCATATTCGATACTCCTGAAACGTCAGAGACACAGGCGGAGTTGACCGTCGTTGCAGCATTTCGTGCGTATGTGAATCCAATGGCTCGTTTTGCTTGGACTTCGGACACTGAGTGTTTCACTACAGATTCTGGGCTCGTTTCCGTACCACATCGACCCCGACTATGCAAAAGCGTTTTATAGACGCTGTCCGTCGATACGCCCGGGGCACAGAGAAATTAGTGCACAATCGAGAGCAGTGGCGAGTTCCCAGCATGGAGGAATTTGTTGCAATGCGGCGAGCGACTTCAGCAGTTGAGGTACTAGAGTATTCCGAAAGTTTCTTGATCTGGCTAACGACGCCTTGTTCGATAGCCAGCCCTTGCTGGTGTCGAGTATACTCTCGAGATAGAAGTCCCCCACGAAGCATTCTACCATGCAGCAGTACAAGAACTCCGGGACACTATCAATGATATAGCGTCATGGACGAACGTGAGTTGGCCTAAATGTAAACCGTGATTGTTTCGGGAGACTACTCATGCTTGTAGCTTTAGGATATGTACAGTTTCAACAAAGAACAAGCTGCTGGGGTAAGAGATATCGCTGACTTCCTTAAGCATTTTACCAATGGATGGCGCTAATAACCCCTGATCAAGGACTACCAAAATCTTGTCGCGGTTGTCGCTGTAGAGAAGAAACTTGACGTGCAGTCGGCCATTCAATTTGTATTCGTCATGATCCAGTCGGCCATCGACCACTACTTCGAAGCCCGAAAACGCGTGCCAAAGTTCGATCCAAAGACCGATGATCTTGTCTCGCGATACATTCGTGGCATTGAATGTTTTTGCAGGTGAGCTTTCACGCCATTTTGAAGTGTGTACGACAGAACTGACCGCGGTCACAGTGGTAGTATACTCTGGCACTTCGAGGTCGACCGATACTTCGGCTCCAAGTTTGGCGAAGCCGAGGACAGATTGGCAGTCAAAATGCTTCCGAGAGAAAAGAACGCGCCCGAGCCTGGATTTCAGCTGGAGTACAAAACTCCGTCAACCGTGATCGCTTCTGTCGGAGATGGAATGTCTGTGTCCAAGAATATATCTGGTATCAAGAGTCGGGCTCTCTTGTAGAAGAGCCGGCATATGTTAGACTGGTCGTATCACGGCCTAGATCGACCTGGGCTCCCGCATCATCTTTGGTGTTGGAGCCCGGGAATCGATCAGTCTTGGAGTAGCTCAGCCAGCGGTAAGCGGTCAGTTAGATACTTCAAGTCTAGCAA
The DNA here is from genome assembly GCF_014066305.1 of Letharia columbiana. Classification (NCBI taxonomy): domain Eukaryota; kingdom Fungi; phylum Ascomycota; class Lecanoromycetes; order Lecanorales; family Parmeliaceae; genus Letharia; species Letharia columbiana. The sequence continues at coordinate 139,463 of NW_023501099.1, read as the reverse complement.
TCCGCGCACAATTGTATGAGGGTAATTGTCCGAGGATTGTTATCTATTTACTGCGCTGAGACTCACTTGGAGTCCACTTGATAAGGAAAAGACCATCTCGGCTTTGCCCTGAACCTGCTCACTGTCACGCGCTGGTATCATATGGAATTTTTCTTGTGGTGTTATCGTAGCAGGAACTGAGGGTCGTAACCCTTTGCTTCCTTTGACACATCTGTCGTCTTCACCCAGGAATAAACGTCGTGAAACTCACGAGACTCCTGTGACACCGCGAGATGGTGGGAAATGACGAGATCTTGGAAGGCCGGACAGGTGTTCGTGTGCAACAATTTATGACTTAAATCCAGTCACCTAGTGCTGACATCGAGAAGGTAAGTTTCATCCTCAACACCTCGCTTAGCGTCATGGCAAAGGTACTTAGATACCAACAACTCCACAATCCAACAAGAATCTCACAATCCGCGACCCTCTCGCTCCCCACCCCATAGCGTCAGCAGCAACCCTCCCCACTCTCCCAACCGAGCTCCACGAATGCATCATCGCCAACCTCGACCCTCTCCCCCTCCTATGTCTCGAATTCACAACCCGCCATCTCTACACCCTCATCCAGCCATTCGACTCTAATCAAACCCACCTGATTGACGAAGACCTTCACAGTCATCACCCGCGTCGCAAAATCCTATCCCATACCCGTCTGCGGCTTTCGCACCGTTCGCCAAAGAATGGAATTGAGTCGGAGCCTCTGTGTCATTGTTGGGACTTCACCTTCTGGGAACACCCGAATCGTGACGGAAAGGGACCTGCGGTCTGGGCTTGCGGATTTAGGTTCCTGGAGTGTGGGTGCGAGTGGGTGTGGAGCGATGAGCCTGGGAACCGCCGTCATCGTCATTCGCGGTCGGTGCCTTGCAAGAAGTGGGCGGAGGGTCCGGCGGGGGTAGAGGAAGTTGGCTGGGGTTGCGAGAGGGTGGGTTGGGAGGATGACGTAGGGGATAGAGTTGATGGGTTGGTGGCTACGGAGGTGGACAGTGGAGATGCGAGTGAATTTCGATTTCTTATGTGCGACTGATCATTGAATGTGGAAAACAGAATTCGTAATGCTTTGAAGGCGGAGGGCTTGAGTCAGCGTTGCGAGATGGATCCTAAACTGTCAATGGTGGCGTTTCTCTCCGCCTGTTCCAAAACTTCCGTCGCTTGATCTCTTGAGAGAGCTCCGGTAAGACCAGAAAAGAAAAGAAGACTTCATTTCCCAAGCTAGAACAGTGGTGTTCTGCTCGCAGACCACTTCGGTATTTTCTGTCTTACCCTCCATAACAGTTCACGTTCAGCGTCAGCCGCGCAGTGCAGTGCGGTATCCCCACATCTGCCTTTTGCCTTGATATCTAATCCTTTCTCCAGCAGTAGTTGCACTATGTCTTCATGCTCCGTTCCAGCTGCTACGTGCAATGCCGCCCATCCGCAGAAATCCTCTGCTTTGACGTTGTGTCCTTAGCGTCAGAACCGTCTTCTCCAAATCAAAACAAGCAGCAAAGTTCAAAGCAGCGCCGTCCGTTGGGGAGGCCGCGTCAAGCAAGAAATAGCGAATTACTTCTGTCGAGAATGCCAAATTGGCTCCACGGCCGAGGAAGTCAACAATAAGCTCATCGGTGATTGTATCATGGCTCGAGGCTTTACGCGCATGGTTGCCCCAATTCTGCGCCGCATAAGCGAGCAGTATGTTCTTCTTCATACGAGCTCCTATGTCCCTCCATGAAGGATCTCCCTGGTAAAAACCAACTATATGGAATGAAGAAGTAGAATCAAGTCATAACGTCACGACTGCAACATCAGACGGCTTCATCGTTTGCTGGAGATGATCGATGATAATAGATGTATGAGTGTCGTAATTAGCCAATGATGTCGTACGTTGAATACGCAGGCGGATCTTATACGCGATGACAGTTATACCTGCGCCGGCTTGACATTGTTGTTAGCGTCGTATTTATTGTGCAAGCAGATCGGTAGGAAAATCTCACGCATTCTTGGACACCACAACGTTCTCGTATTTCCTCCCAACCAGTCCGTGAAACGGGTGTCACATAGTAGCTAATTCCCGGTTGCTTTTTGCCGTCTGTTAAGAGTGTCTTTTCGGTTGTCTCCGAAATGCAAAGGCGATAACCATTGAATAACGATAAGCTGTCTTCGGCGTCTCGATTGCTCGTCATGTTCTTGAGATAAACGTGTAAACTAGGGATAGTCTTGGTCAATGTAGGTTGGAAGCTTTACCAGCCTGGCTGAGTTGTACTATGGCGAGTCCATCTCTAAGGGTACTGGAACTACCCATGAGAGACGCTAGATTCCCATCAATGGCATCTATCTTCTGCAAGGATATCGCTGACACATCACTGAGGGTCCAAGTTGTTAGAGACCCTCCGAATATCTGGTCGGGAACATATGTAGAAGAGGGCTTGAGCTCTGGGATGAAGATAACTCACAGTTGAAGTGTACTGATAGCAAGACTCAGCTGTCTCGAAGATCGGAAATCATCTCTCGTAACTTCAAGGGCGTGCTCTCTCTGAAGGGGTAGAGTGCTCGACAGTTTTGCCCGTGAATCTGGTCTCCATTCCCTTTGACTGGAATCATTTTGACGTTTAGTAGCTTTGCATCGAGCTCATCAACGCCAGTCTCGCACAGATCTATGCTTGCAGTAACTCGATCGATGACTGGTTGATTGAACTTACGATCCTTTATCGTAATTTTGACTAGCCGGAAAGTCTTGGTAAGTCCTTTCAATGAAGCGCACATTGCGTCGACATCTTTCTGAGCATGCCTCCACGAGCTGTAGTATTGCAGAAGTCCTTGACAGACGGTTAAGCCGAGCGAGACAACACCCACAGCGCCGGACGCAACGGAAAAAGGGTCAGTCGTGTTTTGGGTAAATACATCGACTTCTTCAAGGGTGTATTAATCCGCACCAGCTGACAAGATTTAAGAAGGAATATTCACGTCCCTGGAGCCTCAGCGCGTGCGCCAATTCGCGCATGTGCCCCGGACTAGGCTCGCCGTCCGAACTTCCTAGAGGTACGGTCTTATTGACTGAGACGCAGTTTGCGACTCCAAGGAGACGATAGGCCAGTGACCCATCATTTATACCAGTAATGAAGTCTCTCTCGTCGAATGCTAGCCACCGCTCAGCCATTCCGAGGCGAATGCGAACCAGCGATGATGACCCCCACTACAATCCACATCAATGGCACGAAAAACGTCCAATCTTTACTCCAGGAATTGGGTGCCTCCATTCTAAATGACCCAGCCAAAGCTTGCAAAGCTGCGGAGCTTGCCGTTGTTCGTCAAACAGAATTCCGAACGCTTGGCTTGATCCGAGGGATGCCTATCTGTATCAATGCTAATGCATGGATCTCTAGCTGCAAAACTTATGCTGATGCCATCATATGGGATCTCTGACATTGGAAGCGTTAGGAGTGTGCCAAGTGGCCACTTGACTGGCGCCTTGGCACCTGCCATATATCTACATACCTGCTACCACTGTACATATTTCCTTCCTTAGCGTAAATCTCTCGGTCACATAATGCCATGACTCGCTCTGGTACGTTCACGACAAGAAGAGCTCTGAATGCGGTTTCGATCTTGAGCCTTGTGGTACCGTTTAGCTTTCCCAGTGGACTTAATTGAGAGCTATAAAAACAAAAAAGGAAAAAGGAGAGAGGGGGGGAAAGAGAGAGACAAGCTTCTGCAACTGGTTCCCGCCTTGTAGAGGCTGATTTGGGAGAGGATCAAAGTCGTAGGCAGCATTGAATAGCTGCGCGGGTGTGATTAAATGTTGTACAAGAGCTCGTTGCTTCTTCAGTGCTGGATTTGAGGGCAAAGTATAGGGCAGAGTTGTCGCCGCCATTCATGAGGGGATGCTTTGCTACGGCCTTCGTCACATAAGAATTGATGAAGGAGTCATGTAAGTCGATGTCAGCACTCATGATTCCTGATGTCTTTGCGGTCCCCATAATCCATTCGGACATTTCTTCCCGTCTTTTTTGTGAATTCATCTTTCTTGCTTACAAGCGGTTTATGGACTTCATTTGTGTGGGGAGGTATTTTCTCTTCAAAGTCTTCAAGTATGCAATGTTTCGTTAAGGCATGACAAAGAGGATCACTCACACCAAGGCGCAATGACTCCGAGGAAATGGCATTTTTAAGACTCGGCAGCTTGCTTGATACACCCTTTTTTCCTACTCAGTAAGCAAACCACTAGCATTCCCCGCCCCTAGACCTTCCTCAAATCTCTGCAAAGTGACCGCAATCCCCCTTCCGTTGCCCGCCTTCGCAAACCCTCCAGTATAGACTCTATTCAACGAAATATCAGCACAGGCACTCATCAGCAGAGTCGCGACCAAGCCGATGGAAGTCCACGTGCTGAGCTCGCTCGAATCGATCAGATCGACTGTCACCATGCAGTCTCCATGGGACCTCGTAGTGGGGAGACGACCTATATCATCGCGGCCAGCGTGGTAGAAGGATACGGGCTGAGTGGCTTGGGGGAGAGCGAGGATGGCTGCGGCGCAATTTCTGGATTCGGATTTTGCAGTCAGTATTGCGTATTTGAGGGGATTGTTCACTCGGAGCCTACGCACTGAGAAAGACCGAGGCGAAGGGCGAAGACGCGCAGAGGAGTACATTCGAAGTTGGCGGTATTTGAAGGGGTGGTGAGATTGGTGGATTGGGTGGAAGTTATTGTAACAAGGAGGGAGAGAAGGATAACCGAAAAGTGTGATAACAGGTTCATTCTGATTGAATCTTTTATGTTGGCTTCGTAGCCTCGGAGAGACAGAATTTTTTTGAACGAGATGGTATCAAGGAAACTGTCGTGCGCGGTGTTCTTAAGAAAGGTCTGGAAGTCATTAAATGCGCAAGCTTTCGCAATGTATCTTCACGCGCTAAGTGTGTAGTGTGTAGTGCGCATTGCGCTTGTGGTGTTAATGGCGGCATCATCATCCCACATCCGCTCCATTGGCCTACTGTACGTACAGCCAACGCCGCCTAAAGAGAAAATGCCAAAGCTGAGCGGCAGTCGCGTATGGAAAAAGAAGGCGCGCGTACAGACATGGGGGGCAAAGCAGAGCTTACTGAAATGAAAGAACTTACCTTCCCATATTCTTTGGGTAGACTGAACCCACCGTCGAAAAGTCGAAGACTTTCTATCGCTTGAGACCCCTGTGACTTGATCAGAGTAGATTCAACAAAGAGCGAGATGGTGTGCCGTGTCTGGAACCGGCTATCTTAAAATTTGCAGGATCAGCAGTAACTTATATCCCAAAATCTCAACTCCAGCTCAAAGGGCATTCGGAATTGTGACCGAACCCAAGTGGGTCTACCGAGAGGTCTCATCGACAGCATTATCGTGGATTGAAATAGTCTAATGTTAGTAGGACTAAGCTCCCGGGCCACAAAGCAAAAACATAGGGACTGTACCTCTCACCCTCCGTAACAATCCTCGAACTCTGCCTGTGCCAATTTAATATCTCTCTTTGCTCTTTAATTAGCGAATTAATTCTTAAGAAGTTAAGAATTCTATTTTTAAGTAGAGAATATATTCTTTAATAAGAAGAAATAATAATATATCTAATAAGGCGTTCTTATCGAAGTTAGCTTCGAACTCTATTATTAATAATAGATTTATTTAATTATCTTAATTATAATTAATATAAACTTTAAGATATTACTTTAAAATAGCGTTAGCGTTCTCTATCTATTTATTAATTTTAAGATAAAATATAATAAAGAGTTTAGATTTAATTCTAATTCTTTTATATAGTCTTCTCTAGAAATATATTATAAACTAGATACCTCGATCGAAGATAATAATAAATAAATATTCTTTCTCTCGCTATATAAATTCGATAAAGATTTAAACTACTATCTTTACTTTTAGAGAGTTAAAAAACGAATTTCTTCTTCTTATTAAGTCTATTTATAATTATTATAATATATTAATAAAGATATCTATATCTAAGATAAATAGATAATAATATAATAAAGTTAATAAAAATATCTTATTAGTATTATTCGGAAATAAAAAGAAATTTAAGTAAATCTTACTTATTCTCTTTATAAGTTTTAGATCTTTTATAAATATAATAGCTCTTAATATAGCGAGTAACGAAATTCGTTATTCTTATTTAATAGTAAAGTCTACTTATTTTATTATAGATTAATAATCTATTAATATAGCCTTCGAGTAAAGAGTTATAAATATCTCTAATAATTTTAATTCGTAATTCGAGAATATTCGATATATATAATCTATTATTAATATATAATAATCTATTATAAAGATAATAATTACTTAATTTTAGCTTAAGATTATTCTTAATTATTTTAAATAATAACTTTCTCTATTTAGATATCTTTAATTAAATAATTTTTTAAGCGATATTATTATAATTATAAGCGTTTTTTATTTAATATAATAACTTAGAAGTATTAATAGTAGAGACTTCTCTCAATTCTTCTATAAACTCCTCTTAAGAAGTCTCTATCGAGGCCCTTAATAATAATTCTTTATTAGACTTCTTATTATTAATATTATTTTATTCGCTAAATTTATATAATATTATAGCTAGAGAGATAATACTTTCTCTTATATTATTTAGAAGTATAATAATAAGATATATAATATTCTTAATATCTTCGTTAAGATTATTATTTTTAAGAATTATATAATATTAATAATAAGTATAATTATTATTCTTATTTTTAGATAGATCTTTTACTTATTAAATAAGACTATTAGATTTAATACTTTATTTTCTCTAAACGATAAATAATATAAAAGTTAAATTTAAATAAAAACTTTATCTATCTTACTTAACGAAAGTTAAGTTATTTAAAAAATATAAAGTATTATAAGTTCTTATAATCTAAAATAACTTTAATAAGATTCTCGATAGAGGTATTAGCTAGCTTAGAATATTATTTCTCGAAGATCTATATTATAATTATAAGTTTCTTATTATAAATATTATAGTTATACTCTATAGAAGATATCTTTTTAAAGAGAAATATTATAGATCTAAGTACTTTATCTTTATCTTCTTATAATAAAATAATAATAATTATAAAATTAGACGCGTTTATTTCTAGTTAAGTCTTTTTATTTAAATTAAAATAAATAAGTATAGAGATAGTAGTAAAAGCTTTCTTAAGTATTTCGAAAGCGAGTTATTTAGAGTATTCTTAAGTCTATAAATAGATAAAGTCTTTCTTCTATTAAGTATAAGTAAGATTTATTAGAGATATAACGATTTTAGAATACTTCGTAATAAACTTTTAATAGAAATTAGCGAATTTTAGAAATACTTATATATCTTTAATATATCTAAATTTCTTTTATTAAGTAATAATCTTAATTTTCTTTATATTTATTTCTACTTCTTTTATAATAATAATTAATTCTAGATATTTAACTCTAATAATATAAAAGTTATATTTATTAATATTAAGATAAAGGCTAGCTTATTAAAGTTTCTTTAATATCTTTTCTATATATTAAATATACTTATCTTTAATATTATTATAGATAAGAATATCGTCTAAATAGATAATATAGAATATATTTAGATATTCGCGTAAGATATTATTAATAAATATTTAAAAAGTAATAGAGGTATTATATAACTCGAAAGATATTATTATATATTCGAATAGACTATATCGAGTAAGAAATACGATTTTTTTCTTATAATTCTTTTTTACTCTAATTTCGTTAAAAGCGACTATAATATCGAATTTATTATATATCTTCGCCGCGTATAATTTAGCGAAAATCTTTTTAATTAATAAGAGAGTATTTTAATTAGAGATAATAAGTATATTAAAAGCTCTATAGTTTATATATAGTCTAAGTTCTCTATCGAATTTCTTTATAATTAGAATAAATATTACGTAAAGAGAAGTACTTAATCTAATATAGTCTTTTTCTAATATCTTATTAATATATTTCTTTATAACTAATATCTAGTCTTTAAAGAGTCTATAAACTCTTTTCGATAATAAAATAACTTCTTTTTTAAGATATATTTTATAGTCGATAAAGCGATAAGTAAGAAGTTTATTAGTTTTAATAAAATTCTAAATATCTAACTATTTATAATATACTATAAAAACTTATTTTTATAGCTATTTTATAATTAAAGGTTTCTTTCTTAACTTATAAAAGAATTTTTTATAATCTTTTATTATAATAGCGGCGATATTAATAATAAACTTCGCTTTCTTATTAATAAAGTTAAAAAGTTATTTAAAGTCTTAAAGCTATATAATAATAACTTAATTCTCTAATTTCTTAATTATCTTAATAAAGATATAGATAAAGATCTCTATTATATTCTTTTTTTTAAATATAATCTTTACTATATAATTTAAATTCTTTTTTAAAAATTTATTATTACTCTAAATAGTAATAGATTTATTATATAATAAATAGTTAAATATATAATAATCTAAATTAAATATAATAATTCTAAATCTAAAGAATATATAAGAGTTATACTATTCTAGTTATAATATTTCTAGAATAATATTAAATTATTTTAATAAGATAATTAAGTATTAAAGTTCTTCTATATAATCTTCTAAGATAAGTTTTATTAAGACTATATATATAATATTAAAAATAAAAATAGATTTATTATTAACTAGTTATAATCTATAGAATTATATTAATACTACTTTAAATAACTTATTTACTTTAATAAAAGATATATTTATAAAGCTTAATATTAAAGCTTTAATATTTAAGAGATAATTAATCTTAATCTATTTTATTAATATAATAATTTTTCTATAAAAGTCTAATTAACGTTTATTTTATAAAGAGGTTTCGATAATAATAATATACGCGGATAGAGAGATAAAAGCGAGTATTCTTTCTATTTCTAACTCTTTAATTCTTATATATAAGACTTTTAGATCTCTAACGACGACTTAACTAGAGATATTTAATTTTTTAATTCTTATAATAATTTAATAAAGATATTCTTCTTAACGTCGACGGCTTTTAGAATTATATTAACTTATTCTTTTATTAATAAATCTATATTCTTATATAGAATACTATTATCGCTAAAACGATATCTAATCTTTAGATACTTAAAATATCTATCTTCTTTTCGAATTCTATCTATTAATAGCTTAAGATACTTATATTCTTATATATTAGAATTTTCGATAGTAATATTATTATTTCTTTTAGTAAAGAAAGTATTACGTTAATTATTTAAGGGGATAAAGTTCTTATTAGTTTTATTAATCTCTTTCTTACTTTTTAAATCTAATATATTATTAATAGCTCGAAGATTTATATTTAGTACTTATAGAAAAATAATTAATTCTCGAAAAGTGCTAGAAGACTATTCTAAAATTCGATATCTTAGATATATAGAGATTAATCGTTTTAGATTAAATATCTTATAAATATTAGTAAATCTTAAGAGAGCGATAGCTATAGAGAATCGTACGTAGAAGTTCTTAAACGATTTCTTCTTATCTATTACTTCTATATTAAATTTAGAATTAAATATCTTAATATTCGATTTAATAATCTTATTATATATTTCGAATATATTATCTAATTTATTAATTATTTCTTAAATAATTTAATATAAATCTAAGATATCTTTATTTACTCTTATTTTAATAATATTATAAGTAGTAAACTTATAATAATCTTATATATAATCGATTTTCTTAAGTTTAATAAGAAAGATTATAGCGCTTTATCTAAACTTCGCTTTAAGATATTAACGCTAGCTATTCTACTTATTTCGATTATTAATATTATAAAAATTCGAGATATCGAGATATCGTTTATTTAATTCTATATTCTCTACGCGATTCGTAATAGAGATATAGTATAAGTTTCGATAGATATTATTAATAAGAATACTCGACTAATAAAATATAATCTTTATATCTTTCTTATCGAAGTTTTTTAAATTAGCTAATATATAAGATTATTACTTCTTTAGCTATTACTCTTTACGCTTTAAGTCTTACTTAAATTTCTTATTTTCTTTAATAAGTTTTATAATATTAATACGATATCTATTATATAAACCTCGAAGTCTATTATTAATTTCTCGCTTATAAAATAATTAATTATTACTATTACTTAGCTAAATAGTAATTATTAATATCTTTATCTTAGTATAAGCGATATTCTAATTAAGTTATTTATTTTATTATTAAAATATCTTAATATTATAATTAGTAGTTCGAAAACTCTCTACTAGAGTTTTTAATTTATTATATTAAGTATTAGAAGTTTCGATAGCGCTTTTTATAAAATTCTATAAATTAATAATAAAGATAAAGATTATAATTAACTCTTCTTCGATAATATTTATAAGTTATACTTCGATATAATTTAAATTAGATTCGATAGTATATCTTCTAGAGATAGAACGCTTTCTCTTACGTTCTTCGAGTGTACCATCAGCAGTCACGACCAATAAACCAAAATTGACATTGAACAGTATGGGCTCCCGAACTTCAAGCGCAACAAGTTCTGGCCGAATTAACCGACTGTGACAGATCTCACTGTCCCGAAAACTCTAATGCAACTCCAAGAACGGACGGGGCTGACAACCCTGTCTAGCACTTTTCACCGGTTCATAGAGCTACCTGTCGAGATTCGCCTTCTGGTCTACAACGAGTTGATGGTCCAAAACATCGACCTATATCGCGCCACATGCGACTTCTGCCCAGCGCACCGCACCAACTTCACATACAACGCCAACATCGTCTACGCAGAGATACTCAGGACAAGCAAGCAGGTCTACACCGAGACGCTACCCATACTCTACTCCAAGAATACGGTTCATATGAAGTGCCTGGAGTGTGAGAACATGGACCATCCCCCACTCTGGGCTTGCTTAAATGAGCCGAACCACATCCTTACTGAGTTGATTGAACATTTCTATTCGCATGTCAAGGACATCGCTATTGCATATAGGATAATCGAGTATGAGCCATACGATCGTATCATAGAATTCCCTGTCGAATGGCCCACAATCGAGCATGATATATTGGAACGCTACGAGAACACGGAGCACATTAGTCTACGAGTTCGACTATGCTACACCTCTGACGCTACATTCGATCTCGTCCGTCGAAGCTGCAAATCCACGAGCGAGTGTGTCCCGGACTACAACAGCGTGCTTGCGGAACACCGTGCATACCTCGCAGACTACGACGACCATAGGTCGTTACTGGCAGCCCTAAAGGAGACATGCGACGCGGTAGTACTGTCTCATGCCCAAGGACAGTTGAAAAATACGGCATTTGCCGTGCAAAAGATCCGTTGGAAGCCATTATCAGAGGACGCGAAGGAAGTTGTGCTGTGTCTAGGACGCGAGAAAAACAGCGCCGACGACACGTTAATCTAGTAGCTTCTCGCCAAGCTCGATCTTCAGAGCCGAGAGGGAGGCAAAGGCATTGATAGATTTGGCCGGTGTTTGATTGTCTGACACACTCATCACGTGCATTGAGTAGGGTACATGGTGGGGTATGGGCCTTGACGAAAATCTCCCAGGAAATGTGCTGAACAGGAGCTCGATGACAGGGATGGGTAATAATCCTCGCTGAGAATGGCTCGCATCTGCAATGTACCCTGGCTATACGGTCTACATTATTGCGACTGGAGAGACAAGTCGCGCAGTCCATTGATAGTATGGTAGCTAGTCCAACTCTCATCGATACAACCCTTTCGTATCCCAGCCACCGCTCCTTGCCTACATCCCCTAGTCTCTGTGGCACAAGCGTAAAAGACTAGGTCAGTGTTCTTCCCGACGAACGCCTAACTGCTACAAGAAATACACAATGAAAAGTGATAACGGAAACCTACTCAGGGATCTTGCTGCATCGCGTGCTAAATAGGACCCTTGACAGTTTCCGGACTGGACACCTCTCGGTATAAAATTACATCGTTCTAGCAGAGTTGCCTGGGTGCATCATTAGATATACTCCACGATTTCACCGAGCATCTTATAGCGCGCATGTTACTGCGCAGCTTCTGGTGACCGTTTAGCTCTAGAAATCCCTCCACGTTGGAAGAATCTTCCAGTAGCACTGAAGCCCATGGCGCGCATGCAGATGGTGCCCACGCCCATGGCGATCATCTTCGGGGGAAGGAAAGCGACTTCCGACGCTCTTCAGCTGAGGCCAAGCGTCAGACTTGGGGGTGAAGCGTGCCATCAACCACCCCAGCTGCAGCTCCCATCGCCGTCAGCTTCTCCGTCGGTTCTTCCTCTCCGCCGTCCAGTGCCTCCTGTCTCTTCCCTCTATCTTCCAACGTCCTCAAAAAGGGCCGGCGGTACTGGACACCTGTCGTAGACAAAGACGCGAAAGAATACAAACGACGCTGCGGCGACGTGGTGCGCTCTGAATGCCGCGGCGGTGAAGACGGGGTGCGGAAATTGAGAGCGAGGCAAAGCTTTGGTTCGACTTTTGTTGAAGGTCTGGGAAACACCAATGTTAGGCCGTTGGTGATGCTTCGATATTACCAGCGTCGTACAGCTCTCGTCGAAAGTAGTTCTAAGCACCTCTTGGGACCGGCAGAAGCCCGACTAGACTTAAGCCATGAGGGATCGGTTTTCCAGTCCCAGTCGCCGATGCGTCTCTTGAGGGCAAGCTTTCCAAACATGGTTCTACATGGAAGCGTTTTCGTCAGCTCAACGTTTTTCACGACGAGGACTGAATCTGCGAACCTCCTGACTCTGCGTTTTCTGCACTTGGTCCTCGTTCCGTGCTCCGTAGAAATGTAACGTTGGCCGAGAAGGGACAAGAACTCCTCATCAACAAGCTTGCGATCGAGGCTCCCGATGGTACAAACTGTTGGTTTAGAGGCTTGAAACGGTCCAGATTGAAGCTTTACAGATGGTTCGTATCTCACTCCTTGCTGGGCAACGCGCGCTAGTTTGGCTGCATCGGTGTCCTGACTCCGGAGTCGACTCCAACCCTGAAGGTTCTTCCTCGAAACCTCGACTTGTAGGCTACTTCGTATGGCATAGGAGCTATTTCTTGCCCATGACCAGTGATATGCGAGGAAGGACTTGATGGAAATCCTTGGGTGGATTGGCCCCTCCCACCGCAAATAATTTGAAGACTGCGAGACACGTAAATTGTTGAATAGCGCACTTCGATCTACCATTTCTTGATCCAAAATACACGCCCACGCCTCCGACTGTGGCCGACCAGTCGCCTCCATCAAAGCGAGACAAGCTACTTTTTCAACTGCAAACCACCATGTTCCTCCCGAGGGCAGAAGGCTTCAAGAACGCGTACATCGGAGAGCTTAGTGACGGGTGCTCCGTGGGCTGTGCGATCTTACTGGATCCTCACAACGGCAAAGATCCTCCGTCAGTCACCAAACAGGACAACGGGCCACATCGGCGCTGGCGTCTGCAACACTTTCACCCGCCGGCATCAAGTATCCCCAGCCATGGCCACTGCCTGGTTTCGAATCAGAAAACGGTGATCAGAGAGATAAAGGCAAGGTTGAGCAGATGGTCAAGTATGGAGCTGTCATTGGCGCATGATTGGCTTCTGGGGTATACCAGGCAGATTCGTGGGAGTGCGATCTGACCAAAAGATCCTTGCCAGTAACGAAGCTGCATGGGATATTTGAGGATCTGGGTTTTACATTAGATGCAGGAGGGGATGGTGGGAGGTTATATGGAAACCGCAAGTCTTTCTCATTTCATTCCACCATAGAAATCCATCTACCATTAATCTATGCTTGAAGAAGTGACATACCGTCTGATTGCCTATCTATCAGGGAAAAAACACCAGTTACCGAATCACCTTGCCCTCCACTTTCCACTTCCTCTGAAGACAACAATCTCTCCGTTCAGGGAATGTGTGACGGGACGAGTTGCTGGCTACTCTGGAGACTGTCTGCTACTCTACACGAGCGGCGTAGTTGAATCCTCTAACGGGAAATGTGTTAGAGAAGAAGCAGCAGCACGCTCTCTCTTCCTCCACCCTCCAACCAGGGTAAGGTAACCATCAATCAGCACAGATACACAAAAAGCGAAGTGCTTGCTTCCTGTCGCATCAAGCGAACTGTCTACCTAATGCTTGCTAGAAATACAAATACACCTAGGGCTCAGCACCCGACAATACAAGCGCTTTGTACGCCGAGCTCAACAGCCAAGCTCCTCCCTATCATGTCCATCGATGCTGAATGATACCAATCACAAGACGTTCCTTCTCAAAACAGGCTTTACGGCCACTGAAGATCCAAGCTCTTTGTAGCTCAATATGCCGAGCTCCTATCAGCCTACCAATGCTGATACCATTCGCAAGAAACGTCGGTTTCCTTTCAGCCCAGTCCAAATTGCGGTACAATGTTATATTTCCCTTATCGGGCTCATTTTCCATCTCTTCAAAAGCTTCGCACGAAGCCTTACATATTCCCTGCAACGAAGCCATCTCCAACAACATTCTTGGCTCCTAGTGAGCACTCCCAAACAATAACCTTCTGTTTTTCTTCAACAACGCGTTCAGCTTCTTCTCCACAACCTCCGTTTCCTTCCTACTAAGCGACAAATCCTGCTCAGCCCTCTCAACGCTAACGCTTGGAATTCTCTTCAGGAAACTCTCATCTCTAGACCCCTCCATAGCGCCATACTTCTGCATTTGCGCAGAAAGAGGTGTAGGTCCTGGCGCAGGAGCAGCAAAATGGTTGGGCAGCTTCTGGTCTTCCGAAGAAGCCCGAGATGTAAACCGTGCAACAGGCAGACTAACTTGTGGAAGAACAGGGACGAGACCGGCGAGAGCTTGATTAGACGGTACATCACCGTTCGCCAAAGCTTGCTTTCTCAATTCAAGATAGCGCGCTGCTTGGGCGGCAGTCAAGCCACGCAGAGCGCTGCGGTCCGGGAGCACGACCACATGGTTGGTTGGGCTTTTTTGGATAGTGATTGCCTCGCCTTGGTCCAGAGAGTGCATCTGGCTGTCCGAAACCATTGAATCATCCGCAACAGCTAGATCTAGCTCAAGGCCTTCGAAACGGTAATTGAGTCCGGGGACACTCTTGAAAAGCTCGGACACGGTGGAACTGAGCTCACCGGATTTCAATAGACTGGCAAAGATTGATGCAGCTGTGAGTGAGGCTTTTTGCGGATCATTTGAAGCCGGAGTGGCGGGACTTGACGGTGTGTCCGGCTCTTTCATGTCTGCTGCAATCTTGGAGGCTGTCTTCTTGCCCTCTCTAATTGGTGTGACCGGCTCCGCTTTTTCCTCCACTGCTTCTTCTTCTTTGGGCACAGGAGATGTCGGCCGTGTGACGGTAGGCGTAGAGTCTGCACTACCCTGCGTCTTTTCTTTCTTTGCCTTCTTCTTTCTTCCAATAATAGGTGCCTGCATTGGCTCCTCAACCTTGGCAGGAATCTCCTCGACTTTGGAGGCTTCTTCCGCCTGCTTTGCACGTGCTTGTCTCTCTTTCTTTTGCTGACTCTTTGTGACTTGCCTCACAGGTGCTGATCCGACCTTACTTGGAGGAGGCGAATTAGCTCGAGACAATGTTGTAGAGGCAAACGACATGTTGTCCCAGAACTTCTCGCTCGCTGGTGTCCCAGGCCGGTCGATGGAAGTGATACTGGGCCGTCGCGATGGCTGCTTACTCGTAATCGTAGGAGCCATTGCAGGCGAAGCTGGTCGTGTTTCGGCCTTTGGCAAAGGAGGTACACGGGTTGGTCGAAATTGGTTTGGGCGCGTCGCAGATGAAGCAGATGCCTGTGAAACAGCTGTGGCAGGAGTAGGGGGCTGAGAAGGCCCGGGGCCGCTTACTACTCCTGCAATGTCTGTCGCATTTTTATTCTTCTTCGTTGCATCCTTGGCTGCAGCAATATCGAGCTTGCTAGGCCGCGATTTCTTGTCCGCGGGCTTGGAAGAGTTAGCAGGCGAGGTTTTACTTGGTTTCGGTGCAGTCTTGGCCTCGGGCATGCCCAAGGATGCTGCGTCTTCCTTTGGCTTGGATTTCACACTGGCTTCGGGCACTGAATGAATACCGGGCTCGGTACTGCCGGCTTGCTCGCTCTGTTGCGGGTCTTTTTGCATGGATGTGGGTTTGGAAGAAGGATTTGGAAGAACAGGGATGACTGGCTTGATAGCTGCACTGGTTGTGACTTTGCGTTGAGGGCGAGGAGGTGCGGGGGGTGGAGGTTGCGGAGCAACCAAGGGCGGGAAGTCTTGAGGTAGTGATAGTCCTGGATTGACTGGCGTATGGGTTGGAGTGATCTTAACGGCAGGCTTGCTTGACAAAGAAGTTACTATAGGTGTAGTGAATGAGGAGTCCGTGAGCGGACGATTGATTGGTTGAATTGAGTCCTGCCGAGAGGAAAAGTTTGATGAGTCTAGACAGACAACAGTCAGCAAAATATCTTCAGATTGATGAGCGAATAGTGGTTAATGACAGATTGAAAAGACAAAGTCCTCCCGCAAAAGCGAGCATAGGCCCCAAGCACTTATCGAGCCACGCTCTATGTACTTTAAAGGAATTATAACGCCGATTCACACAGGCTGCGACCGCCGGTCTCATCATGGCATTAGGAAAAGGAAGGTTCTAAGTGGCAAAGATTGTGTGAGAAAATAGACTGATATTTTCCTGCCTGATATCAGGTCAAGGAAGGGATGCTTACATACATGACGCTGGCCACGATGAGAATGACGGTGTAGTGGTATCATGTAACCAACCGCAGCCCTGCTGTGATGCCTTGAAGGGAAAAGAGCGGGTCCCTGGTAGATGCTCTCCCAGATCATGCCAGTGGCTTTGATGCCACTCCCGAGACGCCATGATCTCCTCTTTCTTTTGTCTTCGGGCCCATGCTCGCTAAATGACCACGAAAGGAAGATTGCGCCATCATCAATGAATAAAAGTCCAGAAAAGGACCTCGGGTCGAAAATAAAGACCTTGATCACAGTTGCCACCGGCCGCCGTAGCCTCCTCCGTATAGCATACTGTTCGGATTGTACCCACCTTGACCTTGGGCGCCAAATTGCCCCTGCCCTGCAGCGCCGTGGTGCATTCTAGCTTGTAAGATACTCGGGTCCGCAAGATCAACTATACCACCTCCCCCAGAGGAGGAAGTGTTAGCATGTCTGTGCTTCTTCCCCTTCTTCTTCTGCTTTTGGAGGTGATGGTCTTGATAACCGTAATGGCCACCAATTTGAGACCCATACAGCGAGCTAAGAAGGCTTGAGGCAGGGGCATCGGAAATCATGGGCTGTTGAGTAAAAGGAAGTTTGAACTCACGCTTTCCAATGTCAGACCCTTGTCCATTGATACTTCCGTTCCGAGTCCGTAGCAATTCACGCATAAGGTCGTCGTTGGTGTTCTTTCCGCCAATGTTGCCGCCGAAACCAGCACTGCCGCCCATGGCACTAGCAAAGCCATGTCCTTGGCCGAACATTCCGCCTCCGCTGATGGGTGGTGTGCCGCTAGATTTGAGGCCTGGAGGTGGACCTTGAACACCGCTATAGAAATGGTTGCCGTGAACATTTGATTGGAGTTGCTGGTTTTGAAAGTGCTTATTCTGGTTTCCAGGCATCATGGCAGCTTGTTGGGCCATCAGCTGGGGATTCGCTGCTGGTTTCACTGTTGTTGATGCTGATGCGGAGTCGTTTGCGAATGTGTAACGCGAGGCTTGTCTTCCGTGCCCTTGCGCAGTATTGAAAGCTTGGTTTTGCACCTGGAAAGGGTTGGATTGTTGATGATGGTGTAGACTAGTGTTGCCGGTATACCCTGGTTGATACTGGCCGTTGTTTACGGGGCTCTGCTGATTGCGGCTTTGTGAGCGTAATAGAGAAAGCTGATGCTGCTGTTGAGGGGTAAGGGTCCGAGCAAGGCTGGCTGCGTTACTGCCTGGAAAGTTGGTTCCTCCAAAAGAGAAGCTGCTTGAAGATCCAAAAGGCGGCTGTATCACACTTCGTTGCTGAGCACTTATACGTCCAGAGTTATCATTCGGCTCGTCTTGAGTCTCTGGCTCCCCTCCTAGTTGTAAGCTTCCACTTGCTGGAGCCTCCTCGTCTTCTGTAGCAGACATTGCGCCTATCACGTTCCGCTCCTCTTCTTGCTTTTGACGTTCCAGCTCTTGTTCTTTTGCCATGCGGTAGCGCACGAGTCCTCCATGGTCATCGAATAATGGAGGGTAAGCATCAATCTCCTTGAGGTCATCCTCACTGTAGATTGAACGGTCGAAAGTGAACTTGAACGAGGAATTCACCAAGGTCTTCATCGCAGGCTCCAGGGTGTAACTTGGCCGAAGAGGAGCAGGCCGCACGGTAAGCGTTTGGGGTGGATTGTTCGAAATCGGATCAGGAGGCGGAGGCTCGGACGGGACTTGTCGTGTCTCTGCAGATTGCACCGGGACGCTTGGATTTGTGATGACTGGACTGGAAGCAGCCACGCTCGCAGGCTTGCTCGATCTGGTGCTCTCATTCTGCGCATTCTTCGCAGCCCAGCTCGCCGATGAAGGAAGAGCAGATCCGTCACCACTATCACTTCGACTCATGGCTTCATCACGAGCGACTGCTTGGGACGCTGCGGAGATGCTCTGTGGGGCTTGCTGAGGTGGAGGCTGTGCCTGCGGTGGTTGTTGATTAGGTCTTGCTGACGCCTGCTGAGCTGGTCGCTGTGTGGACAGAGCGTTCATGGATGAAAGATCCGCTCGGCTGAAACTGTCGTTATCTTCGCCAGTCTCGTGAAGGAATGTGCAGTTTCGATTGCCACAAGTCTCACTGCGTAGGAAGGCAGAGCAGTATTTGGTCGTGCCGTATTGAGCTCTGATTTCGAGTTAGAATTGAGGTTGCCTCCACAATCAGTAAAGGTATTCACTCACCTCAGCGTTCGTTCCGAATTCTGTGAGCCGTCCACTGCAGCAATACACTTTGCAGCATCCTCTCTATTTTCGAAAGTAACGTAGACACCAATTGAGTTATTATTGTTGTTGGCGTTGTTCTGCCCCTCTTTTGCTTTGCTGACAACTATTTTCGTGATCTTGCCATATTGCCCAAAGTATTGAGAGCCTCTCAGTGTCCGTAAAAACTCTTCCTCGCTGCTTTTCTGGCTGAGGCCAACGACATATACGAGGTTTTTCTGGACCACTCTTATGCCTGCAAGGTTTTTTCGGTTGAGCGTTTCCACTTGTCTCTGCTCAGTTTCTTTCTTCCGTGCCATGGCTTTCTTCCTGGCTTGTAGCGCAATGTCGGCCTTCTGTCTGGAGAGGAGATGGTCAGTTGATGAACCTGTTTGAGAGATAGAAATAGGCCTACTCTTCGGGACTGACAATCTTCCATTCGATGCTTTGGTCATCATAAGGTCTTCGACATGCGGGGCACAGGCCATTCATGTGATTCTTGATGTTGTTGTAGCAGAATTGGCATACCTGGAGTAACAAGGCAGTCAGTACAATAATCGCGATGTGTAGCTCCAGGAGCCGAGTTTGTAAGTTGGGGAGATGAATAATCTACAACATACTTGGTAGCCGCATGGGCATGGCCTGAAATTTTTGTCTGACAGGTCAAACTCCTCCACGCACAGAGGACTAGGTGTGGAACCATCAGCTGATTGTCCTCAAGCTTGGTGGATCGGAATATAGAAGCAGGACTAACCATGATTCGTCAGAGTCATCAATGAAGGCGTCTTGTTGAACACGACCTGCCATTGTGAAAGGGCAGGGCAAGGGGTGCGCAATGCGTGAGGTGGAGAATGAGGGATTAAAGAAGTGAACCGGTATGAAGATGTCATTAAAGTAATATTGAAAGACTCCTGAGCACCGTGCTGTAAACAATGAAGGGAGTGAAATTGTTGAAGATGTAGAAGAAGTGAGGCAAGGTCAAAGTTGCAACTTCAGCATACAGCGCTAGTGCTAATCCACGCGCTAAACCCGATTGGGTCACCTGCATGAGAATCGCATCACCAGTGTACCACCTCCGTTTGCAAGCCTGTCTCAACCCGTTGACAGTTCAACAACAATGGCCGTGAGACTGAGTGCTGCAACATCCGTCAAAAACGTTGCTCGAATATTTGCTAAGCAACCCCCACAACTATCCAAGACCCGTCAATTCACATGTACCGCAATTCGAGCTAAGGAGGTAGCTAATCAAGATGAGCTGCCAAATCTGCGCCATGCTCAGCGGCCTCGTAAGTGTTAGATGCTCTGAATTGATACTGAGGCTATGCTGATATACTTTGACAGCTGGGGGCAAGCTTCATGCGCCAGTTGTGAACCCAACCGACAAGTTCCAAGAGAAAGCAGCCAGCCTCCACACCTATGGCCAATACCTTCTCTCTTGCATGCCTAAATACATCCAGCAATTCTCCGTATGGAAGGACGAGCTTACTATATACATTCCGCCGACCGGCGTCATTCCCGTCATATCCTTCCTCAAATACCATACCGCAGCCGAATACACGATGGTGGCGGACATAACCGCTGTGGACTACCCCACAAGGAGCAATAGATTTGAGGTTGTCTACAACCTCCTCAGTGTCAGGCACAATTCTAGGATTAGGGTCAAGACATACGCTGATGAAGCTACACCGGTGCCGAGCATAACATCACTTTACGATGGAGCCAATTGGTATGAGAGGGAGGTGTATGATCTGTTTGGGGTGTTCTTTGTGGGGCATCCGGATTTACGGAGAATTATGACTGATTATGGATTCGACGGACATCCATTGAGGAAAGACTTCCCATTGACGGGCTATACAGAGATCCGTTATGATGAAGAGAAAAAGAGGATTGTAGTGGAACCATTGGAATTGACGCAAGCATTCCGAAATTTTGAGGGAGGAACAGCAGGTAAGATCTCTACGCCAAAACCTTATGTTGCCCATGCTAATACTCAAAAGCCTGGGAGGTAAGCATAACCTTGGCATCGGAGACACCGGAGTGGTCACTGACAGAACCTATAGCAAGTTGGCCCAGGCAAAGACAGGAAGCCAGAAGAGGTACGTCTACACTAAAACCTCTTGACCACTCTGCACGCACACTGCGTCGTGTTGCTAATACTCTTGGTAGTTTCAACTACCCACTCCAAAACCGGAGGAGAAGAAAGAAGAGCCAAAGAAGTGATTCCAAGAAGCGGCTTTTATTCGCGTTCTGGCCCGTTTGTGAGGCGTGGCCCCCTTTCAAAGCGGGTTTTGTATATAGAGGTAACTTCGAGCAATGCTTCCGAAAGGCCGACCCGATACGCTCGAGTAAGGCAATATCATGTGCAGACTCTCACAATCGTTTGATCATAAACCATTGCTCGTTTCCTAACGCGGAGAGCCGTCATTGCATCTTCTTACCATCAGCTTCAGCTTCAGCAATGATCAGCTCATCCCTCGCCCAAATACAGGCCGTTGCATAGCCCAATGGACCCGTCAAAGCCATCATTATAATGCCTCCAACAATCATCAATCCCACACTTTGGTAGGTCGCCCCATTCCTGTACGTATTAACAAACAGCACTGTGCTCCACAGGGCCATGGACGTCGATCCAATGAGGTGGTCATACTGAAGCAAGAGAAATGCTCCGGCTCCTATTGACGGCACCTTCGTAGACGGGGATATCGTTGCTGGCAGAAAGACATTAGAAGGATTGAATACGCCGACGAACTCAGGAGTGAAGAGCTCGGGGAAGAACTTCGATGTTGCCAAAAAAGTCATGGTAGAGGCTTGACCGATTCCCGCCGTGGTGATAAGACCGGCGTACAGAATCCTCATCGACATCAACATGTGGATATCAGATACTCTGCTTGCTTCTCCGGGTTTTGGCAGCAGATATGGCACAACTCCCTGCACCACGGAGACCCAAACAGGAAAGAATTGCCAGAAAGTCATGAGCCACTGCTTGAGGTCATAATCGATGATCGAAGGAGCAGGCAGCGACATCAAAATGGTCGGCAGGACATAGCCTAAAACCATCGAAATAGCGATACCTGCAAGATTCGGCACATCGACCAGATATTCAGATACACGTCTCGAAGAGACTATACGCGATGTCGAGAGATAGGCGATGCACCAGTAAGGTATGATGACAGCATATGCGGCGTTCTGCACAAAGACGCCCCATGTCCCTATGCTTCTTCCTATCAGCATCGTCGTAGTTCTTGGGTCCCATTGTACCTACAAGGATATAATAGTCCATCTATTTCCATGCCTCAATCCTTCAATCATAAGCAGACCCCATCCACAAGCTACCTGCGTAGCGAAATGAAAGCAGAACAAGGAGCCCGCCGGATTAGATCCGTCGACGTTCTCCCAGAAGAACAGCGCCAGAACAGTCAGCTGGTGATCAATCGCAGGAACACCGGTATAAACAGTCTTTATTGGCTCTTTCGTCCCTGGCAGCAGTCGAGGACCGACGTCTCGGAGGTGAGCCATGTAGTCAGTAGTGCCATTATTGAGAAGGATATACCAAGTGGCATAAAAACCAGCTGCGGAGAGGAACACAAGTGCAGCCTTTGTTGCGTTGATGAGATGAGACATCACTGCATACCCACATTTACAAACGAAACAGATACAGAACTTCAACGTTCGACTTTCAGAGTCTTATCACAAACAAAGTACTGAAGCCACACCGCGAAACCAATAAGAGATACTCTAGACCTGGAGGAAGGCCGCCAGAAATCAATACTTTGTAGGGCTGAAGCCACCAACCTCGGATACGAAATACGAGGTCCCCTCCCTCACTCCAGCTTCCCACATTCCTCTCTCGACAATGTCAAAACGCAAACACGACGAGATCAGCAGCTCCGAAGTCAGCAACAGTGGCACAACAGCCAAAGCGCTGCGTCTACAGCGACTGCAACTCGACGGTCTGCTCGACCAGAGCAAAAGGTCACTCTTTCGATCACTAAAAGTAGCCCGAGGATTCGAGCGTCAGAAGCTGGGACGGCGGCAGAAGACCGCCAAAACAGAGGGCAATGCCACAGACACAGCGCGCTTGGAAGCCGAGGTGGCTGCTTTGAAGAACCTGGATTTGGTTTCTACGGCGGAAATACATCTTTACAAATCGTTGCTGAAGATCAAGTCGATAGCCTCTGCGCCTGCGTTCCCACACCATGTGCAAGTTACGATCGACAACTCGAAGAAGCCGCAAGAGACGGCTAGTGCCAATGTGCAGGCGAGATTGTTCAAGTCAGGCCCTGTGCAGGCTGCTATGACGGAGGCGCTGAAAGGCATTCGAGCTGTGCTCGGTATTGAAGAGCTCGGGCCAGATAGCAAGAAACGACTTCGGGCCAAGGATTACGTGAATGGCTCTCAGGCTAATGATACGAATGGGCCTGCGGTCCCGAAAAGAGAGGGATCAATTCTGTCAATTACCGGTGCTCAAAATGAGGACGAGTGGAGTGGCTTCTCCTCTCCCGAGAGCTTGGAAATAGAAGAGGACCATGGTTTTCAGGATGATGATGAGAAGGATGTCGACTTTGATATGTACACTTCACGGCTTGCCGGATCATCGGACGAGGACTTGGGCGAGGAAGATGTTGAAAACCAGGACCACGATCGCGACAAATTGGACGACATGAGTATCACAGAGGAGGAGGATCCAACAGAAGCGGAAGAATCTTCGGACGAAGACGACGACGCCCCAGAAGACGAACACCCCACAGCCATCAATCCGCCTCTCAAACCCAAACACGCCAGACCCGCCACCGCCCCTCCAATCTCAACAACTTTCCTCCCTTCCCTCTCCCTCGGTGGCTACTGGTCCGGCAGCGACTCCGCCTCCTCCGACAACGACTCCTCCGCCGCCAACATAGAAGTACGCAAGAACAGAATGGGCCAACAGGCACGACGAGCATTATGGGAAAAGAAGTTCGGCAAGAACGCCAACCATGTGAAGAAACAGGCGCAGGATAGGGATCAAGGGTGGGATGCCAGAAAGGGTGCGCAGGGGTTGGATGAGAGGGGAAAGAGGGGGAGAGGGAGGGGTGGGTTTGGAAGGGGGTTAGATGCTGCTGGGAGGGGAGGTAGCAGGGGTGGTGGGAGGTTCGCTAAGAGTACGGGTGCTAACAGCGATCCGATCGTGGCCAGGAAAGCAAAGCCATCTGCTGCGGCTGCTGCTGCTGAAGGCCCCTTGCATCCATCATGGGAGGCGGCGAGGAAGGCCAAGGAACAGAAGAAGGCGGTGCCGTTCCAGGGGAAGAAGGTCGTATTTGACTGATCCGGTTTAGCTCAATGCATATGTTATACGCTCTATATCGCTTGCTGCTCATGCATCCCGTTCATCATGCCAAGGACGTACGTACGTACGTAGCCTCCTTACTCGCCACCATCAACCCACTTCTCCCCAAACAACCACCTCAACCTCCCCACCGCCTCCACCCCCCTCCCATCCCTCTTGTGCAGCCCCATAACGCCCCCTCTACTCGCCATCGTCCACCTCTCCCCCACCACCCCTTTAACATCCTCCTTACTCAACTCCTCCAACACAGCCGCCACCGCCCTCTTCGCATTCGCCCCGTTCGCCACCATGTGACCCATGACCATCTCGACCGACACCCCCTCATTCGTGCCGTGCCAGCTGTCGTAGTCGGTGCTCATGCAGACGAGGGCGTATGCGATTTCGGCTTCGCGGAAGAGTTTGCACTCGGGCACGGCGGACATGTTGATGACGGAGATGGGAGGCTGGGTGGGGAGGGAGCGGTAGAGGAGGGATTCGGAGCGGGTGGAGAATTGAGGCCCTTCTGCCTCATGTAAAATGTTTTAAGCATGCATCCATCTCTCTCTCTCTCTCTAGCAGACGTAGATAGGTAGGGTAGCGGCAGCTCTTACCAATGCAGATGACCGTCCCAGCACTATGCGCTGTGACATCCTCGCCTTCCAATACCCCAGGCCGGCTTATAGCATCATGGACAGCTTTGGACAGCGGCGCATCGAATGGATCCGCCATGCTGACATGGCCCACCATGCCATTTTCGAAAAACGTCCACGGCCGCACCTGTCACGAGAACTCCCTCGTCAGCTTCATGGCCAGTGCACGGCCTCTTTCCTTCCTTTCCCTCCCCCATCCACCCCCCTCTTCACCCATCCTCATGATCCCAACCCCACCGATCCACCCACCCATCTATCTCCCCGCCAGGAATCAACAACAAACTCACCCCCTTAGTCCAATCCACCACCCCCCCCGCCACCAAAAAATCCCTCGGCCTCACCTCCTCCCTCAGACTCCCCACCGCGCTGAACCCCACCGCGGCCCTGACCCCCAACTTCTTCAACGCCGCCACGTTCGCCCGGTTCGGTATCTCGTGCGGCGCATACTGGTGGTGCGCGCCGTGGCGCGCGAGGAAGGCGACGATCGTCGGTTGCGATGGCGCTGTTGACGGGGGCGGGGAGGTGGAGGAGGGTGCCGGGGGGGTGTAGCGGAGGATGGCGATGGGGGAGGAGGGGAGACCCCAGGGGGTTGGGGTGGGGGGGATGAGGGCGAGGGGGTGGAAGGGGGGGGAGGGGAGGGAGGAGAGGCCTGTGCCGCCGATTATGGCGATGGGGATGGGGTCGGGGGGGGTGTTAGTGGGGTTTGGAGGGGGGAGGGGGGGGGGGGTTCTTGCCGGCGTATGTGGTGGGGAGGTTGTCCATTTTGCGTGAGGGGTTTGTGGAGAGTGCGTTTGGGTGGTGAGGGGTGATGGGTTTGTTTGGTCGGTGTGTTCTCAAAGCAGGAAACCTGAGATGGTCAAATACTTGGCGGGGGTTAATGAGTGACTGTCTGTATATCATGAAGGTTCATATTACGTCGCGTAAGTTAAGAGCAAGAGCGAGCGGTAAAACTCGATGTCTTATGTCCGGGCTTCTGACTATGTTGCATACATGTAGGGAAAACATCATCAATCTTGGAGGTGACTGGTTGTTCTCCGAAAAATAGGTCAATTCAAACTCAATTTGGGATATCTTGTTCGCCGGTACATTGGAATCCCAACCAGTCATCAAATTCTCCAGCTCTCCGTCATGATATTCCCAATAAAAGCCTTAAACCTTCTCTCCTGCCGATTGACCAATCTCATCCACAGTTGAGCTGCTATTCATCTGATACTCCTTCGTGCCCATCTGCCTAGTATCCCATCCATTATCCTCGAGATAAGCCCTGAACTTCAGATCCTCACTCGTGATCGTATCCTGCCCGATATGCGGCAGAAGAAAGAATGCCAAACCAGCGCTGAATATGCAAAGAGCGCTGCTCACAAAGAAGGGATCTTGGCCACCTCGGTTGCTATCCGCGCCACCTGGAGCGTTGTTCTGAATGACTGGGAAGACGTAGGTTCCAACGAAAGCGCCGATCTTCCCCATTGCAGCGGCGATAGCATAGTACTGGCCACGGATTGCTGTGGCACTGGTCTTGGATGCAACCAGGCCAATGTTGTCACCGGGTCCTGCTTCACCGAGGGAAAGGAAGATGCCGTAGACGACGACGAAGCCACCTACTGTGCTAGATTTGTCAAGGTAGGGATAGCAGCCTGACATGATAAAGCCTACGATACCCTGAGCCAAGACAAATGAGCCCAGTGCAAGCCTAGGGCCGAGAATGTCACTTAGGAAAGCACCGCCGATTGCGCCGGGCAAATAGAAGAGGTTGATAACTGTATCCCAGCCGAATGATTTCCAGATAGGTGCCGAGTCTCCGAGGATGACTAGTAGCCAGGCTGATGAGTAGATGGAGAACGAGTAGGTCAAGAAGTCGTAGATGAACCAGATCATGGATACCACTAGAAGGCGGGCCCAGTAAAACCTGCGCATAGTCAGCATTCGATCAAATGAGGGGATGTATCGCGTAAGTTGGACATACTTAATCACCAACCACCATGGTGTGTGTGTGTTCTTCATGGTTTCGCGATTGAACTCCTCCGGCTCTTGAAGTTTCAACCGTAAATAGATGAGACTGAGTGGGGGAATGACGCCGAGTCCGAGGCATATTCTCCATGCTGCGCGTAGATGATTGTCCGTGCAAGCCAGTACCACAATCATAGGTACGAACGAGGAAGCCACGAATCCGATATCGATCTGGACATTGGTGAACATGATGAACCATCTGTTCCTATGCCCCTCTTTCAGTTCCCCAGTGCTCTCCGCGCAGGCTACACTGCCGGCGGGGTATTCACCGCTGCATTTCTGTCAGCCACAGGTACAATCCGCGAGTAGAGTGACGCACCCGATACCGATACCAAGGAGGAATCGCCAAGCTGTGAGAGCCTGAAGCATGCCATTGATAGAGCCACCACCATAGGACCCTGCACTCAGAGCCGCAAATATAAAGAGTATGACTGTCGAGGTCATCAAAGCCCACTTGCGCGAGACGTGATCGCTCATCCATCCGAAGAATAGCTGGCCGACGACAGTACCGGCAAAAGCTATCGAATTGACATTACTCTGCGCGGGAGAGTTCGAGTACTGCTTCTTATACAACGCTTTCAATATAGTGTTCACTTGGCCAATGACCCTATATTGCCGGACAGCAAAGGTGAGTAGGGGCGACGCAAAGAGCACATATGGGGTTCTTACCCGTTGAGATAGCCATCAGAGAAGAGTCCAGCCCCGCAGGCAATAGTAGGCCAACTGCGCTCCCAGCGGCTTTTCTGGTGGTCTTCCAACGGTGTGCCATGAATTGCAGCCTCGTCACGCTCTGGGGAAGAGTCGTCGATGGCTTTTTCTGAACTACCTAGGAACTTCATCGTGAAGATTTGCCGAAGGAGCAGTGGTCGATTTGGTAGGGTTGATGGACGCTCAAAGGTGGATGAGCAAGAAGTCGCAGCTTTCCGAGGGAGATGATCCCCCACTTTATACTATTAATAATGCTTGGTGTCATGGCTGGCTGGTTGCACGAGTGTAGGGTAGTTTAGCTCGAGCCTCGGGGGAGGAGATAGCGGGCCTTTGGACGCTAAGCAAGCTTAGACGGCTTTTAGAGGGTCCACCTTATTCCTACGCCTCACCGTTGTAGCTTCTAGTGTCTGGCCCCCAGGTATCATATGTTGTTGCATGACGGACTTGCCAGACTTATCTCAACGGAATGGTCATAGGTAGGTTGAGCTGTCTTCGTTCTAGACCAGACTCGGGACATACTTGCAGTGTCCCGAGTGCGCCTTGCATATCAGTACATTATCTCGAGGGATCTGAAGAGTAAGACGAGCGCCGCGTACCAGTACCCGCTGCCGAAGAGCTTGGCCGAAGAGCTTGGTATTTTCATTCGTTGATACTCAGCTGCAGGGTTTACCATGCATTCGAAGCTCACTCCCTTCTCGCTTGAAGCGGCACTCGGGGCATTTCTCGACACGTCAAAGGCACATGTTGGAATGATTGGATGAAACCATTTGAACGGGCTCGCGGGTGACTCCGACTCAGCATGCAACATGCTAGACGATTAGATCTCTGGGATTACGTTGATGCATTTGCTGATGCGCGCTTTCCAGCGCTAGATGAAAAGATCAAGGTGCATCAGCTCACGAAATTGACGTTGATGACATGATTTATCCACATGGACGGCCCACCAGGCCTGTGAATAGCATCAGCTAATCTCTGAGACGGCCGACCGATATGCCCGAAATTGACACGGTTGCGTCCACACGTGCTCCAATCAAATACTTGTGGAGGTCCGACAGCCTGATAGCCGTTTCCTTCGACTTTAACCCGGTGAATACACGTCGACCGGGCTGTGCAGGAGTCTTGAGGCAACATCATCGCTGTAGAAGTTATGGCCATCCAGCGAGAGCTTCTTGTATTTGTGGTGCTATGCCTAACCTTGCCATTATACGCCGCTTCGTGGCGAGTGAAACCCACAGACAGAACTCCCTTCATTCATAAACAGGCGAGATGCTCTAGTGTTCCTTACCGGCTCGAAGCTTTCACCAACTTATCTCCGGCCATCCCAGATTCATGCGTTCCTCCGGAGTAATGAAGCAGGAACGGAAAATGTCGATTGCCAAAGAGGGGATCTGTCGAATTAATCTAGGATTCGTCAGCGCGATTGGTTACCAGAAGCCGAGTCAGGAAGTTGCAGACGCAACACAAAATGTCAACATCAGAATCGATAACGGTGTCCTCCCGTTTCAAGTCCGGATATACGCCCAGAGCTTGAACATGTCGATGCTTTGGCCAGTCCCACTCCCCACCGCAAGACGTGGAACGTCTCTTTCGAATTCTCTGGAAGCTGGCACGTATCGGTTGGAAACGAGGTTGTCAGCCGCCTGCAACGTCTCAGCCAGAGGATTCGAGAAGGTCGCAGTGCGAATTTGGATGATTGGACGGGCGGCACCGCTATCCTAGATACCTCCGATGACTGGCTTGGATTACCTGTCAATATCTGGATGAGGTACTGGGGCTTTGAGCTGGCGCGGGAGTGTTTGAAGCTTCAAATGGGCAATACAGACACAAGGTCGAATAAGGATGGCTTGAGCATGGTGTTCTTTCAGGCAAGGCTCAAGGGGGGGTCCCTATCGTGGGTAGTGGTAACAGTTCGGGATAACAGTCTTGACAGGCGCGTTACGCATCAGAGACGGGGCTGGTGGGGACAAAATGAACCCTATGCGGTTGTTTAGAATGATAGAGACGGTCTCTCATAGGCAAACGACACTCCGTTACGCTCTCTCAACATCCACACGCGCTCCTGACATGGTTTTCTTCTTCAAAGACCCGACACTAAACAGCGTCTTATCCCACCCGCTAATGAACTTGATCTCATTGAACTTCCTTTGCTCGAACATATATTTCGAAAGCTTCTGCAGCGATCTAGCAGCCCAGCCGTTCTGAAAAACAAACGTAGATCTTGGTGGTGGATCTAGCAGAATGTACTGCAGCCCGGCGTTGGAATTTTCGGGTGTGATCCCGAAGGGCACCATGGCATCTGTGGTCGGAAATTGAGCTATGTAAAACACAGAGGAGTAGAGAGTGATAAAGACGTCAGGGATAGCCAAGTCGCCTCCAACGTATTCGGCGAAGACCAGAAGTTCATCGTCGTCGTTGTTGACAAAGACGACCTCGGTGCCATTATTGTTATTGCTGAAGTTAGCTAGGTACGGTCCTTGTGGTAGCGTCTCCATCCTTGGAGCCACTCGCGAGGGTCCCTGAGTCGCGACATGGTCCCCTACAGCGAACGCCACACTGGCCCATAGCGCAGACATTCCGAAATCACTCCAGCGCATGATAATGCTCGAGTTACTATAACTACTCTGTCTCAACATAAGGGTGATTAAATCTACCAAGCCGCGAGCGGCGTGCTTGGTTTGGAAGATTGGCCCTGGTCCCTTGAACACTTGGGTCACAATGATGACTTCTGGGTAGTCAGAGGATACAAAGATCCCACTCCCGTAGGGTTCCGTGAAGTATTCGAAGGACAGTTCCACCAGGGCTTCGAGAGCCACCATCAGGCATGCTTTCATGGGGAGCTTTGCTGTTCCCTTGACAATAGCGAAGGAAATATGTGGGTCGTTGATTGGAAGTGGAATGGTATTCGCCAGGGAAGTATTTCCAGGTTCGGGTATACTTGGGTCAGTGAAAGTAAAATCTTTGGGTGCGCTCAGATCTTGGGAAAGATTCGACGGACGGATGGACACCGATTTGACTACCGTACAGTGGAAAAGGTATAGCAAGATTATGGACAGCATCGTTTTCAAAAAGGCCATTGAAAATTCATGAGGCTAGCAAGTAGATATTCGACTATTTGGGAACGGAGACATTGGAGAGGGTTTTGACTGAGCAAGTATCTGCCCTGCGCCATAAAATCTAACTAGCATGCTCTCATACCTACACCCTCCCGATATGCGACACTTCGCTACTTGCGTGGTAACAAGCATCGAAGGGATGGCACGGTGGCGCAAAGGCCCGACAAGCGCACAGAACTCTATGATGCCTCTAAGCATTCGGGAATCCTCCACTAACAATCAGTGACTGAATCTCTGATGGTTCACAACATGCTTCAGGCTTGCGAACAGCCGTCAGCAACTGTTTGCGACACACTCTCTTGTCGACTGGTCAGCGAGTACTCCTCGTGGCCCGCCTCCATGCCAATACTTCCACAACTCAGAGCCGGATGGAACCTTCATGTGGTCAGACGGCTGGTCCGAACATGGCTGTGGTATTATGACCTTAGGCCCTGATTTTCAATGAACATCGCATATGACCCGGGCTTGGTATACAGCGTGCACTCTGTGCTCGTCTCGTTTTCCTCTATAAATGTTCAAGCGTTTCAATCATAACGTAAGACCGCGCGGTGTCAGATCTGCGGCGGTATCTTGAAATGGACTTTCGGATTACTATGCTTGTTTTTGATCTGCCAAATCGGCCGTCGGCTGCCCCACACTCTTTGTTCAACGCCTTCGCCTCGTGGCAGAAAGCCCACAATAAAGCTTCCACCGTTTTCTGGAATGACTTTAGACAAAGAATTACCAACTAAGGGCGAATTGGTTGTGTTCTGGAGCGACTTCTGCCCCTTGCGGATATGATATTTTGTCATTACTCGGCTTCAGCCTCCACACCAGAAATGCCTATGCCACTTCCGGTAGACTGTTGTTTTCGCCCTCATTGTCTTCTGCACCGTGGCTGCAGAATTTGTTTACTCTTTTGGATGCCTGGGTGTGGCCATGTGCCATGTTGACCCCAATGTCTGCGCCATAATAAAAAGGCTCCTGTTCTAAGTATCCTAGCGTGTTCCAGACCGCCTGACGAACACGTGGAGCTTAATGGTCTATGCCTTTTGCAGGCATTGGTTCTTTGTGCAGCAAGACTTGCCACGAGTTATCCATGACCTTTCGGCTCAAGCCTATGTTGTTGGGATTTCTCGCTCAAAGGGCTGGACCGACCATGCGCTGCATAAGTAGGACTCGCTGCCTCGAGATATTTTTCCTCGGCACGCTCCAGATACCATTCCAGCGGCCGTTCAACTCCAGCCTCGACTCCTCCTTAGACAACTTTCAAGTCTTAGTCAGCCCGTACCCATCGACACCATGCTCTACCTCTCATTCGCGGCCTTGGGTCTGACCTTCTTCAGCCTCAATGCGGCTGCTGTGCCTTTGGCGTCACCTGGTATGCTAGAAATATATTCTTCCATGCCGTATGATATTTTCCGAAAGCTAACGGATGTCATCGGAAGCCATCGCATCTATTATGGCCAATCTGCCTGCAGAACATGCAGCAGGCTTAGCATCACTGATGGCTCGCGGAAACAATCCTCCTACCTTCAACTCCTCGATAGACGTACTCCAAAACAGCTCCATGAGCGCCATCATCGATTCGTACATCGCCAACCTCGAGCAGGCCGGGTTCGTCCCCAACGCAAACGCCACGATCTCGAAGCGCGATGCCCTTAGCCTTGACTCGCTTGTCGAGAAGCGATCTGTTCCCAGCATCCCCCTTGTCATCAACTTGCTCGAGCAGCATGGCTTTGTCCCGGTCAGTGCGACCGACGGCACAGCCTCGAAGCGCGATGCTTCCGGTTTCGAATCAGCCTTGGAAAAGCGTACCTTGCCGGACATCAACCTGGTCATCAGCAGACTGGAAGCACACGGCTTCGTTCCCTCGGGTAACAGTTCCCAGTCGAGCATCTCCAAGCGAAATAATGCCAGCGACATCAACACCGTCATCAGCCAGCTTGAAGCCTATGGGTTCAACCCCAACGACTTCATGCGAGGCAACTTTTCCGCATCAGCAAACAGTACCACTTCTTTTCCAAAGCGCGCTGCGCACATGTCCCTCAAGGAAGCCTCTTGAGCAATGGAACTCGTGGCGGCGCCACTTTGGATGGCAAATAACAGGATGAAGAGCTGTTCCCTCAAGCATGACGCTTGCGCCAGCGAGTTCAACAGTCTGATTGTCAGTCGGACGGAATCATTTTGAATCTACGAGGCATTTTCAACGACATCAGAGATCCTCTTCGGAGTTGTATCATTATGGCATACTTCGCATACCTTTTTTTTGGGATATAGCTTGGTGGATGTAGACATTTCTTTTTCATCAGGAGCAAGTATGAATGCTTTGGGGCACTATGAGAAGAGCCCGGCGGCAACGGTGGAACTTTACTTTGGCGTACAGTACGACATAGAACACTTGACTTGTTGACCACTTTTCATATACATACATTTGGGTAATACTAGCTTTGACATCATACATTTCCCACATACCTAATTTATGCACTCCAGCAAGCAAGGGGCCGTCTCGCTCGTCATCTTGTTGCTTAAAATCTCTTATCGGCCTCCCACCCGACAAGCCGTGCATCTGCAAATTGATTCGTAAAGCAATTTCGTCGTCTACAGAGGTTTTCTCCTTGGTGTTGTCTTTCCTGACCGGCTCTTAACAAAATAACAACCAGACCTTGTTCACATCACTCAAGAGGGTAATGATTCTCTCTTCATACTACTTCAAGCTGTTTTCCTCCCAAAAGACTGACTTGTTTTGGCATCAGCATCAGCATGGAAGACCGTGTCCCTACCTCGTGGTCTCGCGCTCCTACACCACGCTTGCATACATCGACACCATCGCATACTCTCTTGGTCGGAAACCTCTGGCAATGGACAATCTCGATCGTCACAAGCATAGTCGAGGCAGCCTTTCAGTGGTGTCTCTGGATCCTCAACATCATAGCCGTCGCTTGTGTCATCGTCTTTTCAATCCCCGTCATTGCCCTCGGGCTGATCGTGTTCCTCTTCATAGACTCTATTCCCTTCTTCCAGAGTATCTGCGCAGATCCTCCTGCCACTAGTCCCCCAATCGCAACCTCGTCGACAAACGATTCCGTTGAGGAAGTTCCGCAGACATGCACCCATCCTCCTCTCGCTGATGAGTCCTTTAAAACTATTCGCGCTCCCCAACACACTTCACTTCATCGCCAGCCCCCTCGACATCGACGACGTCTCGACTCCTCTGCATATAGGCCAGCTCTTCGAGTTCGTTCGACCGATAGACTCAGCAGGATCGATCATTTTGGTTGGCCTCTCCTCATACCAAACTTGCTCTTCACTCAGCTCGGATGAGAATTCAGACGTTCGGCTGGGTAGTAGGGCCCACGAAGTCACTATCGGGCAGTCCGTCAAACAAGATGATGCGACGAGTCGTGTCGAAGTGGTGCCGACAGGAAGGGTTCTCGGGGAGGTCATCGGCACATACGTGGACAACGTTACCGTCCTGCTGAAGATAGAGGATTGGTTTACGGAGAGCGGTATGTTTGAGATGGGAAGGTGGAGGGATGTGGTGAATGAGCAGGTGCAGGCTGATGACGAACTAGGCATGGAGGTGGCCGTACTGGAGTAAATGTTTTATGAAGAGGAGATGCCTGCGTGCCACATGATTCTCCCCAGCACCAAAAGAAGGCCAATAGTGTGCAGCAGAAGAGGCGCTCACACTGAGACAATGTACCTTACAAGACAGCCTACCTTTATCTCCATCTTGTGGCGTCCATTCGTCAAAATCCATACTCACTCCTCTCTAGACATTGCGAAAGTTCAAAGGCGCCATGCAGGTATGAAAAAGTTCAGTTCTTCAGTGAAGGTATGTCAACTTTAGCGCCGTTCTCAATGTGAAACAACCGATTCTGTCATACCCAATCTAATTGGGAGAGGATGAGGGGCTGCTCTTGTGGATATGTAAATGTTGTCAACTCGTGAGCTGACTAGATTTTCCTCATGTGTTGCTCGTTTATGTATGAATTGATTAGCTATCCATGAATTTTCCGACAGATTATAAATGTTGCTTTCGATTACTTGCAGGAGGCTTGCAGTAGCGAGACCCTAAGAACCGGTTGCTGTCGCAACATCTCCCACTCTGTTCCGCTCGACTCCGGTCACATCGTGGCGCCTCTGTTAGAATATCAGGTATGTGCTGTGTAGAACAGTTGGATTGATTTCTCCAGACCTCTCCGGGGCCAGGTCTTACATACAGTATAAAATTAGGTGGCTGAGAAACACGGTGGCTGGGAAGCCTGGGGGCCAAATTTCGACAGCCTCCCCTTTTAGCCGTCGTCGCCGTCTCGGAGCTGTATTTATCGTCGTTGTAGCCCAAGCTATGGCTACCGCCCTCTTTGCATTGGCAAGGTGATCCAACGCGGGAAAATAGAGTACTGTACGACTCCCTCTTATCGAGGTGATGACAATTACTCCTTAGTATACTCTCTACGGCCATGGTATTTGAGTGGAGACGCGAAACGAAGACAGTGTTTAGCGATGATCAGGCCCAGCAACATTCAGGGGAGGTTGTCGAGTCAATCTGTCCTCTACTTGAGCGCTACTAGCCGACATGGATCATCTACCTCTCCCATCAGATCCCATTCTACCGTTGAGCGAGGTCCCATACCTTTGCAATGAGCCCTACGATACCACCATACCATTTCTTGAATACCCTCGACACAAAGGTAGACCCTGGATGACACGTGAAGCACCCTACGAGTATCACGAGGCGCTCTTTCCTACACCAACGCGCGATCTCGAAAGCTTCTTCCAGACTTGGCTATGTTTTGGCCTACTTGCCGAGCTTCTTGCGGGGCTATTTGATCATGAGAGATTTGTGTCAAAATCGAAACGAGATGGCAGCCCGGTCATCTCAACGATGCAGCTCCAGTCCTTGACAGAACAACGCTTCGAGTTGGTAAGAACACTGGACAAGCCAACGTAAAAGGAAACCTACCTCCACGCCGTCCAATGCATTGATTTTACTACAAGGGTCTTACCAGTTGCAGCACCAGACTTTAATCATGCTGTCAGAAATTCGATTGCTTCACTTGCAGAACTTCTAGGAAATGCCATAGATCTAGCCCATCTAGGTACCTTTCCAGACGCTATGCGCTGCAAAAGACCATTCACCCGTGATTTTTATTCAGACGAGATGAAAGCAGCGATGGTGGCAGCCAATTGGTGTCCTAACGACATTACACGGCTGACCAACAAATTTACAAGCATTCAATTACTGTATTTCTTCAGCAAGATGAAAAAGCCACCGAGTATGGCTAACCATCGAGTTTGCACTTCCAAGTGTTGTTTTGCACATTCTCTTAGCCTGTCCCAGTACAAGATGCGTCATTCTGAGGCTTGTACCAATGAAACTAAATGCGAACGCAAACCCATCTCCATCGATCAGCAGCCTGTCGTGGACATCTACCGCTCAGGAACAGTACCCCTCCTTCAATTCACTGTTAACGATAATGAGCCGAGCAAAGTTATCCTTAAGTTATCCAGTTCCGGGACAGACACGACACATTATGTGGCGATATCGCACGTCTGGTCGGACGGACTGGGTAATGATGGGACCAATTCGCTCCCTCATTGCCAACTAGCACATCTTGCTAGAATGCTCGACCTGTTTGCTGAAGCTGGCAAACAACCTTTTTTCTGGCTAGACACACTCTGTTGCCCGGTCGACCCTGAAGGGAAAAAGCTAGCGTTGTTGCAAATGAGGCGCATTTATGCAGAAGCAAACAAGACACTGATCCTCGACTCAAGTTTGTACAGCTACAATAGTCAAGACCTAGGTGCAGCAGAGCTCCACCCCAGGTATTTGACATCTGGATGGATGCGTAGGCTATGGACGTTGCAAGAAAGCCCACTCGCCAGCAACCCATGGGTTCAATTCAAAGATGGACCTCCTCGTCTAGAGCCCATGTTCAATCGCCTTAAGAAAATACACGACGAAAACCTAAACTACAGGAGGCTGGTGCAAGACTTTTGGCTAGATTCTAAGCCACTGACTTTGAGCTGGTATTACTCCCCAAATGGCCTTCCTCAGCTTTGGCTTCTCAATCGAGCGCTCTCACAGCGGAACACCACCGTTGCTGCGGATGAATCTATCTGCATAGCCTCGCTCATGAGTTTTGATGTGTCTGAAATTCTCCCTCTGTCCGGTGAAAACAGAATGTGCAAGGCATGGGACCTTCTAGCTGCAGCCAACAACGGCTCACTCCCACGCAAGATGATATTTCTCGACGGTTTCAAACTCAAACGCCGCGGCTATCGATGGGCTCCATCCACCCTCTTACCTCCCGGCGAGCGCTTTCATAACGAGCATACTCGATCCCTTCGATGGCGAGGCCCCCAAGGCAAGCCCACTTCCGAGGGGCTAATGGCCGATTATCACAGTTATAGATTTCGTCCATACTCAGGCCCATCCCCTTCTCCTATTTGGGACATCCTTCTCGAGATGCGGCAGGTACGCTTTATCTTCAAAGACCAAACACGCGGCATCTGGTGCCAACTTGTCTATAACTCAACACCCACGGAAATAGAAATCGGCCAATCCGCCTCGGAGATCATGCAAACATCATTCGTGGACCGCCTAGCCAAGGGCGATCTAGCCGTCGTTCTAGCAGAAAAACCTTCAGACAAGTCTCCGACGTTCTTCGAGGATACGCTCCGAGGAGGTAGACTCGTCACCATCACTGAGGAAAAAGAAGACGTAGTGTATGCAAGTTTAGGCGAGGTTGTGATTCTCACCCCCTTAACCCCGGAGGCAGTCATCGTGTATGATGCTGCTGAACGGCTCATGCAGGAACTCCGTAGCTGGGAGCTCGAAGACTCTAAAGGGCTTGAGGTAGCCCAGCAGGTGAGCGAGAAGAGAATCCGTAAAATGAAGGCTAAGTGTAAGGAGATGACGAGCAAACTGCTCGCGGATGAGCCAGGGCTGGCGGGTGCAGCGCTCAAGTGGTTAGGTGAGGGTGGAGAGGCGTTGGATATGTGGGTATGTGTTGTTACTTGGTTCAGACATGTGGAGGAGGGGTGGAGGTTGGAAGGGGGAAGGATGTGGTGCGTTGATTGACTTTCTCTCGTTGGTCTATTTGCTCCAACGTGGACGTTTCCCGACCCTGAATTTGGATCACCTCAAGAAAACCGGCATCACGGTGATCCAGGCAGCCACGGCAGGCCGAAAGATAACGAAAAGAATGTCTAGACTATGTATCTAAGTTGATCAGTCCGACTTGAAAATGAAACAAAATGCTGCATGTCAATGGTCAATACTCGACTCCCATAGAGAGAACGGGTGCCCGTCTTACGAACCAACATCCACTACTAGCTTATACCCTCCATGGGTAATGTCGAGGCCCATGACCCACCATTAAGCCCGTAATTGAACAGAGTAATGTAGCACCGTTCCGATACCTTTTCCGACACCAGCAAGGCATAGTTCTAGACTACACAGACCTTCGTCTGAAAATGTACAAGAATTCTTTTAGCCTCTCTTGCAAACTGTCTTTGTGG
Source organism: Letharia columbiana (assembly GCF_014066305.1). NCBI lineage: Eukaryota > Fungi > Ascomycota > Lecanoromycetes > Lecanorales > Parmeliaceae > Letharia > Letharia columbiana. Next base: position 101,269 of record NW_023501099.1, on the reverse strand, counting down.
CCTTGAACCGAAGTCATTCAATCATAAAAACCTCACTGTTGCCCATTGGTTGACTGTATCGTTTACATCTCCCTCCTCCCCTCCTTTTCACCCTCCCGTTACTTCCATCATGGCGTTACACTTTCATACCCTAGCAGCAACGGTCGCATTGACCTATGCCCTGTCTCAAGTCGAGACTGAAGCTCTCACATCGTCTGCCCTTATTCAGATCAAACCATTCAGCTATCGAGCAGGTCAGATCTTTCATTTCGTGCTAAAAGTTCGTAAGGATCAGATCTCGAAGCATATCACGGCCGCTGAGAAGCACGAATACGTCAAATGTCCTACTCATCGAAGCGATCTCGGGGGGAATTGATGTTGCCGATGGCGGAAAGGACACGGGTGGGGATCAAGACGGTGTTCGTTTTCGAACGAACATTGCAATGTGTGAAAGTTAACTCTCCAATCTCCAAGAGATGACGAGCGGTCGTCAGCGAGGATCTTTTTTGGGATATTGGAATTAGGATTGGTGACGGCTTAGATTACGCCGGATAGGATGTTGCTGCATTTTTCGACGGAAGGGGTAATTCTTCGTTGCTGTGCTGTTTAAGAGGGTACTAGGATAAGGGTCACGATTTGTTGCGGCTGCCGAGATCAGAAGACTTTGTGTCCCTGGTTTCAAGGGTTAGGAGAGTACGCCTGACTTTTCAAGTATCTCATCGGTGGTTTTGAGGACTCATTGGGATCGTAGGGGAAGTGAAGAAGTTGGCGAGGACGGGGGTAAGCGATGGCGAGGTAGGTCTGCAGAATATTGGCAATTGCAAGGGGGGTAGAAAGGGATCGAGGAAGTAGTAACGATTGAACTCATGCCCGTAAATTTCCCGTATGCCCTTAGAAGGTTGCTGAATGAGATGGGCAACACAGCGGCATGAGGAAGTATACTCCTCATGGGTGAACACTTATGGATAGGGTGGATGTATTGACCAGGGAGAAGGATACCCCACGATCGACATGCGACGAAGGCGGAAGGATCTATATTAAGAAATTTATGAAAAAGTCGTCATATGTCGTTACAGGGGTCCACTCTAGCCATCTAAGTTGACGTCCCCCCAACAGCTCAGCCGAAGGTCAACATACTCAGCGATCAATCCAATCACGCCCATCATTTTGGCTTTTCTCGTCCTCGATATTTGGGGCTGGAAGATCGATGACTTTGACGATGCCAGGAGCTGATGGGCAGAGGAAATTATCGAGCACTGAAAGAATGGTGGCATTCAATTGCTCCTGTCTCAGTGCCCCGTCGAAGAGTCGGTAGTAGGATATTTCTGGAATAACTAACGTCTCAACGAGCCATCTTTTCGTGACAGACTCCATTCGGGCCAGCTGCGGACTATCGGAATAGTCGTTGGCATTCTTCAACAACCTCTACAGCAAACCAAAACTGAGCTTGCGAGCTCGCTTACCGCATTGAACCCATCCTAGATGCGATGAGGTTTCGCTGCGGATGACGTGTGTGGATAGTTGCTTTCAAGGACAAGCGAAGCTGTGAGGAGGGCCTCTATGATGATCGATGCACCCCAACGGCAAGGTCAAAGTATGCAAGTATCTGGGTCCTTCAAGAGCCAACATTATATCTCGTGGGTGAAGAAAATAGGGACTGGCCTATCCGATTGCTAGGAAGGCAAGCTTACACCGGACATACCTCCATACATATCCACGACAACGACTTGACTTCACGAAACAGCAGACATCCTAGTAAAAGTGACCGTCTCAAGATACTGAGCAGCTTCTGCGTTCCTGCGGTTCCCTCCGTGGGTCTAGGACAGAAATGCTTGCAGACAAGCAATCTTTGACGGATGGTAGAGGACATTTACCATTGCAGTTACCTGCATTCAGGTCTCAGGTCTAGAACGCACACCGGAAATCTGCCCTTTCAAGCCTCCCGGCCTTCCAAGGCTTGGAATGCTTGTCCCTCAAATATCTGAGACCAAGGATAGAGGCAGTGCAGCATCAGTGGCATTGTTTGGCAGCTGGGTACTTCTACACTGGTCTATGAAATCTCTTTCAACCGCCTTGGCTTGGGAAACTTCGTCAGATGATGTAAGTATGAGCATCTGGAGTAAAGACCACTCTTTCTTCCGCTGTCATTTAGAAAGAAAAAAGGGTACTTACAGCGCTTTCATCTTAATAATACAAGTGCCTTAATCTTCATGTTGCGGCAGGCAAGCTTTCAGTAGAACCTACCACTAGAACAATTTTAGTTCCTTTATCTATTGGGTCAACCGTGCATTCAAAGCTTTTTTCCAGGGTACTTATGTGCGTATGTAGTCAAATGGCATGGCTTGAAGCCCGCCGGTTTTATGAATTTAGAGGCGGTGAATGCCCAAGCCTGCCACGTTTTCTGGCAGTCTGCTAAGAGGATGAGTTACTTTTTTGGCACTTTTGAAAGATCACATGGACCATGTTTGCGCCAAAATCCATGCAAATAATGGCATATCAATTCAAGGTCTAGTTAGATATCAAGACAATCACCAAGGTTTTGTAGTGCAGCTTGATACAGCGCAAGTCTACTCCATCATGATCTTGTTGTCCATGTTTAAACTTCATGACTGGACAAGTTAACAGTTCTACCAATTGAGCCACCTTTCATGCATTTAAACTGCTGCAGGATCTGTGATGAGCTTTGTGATCTTTCCAATTGCAATCGTCTGTCCTTGGTCTCTTAGTGTGAATCTATAGAAAATCAGCATTCCTTCTTCAAAGCAGAGACCGGAACAATGAGATAGCTTGAAGGGCTTTTAGGTCCTATTGGCTCCAGGGACACGTCTTGCGACTCGAAAAAGTGCTCCGCAATAGGAACGTTCACTCCGAAATATACATACCTTCCCATCTGTGCGTAATCTTCATACCTATCGATTTTCGGAGTCAGCGTTTCCATCCGAAGGCATCTTTTGAATTACGCGACAGGTCTCAAGAGCGTAATTCTCCAGAATAGGGGTCAACGGCGAAAAGTAGCTTACTTTTCCACACACACCCTTCCGGCACCACCAATGATCTCTAACCTAGCAATGATACTCATGCCCTGCTTTCCGAACGCCGGCGGTTTCTTGCTTTTTCTACCTGTGCCCTTCTCAAGCTTGTGCAGAAGCGCTGCAAATGTAACCTCCTCGATGGCGGAATGCACGTGCAATACGCAGTTGAAACCGGCGCTTAAAATGCTCTTTAAGTCAAGCAAAGCGATCTGCGCCTCAAAGGCCGAAACGCAGTGGACAGGTCGTTGTGGCGCGCAAAGCACGAAGCCGGGTAAAATGTCTTCTTCCTCAACGCCCCTAATACGTATCCGTACTTGGTCACCACAAGTAGCGCTTGGAATCTCATCTTCTGTCTCACCGTATAGTGCAGAGATGGTGATGTCATCACGATTGGGCTGCCAGCATTTGAAGTCAGCATGGCTCCTTCAAGGCAAACTTTCGCGTTCTAAGACATGTCTAAGGGGTAAAGGAGAGGGGCTTGCTCGCGAAAAACTATGACTCAGATATCAATTGCGACTAAGCGGTGATCATTTCGAAATGCACATACCATCATCAGATAACTATTACCCTTTTTAATCTGACCAGCTTCGATTTTGCCTTCAATAAGAGTGCCCATGTCTTTGTATTTGGCGTTAATAGGCATCATGAAGGGCGCCTTCACTTTTCGTTCGAGTGTCTTGAAGTTATCGAGACATTCCAGGAGCGATGGACCATCATACCATGGTGCAAGATCTTTAGGTAATCGGTCTTTGATTCCAACCGTAGTTTGGGCCGAGATTGGCATGAAGGTGACATCTTTTTTGCCGTAGCCGACTTGGCGGCTGAGGAAATTCAGGAGCTTCTCCGTGCATTCCTTATAACGTTCATGGCTCCACTCGACGGTTGGGTCATCCATCTTGTTGACCACAACGATTAATTTGTTGACGCCTTGGGTTTTGGCCAGGATGGCGTGTTCTCGTGTCTGGCCTCCTTTCTCGAAACCCGTTTCGTACTCTCCTTTCCTTGCTGAGATGACGAGAATGCCAACGTCGGCTTGTGATGCTCCTGCGATCATATTAGGAACGAATGTCTTGTGTCCTGGCGCGTCGAGGATGGTGTATCGTCGTTTCTCGGTTTCAAAGAAGCCTCTACCCACTTCAACGGTCTTTCCTTTCGACCGCTCCTCTTTCGTTAGATCTAATGCCCATGATAGATACCATGTCTCTCGACCAGCTTCCTTGGCTTCTCGCTTGTATTTGTCCATTGTCCTTTCGTCTACCATGCCCGTTGCGTACAAAATACTGCCTCCCAGTGTTGACTTTCCTGCATCAACATGCCCGATGAAAATCAAATTCACATGCTCTTTTCCGTACACATCTTCCAAGATCTCCTCCTCTACCTCTGCAGCTTGCTCTTTCGCCACTGCATCTGCCTCCCTCTTCGCTTCTCGAGCTTCCGCAGCTGTGGGACTGGATCGCCCTGAGGATGGAGAAGGTGAAGTTGTTCCACTGGTGCCTGCTGCCGACTTCTCGGTCTTTTCAATTGCCTTGGCCGCTGCGACCTTTGCTCCATCTTCGGCCGAAGCATCCTTGGCTGCTGAGGGAGCGGGTGTTGGGACACCGATGGACAGAACCTTTGGCTTTGTCGCTGTAGCACCCGGGGTTTCCCCGCCAATTGAGAGTGTCTTGACCACGGGTGGTCCTGAGGATTGAGCGGGTGTTGGTGGAGGGGCTGCAGGCGAGGATGCCGAATCTGCCGCTGATGGCCTCTTTGCTATTATAGGTACTCTTTGTTGCTGAGGAGTTTGTTGCTGTTGCTGCTGTCCACCATAGCCCTGGTTGAAGCTTGATTGCTGACCGTAGCCCGGGCTATACTGATTGTAACTTTGTTGCCCGTATTGCGGGTATGCTCCGCCGTATTGTTGCTGTTGATTGTAAATTTGCCCATACTGCTGTTGTTGACCATAGCCTCCGTATTGTTGATATTGTTGACCAGGCTGAAAAGATTGAGCACCTGGCTGGAAAGTGTTCGCATTTGGAGTGAAGCCGGTGGGTCGGCCGGCCTGGCCGTTGATATTCAGGTTTTGCTGCGTTTGCCTGGAGAGGTTGTCATCTTGTGCCGCTGGGTCGTCCTCCCACGATTCGAGACCCGACATGATGGTGGGGGTGTAAGGTTTTGAGTGTGCACAGTGCCTCAAAGTGGGGGCTGCGGCCTGCTTTGTGCGATGATTTGTCTGTCTGAATGTCTTGGTTGTCTTGGTCTCGAATACGAGGTCCGACAAGTTATTGAGGTAGTTATATGTAGGTTGGAACGATCTCTGGACTTGAGGGTCTCTTGTGTACTGCCAAAACTTCTGATCTTCAACCCATAAAAATGTGAGAGTCAGATCCGCGCGCTGACGGCTCGGCTATCGTAGGGCTGTTAGCGCTCCCGGCTATTGTTGACTCTTGGCAGAGTCATCTTGACTCGTGTTGATTCACTCATTCAACAACATTCCGATATCCCTGCTGACGATTAGCACTGATCCCGTCGTCATCCAAAATACTGATCCGGATAGCTTTTGGTCGAACAAAAAGTGCTCATGACTCACTATTATACACGAAACCATCGCAGAAACCATGGATATATTCCTGGGGAAGGTAGGATGGGTGGCTTTAAGGAAGAATGCTGAAAAGGGTCTAACAAGATTCATAGGTGACACAGCAAGCTATGAACTATGCCATAAGGTCCATAAATGCAGGGGCCACTCTCAGGACCAACGCTGATCCTATTGCAGATCTGGGCTCACAATAACTGCTGGTTATGCAATCAGGCAGTCGTCCAGGCTCCTAAAGGTCTCTACGCTCTCTTGATCTCGTTGACTATGACATAACTTATCCTGACCATTCGATAATAGACTATTGAGGGCAACGAGAAAGAGGAGCTTCAAGAACTGCAAGAGCGTTTGAACAGCAAGATCCGGGTTTGTCCCCTTTTCCCGTACCATGATGATTCTCGTATCAATCACGCTTTTTCCTCTATCTGTCGATATCTGTGCCTGTTGTCTGGTTGCTCAGCTCCCTCTTCTATCCCCAATGAGAGAAAGGAGACATTTCTTAATTATTTCCTCGTAGATCATATCGCCTGCGATTGATATGATAGAATTGATGTACGTAAGACCCTAGAGATCTTTGTTTAAAGTAATGACTGATATGTTATACCAGCTCTGCTAGGGGAAATACATCTCTGGAATCTGCTGTCTCCCTCACTAAGTCCCTTCGATGGGAGATCCAAGCTCTCGGCCAACGTCTCGCATCCGCAGCCAATGCCGAGGAACTGGTACCAAGGAAAGTCTCCAAAGCTCAAGACAAGGCTCAACACGAACAAGAGTTGAAGCGAATAGTCCAAGCTATCCGCAAGCTACTGAGTCGCATCGAGGATGCAGTCCCACTCATCAATCTTGCCATCACAGCTTCTGGTGCCAGCCTTTCCTCAAACTTGCCCTCTACCGTCTCTCCGTCCCGCTTACTACAGGCTAGCACCTTTTTGACGGCAGGAGACTCGCAATACGGTGTATCGTCTTCCAGCTATGTTCAGATCGGTCCTACCTTCACCTTGTCAATGTACATGCTCTTCCTAGGTCACCTTCGACCACAAAATGAAGAAGAGGTGCGAGAGAGTACGTGGAAAGAGGTCATTCACAAGGCGGATGTCAGGCTCATGCGAGTGTCGATCGACGCACTCTATGACCTACCTGGAGCCAATCGAACGGCAAATTCTCCAAAGCATACCAGTGGGGGCGATGGGACATCCGACTTCAAGGAATCGGAACGCTCGGACTACTTTCCCCCACAAATGGATGGTGAGGTTAAAACAGATGAATACGCTTATCAGCTTGTCATTGTTGAAGACTTGGATGATGATCGCGTCCACACTTTCGAGGATGGCGAGCCGCAACCCGGCTCGTACGGGGACGTACCTTCGGCTGGTATACGAGAAGCTGTCCCAATACACGAGCTGTCCAAAATCTTTTACGCAGATACGGGTAAGATCCTAAACATCGGAAGTGAAGGCGAAACCAACAGCCCGGTGCTCCTGTTGAAGAGAGATCCAAATGCTATTCCACCAAGAAGGATGATGAACCAAGATAATAATGAAGACGGGCAAGGCTTCGACGAGGCAGACACCAATAGCTTTAACCAATCCCCGGCAACGAACAGTCATGACAGCAGTAAAGCACTGGTTACTTCACCCCAGTGTGGACTGCAATCCTCGCCAGCGGCATCAACACTATCGCAAGACCAGCAAGTTACCCGCCTTCCAGATCTCTGGCGTCTTCCATCTGATCTCGATCCCGAATGGATAGCATTCGAAGTCTACACCGAAGCAGAAGACTCCGATACTGAGTCCGAAGTCGACACATCCTCTTTGAGACCCGCCCCATCCTCTCGCGCTCCTTCATTGGACCCAAAAATGACGTCTGCTTTATCTCGCCTCTCAGTGAACACTCCACCCACATCCTCTCCGTCACCTCAGCCACCAACTCCACAGATTCGGCAGCAACCCCGGCCTACGCTTCCACCGATTCGAACCTCGCTTTCTTTATTGGAGACGCTTCTTCGACTTCTATCCCTCCAACAATTCCAGCAAACACCTCATCTGTCTATTCCCGATGAACTTCTTACCTTTTTCCTCAGCGAGTCAGCCTCTACTGGTGCCGCGAGTAATGACATACAAGAGCGTAAGCGTCTTCGAGAGGAAGCACGACGACGTGTCGGTTTCGATCCATATGATGAAAGCCCTATCAAGCGAAGGGGTGAAGAATACCAGTACCATGGCCGTGAAGGAACCCTTCAGTCGGACGGAGAGGGAGAACACGGAAGCGAACGAGGTTATGAAAGCGAGGCGCGCTTTCAAAGTCCAAGGTATGAAGATGAAGGGTACGACACCAGGAATTGGACGTACCCATCGCAAGGAGGACGCTCCCCTTCGACGCCAAGAGAGTCAACACCACAAACTCCCCCTCTACTGCTGAAGAACCGATCGAGAAGTGGCACGCCAGAGAAATCACCATCCAATCCTGGAGGACGCTATGCTGCGCCTAAGAGGTGGCATGACGGTCGAGCTGGTCTGCGTCAAGGGAACGCTGATGCCGCCAGAAGAGGGAGTCCTTTAGCAAGGGCAGGAACAGGAGTCACCGATGAGGCATTGGGTACGAGTCCTGCATCTTGAGAGGAACAGAAAAAGTAAGGTGACATCGCAACAGAACGAGAGCAGGTTCGGAATGTGGCTTGATGTTTAGCACTTTTGCATAGCACGGCTTGAGTTGTAGCATAGCTCGGAGCGATGATACCTTGATGGGATAACAACATTGCTGTATCCGGAGTCCTGGATTTCTCTCTTGGTGCCTTACCAAGCAAAAAGGAACATTAGAGATCTATCTTCCTTCCAATAATGTCCGCAATGCCCATGAACGCCGCGCCCCTTGCACTTTCAGGCTCTGCAACTACAGTAGGCTTCCCTCGATCTGCATCATCACATATCCTCGCATCAAGCGGTATGTCTCCTAATAGCTCAATATCATGACTCTCGCACGTCCTCGCAACACCCTCCGAACCAAAAATATGCGTACTATGACCGCAATTCGGGCAACTGAAGACGGACATATTCTGCACCATGCCCAAGATCGGCACCGAGACCTTCCGGAACATGGAAATCCCCTTCACGGCATCTTTGAGAGCGATATCTTGCGGCGTCGACACGATGACGGCGCCATCGAGCTTGATCTGCTGGGTGATCGTCAGTTGCGTATCCCCCGTCCCTGGCGGCAGGTCCAAGACCAGTATGTCCAGACCGCCCCATTCGACTTCGTGCAGGAGCTGTTGCAAGGCTTTCATGACCATGAGACCGCGCCACACGACCGGTGCTTTTTCGTCGACGAGGTAGCCCATTGACATGGATTTGACGCCATAATTCGAGAGCGGGATCAATTGATCGTCTGCGACACCAAGCCATATCATATTAGCCCCCTTCCCCCCCTTCCTTCCTTCTTTCACTCAAACCCAGAGCGAACATACTAGCACTCAGCCTCGGCTCCCCTCTCAGATTCAACAGCGTGGGTATACTCGGGCCGAAAATATCCGTATCCAGCACCCCGCTGCGATGGCCACGTCTGGCGAACGCCAACGCGAGATTGACGGCGATTGTCGATTTCCCCACCCCGCCTTTCGCGGACGAGACGGCTATCACCTTGCGGACATCGCGTATGTTGCGTTTTTCGGGCAGGCCGCGCTGGCGGCGGGGGAGCTCGGGGGGCGCGCCGGTGCGTGGGAGGCCCTGGGATGGAGCGTCAGGTGAGGAAGGTTTCTCGGGGCAGAGGGGAAGGTACCAATGGGTTCTCATGGCTTAGGGCTCTGAGGGAAGTGGAGAGGAGCCTCTTTGTCATGATCGTAGTATCATCTTGTTGAAGGGGGAGAAAGGGCCGAGGGTCTCGAGCTGCTGGTGAACGCTCCAGCCGGAGGTTGCTTAACGTTGCCAAGCCATACCTTAATCTACTCTACGAATGAATCAGGTCTAGATTGCCCGCTGCTTTACGCTCGCGCTACGCCACTCCAGGGCTGCCTTCCGAAAGTAGGGTTAGGGTTGCTCCTCCCGCTATTTAGGAGCACAAAAAAAATAGACAATATTTTAACGTAGGACGCGTTTTACGGGCGCCAGAACTAATCACGACTCCCAGTTTTTTTTTTTTTTTTAAGTAAACTAACCCAGCTCCAAAAACCAATATCTAAATATACCCAAATAATTTAAATCCTAAAACCAAAAAAAATATTTAAAAAAAATATTTAAACCAAAAAAAATAAATTTTTGTCACCTAAGAATTGAACTTTGGGAGACCCAAGCTGGGCTGGCACCAGGTGCATCTCCAAATCCCCTTCAAGCACATTTTCCAGGCAACCCTTCAGGAGGGGCCGTTATCGGGGATATTGGCGCAGTGAGGTCTACGTGAATTATCAAACATGGCAAGGCGGTAACGCTACTGTCTAATCGCGTAAGGCGTCATTTAACAAAATATCAATCGAATTTTCCTCGCTGGGTTCTCCTTACTTGCGCCCTGGAGTAACACATTATCCGACCCTCTTCTCCATAGATCTCGCGCTATGTGTGTCTCGCTTCGCGCTTCGATCGAGATTGGGGCCGAGGATCGAGGTTTTCAGTGCTTATAACTCCTGCGGTCAGCGGTATTGTCGACCTGCTGCACTGCGTCTTGGTTAAATAATTAACTCAGAACGACGGCGTCCTCGAATAATGTACTGCACTCTTATCAGCTGACACACGACTTGGGGATTAATGAAGGACGATTTCGTTCGCGGCGATCGAGATTCTATTGTATGTGGTGATGGAGGTCAAGGAGGCGCGGGCTGGGGAAACCACAATAGCAGCACGGTAGGCGTAGGCGCCGCGATGCAGGCTTTGAAGGTATCAACGATGGAGTCGGAGCTGGAGCTAAAGGTATGATTGGAGAAGTGAAGCGGGAATAGGTGCAGGTACCTAAGTCGGAGGCGGAGGGCAGAAGCGATATACGGAGATGGTAAAGTCTTTGAACCCCATTCCCATTTAGATTACGCCGGAGGCTTGCTGCTGCTGATCTTATGTCGGAATGGATACTGTGTGCAACTTTTACCTATAGTCTCTATCAATCCGAGTGGTCTTAGTGGAGCTTGGATTGTCTGTGATCTCATATCTGTGCTCTGTTCCTGGTCTGGAACCAACAGTTAGTCCACGACATCTCTTTTACCGAATCTTCGCCCACTCTCCATGGGTTAGCCTAGATACCTTTCCAGAGTGTGTATCCACTAGGATATGGACATGTTATCCATTGTCTTTTCACCATGCTCTGTGTCTCCATGATCGTAGAAGTCGCAGGATCTCGAATCATACATTCGTTCCACAATTTTTTTTCTTCGCTATATTAGTTCAAAGCCAAACCAGCTCCAGACAAGGTTCGACCGCCGCTCGCCATTGTTGGTGTTTAGCCTCTTCTTCCTGTACCTGGTCGGGGAAAGATCAAACTGTCAGGAGCCCAAGCTTGACCACCTTTTGTAGAACACAAGTGACTGGTATACATTCTTAGTTGCGACATTACTAGAAACAGATTCCGTTAGCACTAAATCGGGTGATCAAGGCCACCGCGTTCAACATTGGTCGCGCGTTCCCAACGTTAGTTGTATTCGGTCTGTCAGCTAAGAGGACACAATACGACTCGGTAAACTTAGTTGAACTGAATGACCCCGCCAAGGGTGCTTGTGATCTGGTCGAATGGAGCACCATTCCTAGGCATGTGCTACAACGCCGATGATCCAACATTGCTCATATACCACTGTTCGATGCCAGGGCTCTAGAGCGAGCTAGGTCCGGCCGTTGCCACTGGGCTATGCATCCCACTCAGTACCCTTGGCAGATTCAACCCAATTGTACCAGTTCACCTCACCATCCAAGTCCATATTAGCATCGAAGGAATCCAAGTCTAAGTTGGAAAAATCATCCACTGAGAGGTCAGCATCAGCCCACAGCTGAGGGACAAAATCAGGTCTCATGGTCAGGCCATCGGACCGGTCCGTGGGGACCGTGGGAATGGAATTGTATGGTGGCCCAACAGTCTGTCCGGAGGCCAATTCGCTGGCAGCGTTCGTCGTAATCGCCGGATCTAGGTCTCTGATATTGGTACTCTCCAGATTTTGGCCGACCTGCTGTCCACTTGTACCAAGATGCGTTGGCTCAAAGGTCATATTGGAGCTAAAAACGCCTGGGCTATGAGCGAGAGGGGACCTCGCAGTCGGTTGACTTGTATAGGTTGTATGCATTGATGGGTCGGCAAGCCCTGCGCCGGATATTCCAGATGTCTGTGTGCCGTCTCCGGGTCCCTCTGGTATGGCTAAGAGCTGGCGCCACCGCCTGCGAAAGATATCGACGTTAGACCCGGTTGGAAAAGGCCCAGAGCTTGACGGCAATGGAATTTTCTGGTCCTCCATCTCTAGCCTAGCGGCGGCCTGTTGATCGGCCCGCAGCCGGTTGAGCTCGGCGTCGCGATGCTTGCTGGCTTTTTCCATCAACTTTCGAAGCGGAACCCAGATGCGCGGTTTCTTGTCCATGGGGGCTTGGGCTGGAATCAGCCAGCTGCTGTGAAGTGCGACCCAGGCCCTCTCGACGGTAGGCGACCAAGGGCGTCGGGAGATCTCGATCATGAGGTATACAATGGCATGCCAATGGGTATAGGTTTGATAAACCCAGCGCCATTGTCGACATGCTTGTTCGGCGTTTAGCGCATGGTTGTACTCTGCGACTTCAATCGCCGAGACCAGCAACTTGGTTCTTACCTCGTCCGAGATGTGTTCGCTTGGGGAAGAGAAAAGAACAGGGAGAAAAATGATGAGCGTCATCTTGGCCATGACAAGCCGCGCGATGGTGACTCCGACCCAATAGGCAATATTCCCTGACTCTGTCGTATACTGACAATAACCCTGTTCGAACTTCTGGTAGATCTCGTTCAAGAGACGGCTTTGGTCTTCCAGACCTGCTACACCATCCCTTACACTGGGGGCCATCATCTGCCTCATGATATCGCCTATCCCGAAGAATATGCGAGCAAATGACATATCGGTCACGCCAGCGCGCTCTGTGGGCATCTGTTTTATCTCGGGATCGATGTCTACATCATTGATATTCAAGGGGATTCGCGTGTCAAAGCTGCCGCTCGCGATAGTCAGGTCCGTCCCTTGATCCTCTGATGCTCTCACATCCAGCATGCACACGGCCCACCAAACCTTCCGTCGCATCTCAATCTCAAAAGGAGTTAGGTGCTCGAAATGGGTCCCATCTCGCTGCAACCCAAGGTATTGGGCCATCCTGATGACAAGCCCAGTCATCATCCACACGAACCTCGGACTGTCGTGTCGGCGTACGAGACTGAGAAAAAGAGCAAACGCCTGAACTAGAACTATGTCGGGGACGTTCAGGAAATCGGCCTTCGCAAGGGCATGCTCCAGGCCAAGACGATACTTGAGAGTGAGGTCGGTTTTGGTGGAGCCAAAGTTGGTCACGATCTGCCCAGGAAAAATGTCAATGCCGTCCTCAGTCATGTCTGCTTGAGCCACGGCATTACAAATCAAGGAGAACTCACATCGTCCTCCTCCATGGAAGTTACAGCGGCGTAGTAGATCGAGAACATCAAGGCTTCATTGGCTGGCGTGCAGCGTGTCATTCCACTGCCGCGCAAATCGCGGACCATCTTTGTAACGGTTGGGATATGGACGATCTGGATGAAAAAGTTCACGTTTTCAGAGAACATATCTAGGAGAAATGGGATCTGTGACGGTAGTGGGTGAAACTCGCGGAGGTCGGGAGCCGGGGGACTTAGGTTGTGTCGAAACAGGAATGCATGGCGTTCCGAAGGTGTTCGCTCAAGTTCCTGAGCGGACGGTGTCTTTCCAGGCGATGCATCATCCTCTGAGCTGTCGGACTCATCTCCTGCCAGGCCGCGGGTGTCCATCTTCAGCCCATCGAGCTGCAGCGAAAGTGAGCGGGCCATCCGGTCAAAATGACAGCGTGACTACAACAGGCCGACATACCTCGTCGTTGACCCGAGACCAGAAGCCGCTGCTCACATAGCGGCTGCGGCTGGCATCCTGGTGAACCAGCCTGCCAAACTGCTTCTGCACACTGCTCGTATTCGTGGCGGATGGCGCGTCCCTCTGGTGCTCTGCGTCACGATCCTGGGTAGAGCTCCTAGGAGAGTTGGCTCCAGATGAGCCACCACCGCCCGAGCTAGCCGCTGCATGTGCCTGTTCCAGCTGGCCGCTCAGCTCCTTGACAAGGTACTCGAGATTCCGCAGTCTGTCCATGACCCTAGCGACGCCCGGGTCGGCGTCCTGCGGTGCGGGCGCATTTGATGCTACGGCATTGTTGGTGAGGCGCTCTAGGCGGCGAGCCCATCTTGGCGGGCGGTCGGTCGATGGAAAGACACAGGCAATATTTGCCCGGCGGCATTTAGAGCACGGCGACTGCCTGTCACAGCGAACCTTGCGAGTGCGGCATAGAAGGCAGCTGCGCAACTTCGGCGCCAGCGCAGGTGCTGATGATGGAATCCTAGCAGACGCGGGCGAGGTCGCGTTTTTCTCGGAGCCCAAAGCCGAGGCGCCCGCAATCGCACTCTCTCGCGAGGTTGCCACCGATCCTGTCACAGCCAGCACCTGCGACATACTGCAGTCAAATAATGAGCGCCGTTATTCTGGCCGACTGGTAGTCATCTTGTTCATGCTCTTGACGCCTATCTGATGTTGTGAGGAAGCTGACGCTCGTCTCTTTTTGCTGCCTTGAGCCTCAGGGTGCCAAGCTCGTTGACCCCCTTCGGGTTAGTGCCTTCCGCTTAGGGTACTACGGAGCCTCCAGCCTCCGTGAGCAGGCTAATCCGAAGGGGCTTAGTGATGTTGGGTAGCTCGAGGGGCCTTGGCAGGTCTGAGGGACTAGTGGCAACCTCGTCTGAGCTAATCGTACTAACGAACGGTCAATGTACGCGAGAAAACACCGAGACAACCGCTGTGCTGGGTCATGGGCAAGACATTATGTTGTAGATGAAATCCATCAGTGCTGGTTGTTATTGGATGATGCGATTAGCTCGACTGTTTTTCCATATCCCATGATCATTACAGACATCATCAACATAGCGCAATTGAAAATGCCCCCGAGTCAATGTGCGCGAGAAAATACCGAGACAATTGCGTGCTGAGTCATGGGCAAGACACTTATGTTGTAGATAAACCCCATCAGTCCTGGCTGTTTTCAAGGGCATCACAGACATCATCAGCATAGCTCAGTTCTACAACAATAACTTGCCTCTGCCATCTTACTTCCAGCCTCGTGCACAACAACTTACATAGCAATTCTATCCCTGCATCGCCAAAGCACCATCGACCAACCACCACAATGGCCACTCACTGCAAGACCGTTACATTTCTCGGCGCCAGTACCGGTGTAGGCCTCTCGACACTTAAGCACACCCTCGCCGCAGGCCACCGGTGCATCGCCCTCTGCCGTATCCCATCCAAGCTTACGACCATCTTCCCACCCGAGACAACCCCCAACCTCCAGGTCATCCAGGGTAATGCGCACGATATCGCTGCCGTCTCAAAGTGCCTGGTGGCCGAGAAAGGGAAGCTCGTCGAAGAAATCATCTCCACCATCGGCGGTAAATTCATCCTCTCCAAAATGACGATAGACGACGAGGAGGTCTGCAGAAAAGGCATGACCACCATCCTCGAGGCCCTCGCCCAGCTGCGAAGCGGCGGTGCTACCGGAAGGCCGCATATTGTTGTAGGCAGCACGACAGGCATGTCTCGCTTCGGTCGCGACATCCCCCTTGCCATGATTCCAATGTACCACGTTATGTTGAAGGTCCCCCACGAAGACAAGAAGGCCATGGAAGACCGTTTGGTGGAAAGCGGAGAGGCCTACACGATCATCCGCGCCAGCTTGCTGGTCGGCGGTGAGACAAGTAAGGAGATCCGGGTTGGCATCGAGGATCCCAAGACTGGGCGGGAGTCCAAGGCTATTGGGTATACCATCTCCAGGGAGGACACGGGGAAGTGGGTTGCGGATAATTTGGTGCTGCAATTGGACGGAAGGTACGTCAACAAGATTGTAATGGTGACATACTAGAGGCCGGCGATCCGGGACTCTGAGGTACGGTGTTCGATAGTGACCAATAATCTTCTACTACTTCCTCAAATTATACTCGTAAATAGCTTAGAATTATAATTATCGATAGAAGAACGTACTTTCTCTCATAATATTATACACGTTAAATCGCTTATTAACTTATCGCCTGATTAAGCGAGAAGGGCCTAGTAATTCTCGAACTTGTAGACACTCGTAGTGGTTGTACGGTGTGTCGAAGGAGATGAGAGAGGATTTTTGATCAAGGGAGGCTTGAAAACCGATCGGCTTGTGGGCGGTGATCGTTTTCCTATTTATGATAAGAGATAACAATCATTCATACGTCGTTCGAGGGGCCTCGGCTTCGCCTACACGCTATTCAGATCACATAAAGCTCGATAGCAGTATATATAAGATGAATGTGGAGTGACATATTAGCGAGGAAGTTCGGTGGATTGATATTTTAAAACAGAGGTCGAGGGTACGTGGAACGGCTGCTGTGGCCGATCTGATTCTAGCTTGTCTTCTACGTTTCCTATTCGAGATCTTAGCGCAAGTGTCGTGGCATGTGCAGGACTTTCGGTGCCGACCTCCGCACGCTCACCACAACTCCAAGATTTAAGTTGATGAGGACTTCTAGCACCCGACCATTTGCTCGAAACGTGAAAAGAGTATCTTAGCCGGCCGGCCCGGAGAGCCTACTCATATGGCAAGAGGCGAGTGCCGCTCGAACGGTTACAGCCTGAAAGCTTTCCTCGCAAGACGGCATTGGACGCGTCCACCTGGAAAGGTTTCGGCTGCAGCTGCGTCTTCCAGACTTCCAATCGATGCAGCGCAAAAAAGCCTGATGCTTGGAGGCGCTCCTATTATGAATGCTTCCAAAAATGACGGGAGTTCACATATTCAGCAACGATTTTAGGCCTAAGAAGCATGGAGTAATAGGAAATATTCGAGAACTCTAACCGCGATGCTCCACGTACGGGTACCTTACGCTAATATATGCGTCAATTACGTTCCGCAGCGGATCAAACTGAAAACCCGCAGTGAGTCGATCTGGACGTTTCGCCCCCTGCGCGCGCGTTTGGGCGCGAAGAAAGGTCGGACTCCGGGATATCGGACCGTATATGGGGGTGTACGTAGAGGTGAACATATGTAGAGAACGATCTCACCAGCATGCCTGGTTCCTGGCATCCTCAAGTATCGCAGAGCGAAACAGCGATCGCGCTTCACATTTACCTCTTTGCGGGCCATTTTCTCAAGTCATTGCTCAAATCATGTCAACGCCTTTGCCTTTAACAGATGAGCCCGTATTCTTCTGTTTTCATAGCGAAGAGCCTTATGATTTCCTCTGCCAGTGGTATCCTTCAGTATTCACGGCACCATCTCCGGTCTCCGAGTCTTCCGGGACCATTGTGTGTACCGAGCAACACATGATATACCACAGAGCCATGCTTTTTAAAGACACAGAAACGGCGGCACTAATCATGGCCACCGAGTGTCCAGCCGAGCACCAGACTCTAGGAAGGCGAGTGAAAGGATATCATAAAGCTTTGTGGTACATGAATAGGGAGAAGATCGTTGAAGACGGAAATTGGCACAATTTCATGAATTCGAGAGATGAGTCTTCAAGGAATAAATTGTTGAAAACGGGGAATAGAGAGCTCGTTGAGGTGCGATTGTGAGAATGCGATAACAGATAGGGAGCGCACTGAATTTTTCCAGGCGTCGTCGGATGTAATCTGGGGTGTGGTGTTGGGTTTCTCGCAAACCATGCTGAAACAAATAGACAGGAATGGGGTCAGAATCTACTTGGAAAGGCGTTGATGCGAGTTAGAACAAGAATGATGGAACACGGCTTAGCCAAATGCTTGGACATTGGGGATATGGTTATCGATGAGCTCGCATATTCGACACTTCATACATCGCACATATTGGGCATGTGTTAGCCTCCGAGTTCTATGCCCGTTCCCATCGAAATCTATCAGCAAATCAGGGAGATGTAAGTAGATAGGAACCTGAACACAAAAGCCATACTTCGCATCTACAAGGCATGTTGTCACCACTCGCACAATCGAGAGAGACTTCACTAACGTAACTTGAACAAATTGATACACCAGTAGTACCTCAAGCACACAGAGAGCAGGCGTTGACAATTGTCTAGGATAGAGGCAAGTGGAGAGTGGATCGAGGAGGAAAGCGAGGTTGTAGAATTCCGGTCATAGGCGCACCGCTTCCCTTTATGCCCGTCACGGCAGCCATGTCCAAGGTTACTGCTGGGGTTCTGTGACTCTGCTCACCCGAATTGCTCGCTAGAAGCGAGGAACGTCAACGGTTCGTACTTTTCGGAATGACTTTATTCTGTTGCGTGCCCTGTTTTGAATTGGAAGACAATTTAGAAAGGGAAGAGCATCAGCCCGCAGCAACGCCGTCACCTATATAATGACCTCTGTCGGCGGTTGAATTCGTACAGATTTTGGTGGGCTATCAGAGTGTAGGTGCCTTCAAGACAGATGACGGACGGTAACGCGCCTGTGGAGATACAAGCCCGGAAGTTCCGTGATCACGACGTAATCATTCTATCATTGACGATCCTCACATCGCCACTCCTGTCTCAATGCAATGACAATGTTTCGTCATCGCAAGCCGTACCCAGGACGGGCAACGAACGTGGATGTGGTGGAAGTTCAAGAGTCTCGGCTCCTTGCCTGCCTTCTTAAGACGGATTCTCAGTATTGCTGTCGTTCCTTGAATGCTCAGCAACCTTTTTGCCCAAACTGATACTGTCTATAAAATGGTATTGTAAAATCACTTCTGTTGTGTACACGAAACCTTGCGTGTTTTCCCAGGCCTGTAATTGGATGGTGCGCCAAATAGCCGACAGATTCCTGCAACGTAACTCAGTCAGCCTCATGCATCTACCCCGCACTGATGGTTGATCTGACTTCAGCTCATCCCCACCAGAACTTTCCGGCTTCTGGTCGCGTGAAACCATCATGAGCAAGGATAGCAGCGACCTCTGGGCGGCCGCGCTAAAGACACTAAATGAAGGGGATAGAAATTTGGTTACTTTCGATGGCCAACACAAATTGGAGGTCCTGTCCGACCTGGGGCAACTTGTCATCAGTGCGAGGGAGAAATCCATCGAGAAACGGTGGCGATTTCATCGACCCGGTGATGGCCAGACTGTTATTCTTCGAGATCTCTTCACCAAGATTGTTGTCTGGATTGATCGTTTCAAAGAAATCGGAGATATCGTGATTCAGTATGATCCTGTACACGCTGCACTGCCGTGGGCTGGTATACGCTTTTTGTTACAGGTATGCATATCACCTCCCTTTATTCACCAAGCTAAAAGCCAGACCAGCTTGCCGTAAGCGATATCACCAACTTTGCCTTCATTGTGGAAGGCGCCGAAACAATGGCTCGAAGTATCTCGCGCTATGCTACGTTCGAGCAAATATACCTGCCGTATAATAGCACAGCTTCTCGCGCCATGAAAAGGCTCAAAGATGCGCTCGTAAGGCTGTATGCTGCTATCTTGATCTATCTTGCCAAAGCAAAAAGATACTTTGAGGAGCATACGCCAAGTGGGTCTTTTCCCCACGAAAATTCCCATACTGTGGCTAAGTACAATCGCAGAACGCATGTTCAAAGCCGCGCTCACGTCTCAAAGTGATTTTGAGGAATTACTTCGCAACATTGATAAGCATACAGCGAATGTGGACCATGAGGCAAGTTTAGTAGATGCAGAGCGTAAGTTCAAGTTATCCGGGTCGGAAGACTGCTAATACGATACTATACAGGCAGCAGCGACATTAGTAACACGCTTGTGTCGTTGTCAATCGGTGAGAAGACATGCCAGATTTTCTGTAGACTTGATACCTAATCCTTGCCAGACCACCAGGAAATGCATGCGAAGCTTCGGGAGCTTCTGCAGTCCATCGACAGTCCGATTCGCCGAATGAGTCCCCAGCTCGACAGTCTCCAAGATCATTTAAAGCGTAAAAACCTCTATGTCAACGTATGGCCCATGTTGACTGACGTTTTGTGTAGACACAGAGCGTGTGGAGATATTACGCTGGTTATCGTCTCAGCCTTACTTGGAGCATCACCAGCAGATCAAGAAACAAGCTCTTCCAGGATCAGGTCAATGGCTGCTGCAGGACCCACAGTACATTAAATGGTATGAGCAAAGCGCTTCGTCTTTGCTCTGGCTTCACGGAAAGCAAGGCTCCGGCAAGAGTACCCTAGTGTAAGTCCAGAATACCAGGGGTTCTGTATATGTATCAAAGAGGCGTGGTACTGACTGTATGTTGGTAAATAGTTCGCTTGTCGTCGAGGACATGATAAAGAGGTTTGAAGCCAGCCAGAGCGCTCTCCCCGTCTATTTCTACTGCACTCGGAGCGCGGCCGAGCCCGAACGCTCAAAACCGGACACGGTTCTTGCCAGTATCCTTAGGCAGCTATCATGTGTCCCGCCCGATGCACCCCTTCTTAGTCCGGTGATCGAGAAGTACAAAAGACAAGGCGAAGGATTCAAGTCCAACGGTCTCGGACTAGATGACAGCCGGGATCTGATCATCAGGCTGATCGAGGACCACAGTATGACCATGACCATAATTGTTGTGGATGCTCTTGACGAATGCGACGCCGAAATGCGGCAAAGCCTTCTTGATGCATTTGAACATATCCTGAAGGAGTCAGTAGGCTTAGTCAAGATTTTTGTCTCCAGCCGTGATGATCAGGATATCGTCTGCACTCTCCGGCGCTATCCAAATCTGGATATCTCTTCTGACAAAAACACAGCTGACATCGAAGCTTATGTCAAGACAGAGGCACAGAAACT
Source organism: Letharia columbiana (assembly GCF_014066305.1). Lineage (NCBI taxonomy): Eukaryota > Fungi > Ascomycota > Lecanoromycetes > Lecanorales > Parmeliaceae > Letharia > Letharia columbiana. The sequence goes on along the minus strand of NW_023501099.1, from coordinate 80,746 downwards.
TGTGAACAAGGGACAGCTCTTACGCAACAGTCGAGCGAAAGAAGAAATGACAGCGTTGATTATTGACCAAGTTTGCAAGGGCGCTGACGGCATGTTCCGATGGGCAAGCCTCCAACTCGGCGTCCTCCGACCGCTGATACGTGATGAAGATATCCGGGCACAATTGGGAAGGCTTCCCCCAAAATTGGAGCAGCTGTACGTCGAGGCCTACAACAACTTGATCTCGCGCCCAGGCGAAGTTTGTCGGTCAATCATCGACAACGCCCTGAAATGGCTACTTTGCGCCCGAGAGGAGATGCATGCTTCAGAATTTCTGGTGGCGGTGGCAGCGAACCTGAAGACCTTTGAAGGAGACATTTCCGTGGACAGTCTTCTCGAACTCTGCAATAACTTTGTCGTATATGACGAAGGTCTGGACATATTTCGCTTCGCCCATCTCTCTGTTCGTGAATTTCTTGAAAAAATGCCGGCATTCGCGGAAGTCTCGTGTTACACTCTCGCCGCCGAGTGCTGCCTGCTGCAAATGGTTGCGTATTCAAATTGCCCAGTCGCAGAGCAATTGATGAGCGATCTACACTGTATCCGTCTCCGTGGGAGTTCAGGTAATACAGAATCGTCATCGTGTGCGGAATTTCTTAGGTACGCCAACACCTTCTGGACCGAATACTGTCAACAAATTCCACAGCGCAACAGGTCGGACGACACTCAGTTCGGGCGGATCTTCCGTTTTTTCCTCTCAGACAAGCTAGGATCTGGCTCGCCGCTAAACGCTTGGGTACAATGGCACTGTAACCGCATGATACCTGGGTGGAAAGCCGAAGCACCACTCAAGGCTCCAAGAATCTCTTACCTGCTGTTCCGATTCTCTCTCTAAATCATTTCTTGTCGCAGCCCATTTCGGCTTTAGTGAGATAATTACGCTTTGCGTAAGACACCAAGGACTGGGTGACGAAACGAAGGATCAAGGTCTAATTTTGGCGGCATTGGCTGCGCACCATGAAGCTTTTGATATCATTAGAGAAGACAGAAAAGATTGGGTAATGACTGAGCCAGTGCTTTTCCATGCGGTACGCGCTTCGGAAAAGGAAAGACTAGCTTCGCTACTAGATGAGGCTCCTGATAACATAATCACCAATCGTATAATTACTGCCATTGCTAATGACCGGGACGATGGGAAGTTGACCATGCTTTTGGAGAGGTACCCTGGCTTGGCAATCACGGAAAGACTACTTGAACTCGCTCTAGAATACGCCAGTCAAGTTAATTTCAGACTGCTGGTAGCCAGGGCAGCGAAGCCCGTAATTACGGAACGTATGCTTTTCAATTTTGGACGCTACAAAGCAATTTTGAGGCTTCAAAACCGGGAACCGACGCATATCTGGAGAAGCTAGTCATTCTCTTGGACAGAGTGGCAGAATCTGGTCTTACTCCGAGCGTGATGGCGTTCGCTGCAGCATGGAGCGGTGAGCGTGTTGTAGAGGCAATGCTGAAAAGGGGCGGCGCTGGCAACACCACAGAAGAAGTCATGATCGAAGCTGCAAAGACAGGCGGAACAATCTTCCATTTGATGCTACGACATGGAGGAAAGGTCACAGACACTGTGTTGGATGTGGCAGCGTCCTACTGTGACGCACAGCTATGGCAAGTGCTACTCGAACAAGGCTATGAATCCAGCATCAACATGAAGAGGCTGAAACTAGCGGCACTTAATTATGTCCATGGCAACGCCGTGCTGAGTTTATTTCTGGATCATGTTGACGATACTACCATTGCTAATGAGATGCCTGGATTGATTCACCAACTAGCAAGAGAGATTTGGGAGTATAAGCGTATGAGGCAGCTGCTAGATCGCGCGAAAGATGTAAGGGTCTCTCAGGACATGCTCTTGGCTGCGACTTCCAACCCATCCTCCGCCTGGCTAGGCATAGTAAAAATGTTCCTGGAGCGATCGAGTGAAGTGCAAATCACCGAGGACATGCTCTTGGCTGCGACTTCCAACCCATCCGCCGACCGGCTAGGCATAGTAAAAATGTTCCTGGAGCGATCGAGTGAAGTGCAGATCACCGAGGACATGCTCTTGGTTGCAGCTGGCGATGAACATAGCGGAATGGAATTGATCCAAATGTTTCTAGAGCGAAGAGGTGAAGCCGATATCAGCGAGCCTGTTCTCATGGCTGCAGCCCGCAACTGCAAGCAAGGATCTCAAGTTATGCAATTGTTATTAGAGCAAGATAGAGCGGCCGATTTGACTGAGGATGTTCTTATCTGCGCGGCGCAATATTCCAACGTTGACCTTGTACTGGAAATATTGGAACGATCGGAGATCAAGCGAATCCCGGGGGGTCTCCTCAAAACGGCTGCTGCGAATGGGTCCTGTGGTGATGAGCTTGTGAGGTTGCTGCTGGCGAGAGCCGAGATTACTGAGTTTCCAGAAAACGTTCTGGTCGAGGCAGTAGGAAATGACGGCAAGGGGACCGAAGTGATTCAGGTGTTAGAAGAAACTTTTGGTCGGATCAGTATGACAGAGAGTCTTTTGGCAAAGTGCGTCCACAGAGCAGTGCTCGGCACGGTCAAGCTCTTGCTCGACAGGACCGATCCTGTGCAGATTACGAAAGAGGTTTTGATTAGTGCATTGAGTAACTCTGACGATGTTCAAAGAAATGTTCTACGTGCTGTGGCGGAGAAGTCTTTGCATGTTCCTGTTACGGCTGACGTACTCCGATTGGCTGCGGAACGCGGGCCGGTGACCCTTTTCCGATTCTTCTGGAATCGATATCCCAGGTCTCCAGTTCAAGAAGACCTGATTAATGCAGCAGCCAGAAGTAATGATTATACCACATTCAAATCCCTGCTGGACGACGTGGACAGTGTCGAGATTGGGGAAGAAACCATGAGAGCTATTGTAGCCAATGTGCACAATGCGGGTATTCTCTTCGACCTGCTACTCCAGCAAGGCCTCCAAGCAGATACGACAGAAGGCGTGCCAGAGATACTTTTAATGAACGGAGGTATCAAAGTCAAATGCTCATCTCCGACGCCATTACGGCTTAGCAGCGGTTTGAAAGTCACTGAAGACTTGTTTAGGATTGCCGCGAGTCTTGGAGATGTGAAATTTCTTCAAAAACTCTCGGAATTCTGTGGATTAAAAAGCACTCCAGAGAAATGGCTTGATATTGCAAGGCTTCGCAATGCAGTTTTAGGGGATGATATCGACCTACTAAAAGCCCTGATAGGGCGTGGAGTGGAGCCCGATGTCGCCGCCCCCAATGGCGAGACTCTTTTGGTGGTGGCAGTCCGTTATTGCAACGAGCTGGCGGTTCAAATACTGCTTGCTGCCGGTGCATTGCCCGATGGCGGACCGATGCTGAAACACTCCCCACTGTGTGAGGCCGCTGAATACGGTGAGTATGACAAAGTAAAGATATTGGTCAATGCTGGAGCTTCTCTCAATTTCAGGGATCACAAGGGAAGAACACCACCGATGATAGCAAAGCAAAACAGACGCTTCAGAGTCTTCAAGTATCTGGAGCAATGCAGGGCAGAACAAGAAAAAGGAGGACGAGAGACCCCAGAAACAACATGAGACAATCCACCTCATCCTCGCTTTGCTCAAAGTCTTCGCAATTACACTCTCTACTAGAACAAGCCACCAGCAAATCGAGGTCTTTGACCCTGGAACACTACCACTACCGTTGCGTTGCGATCAAAAAATGCAAGTCCTGACGCTGGGCATGTCAGTACCCTACCGGAGAAGACCATGATTCGCATGCAGACCTCACTCCGTCTTGCTTTCTTACAACGGCCGTAAACACTCCTTTCTTCTATTTTCGTCTAAGCGTGGAGCAGATATTGCAGGTTTGAGTGAGGGGGGCGAAGGGGGACATGAGCACGGGAAGAGAATTTGGGCAGTGCATGCATGGGAGCTGCTACGGCGGTACGAGGAGAAACAGATCAATCTCAATTCAGACGCCATTGACGGGCAGTGAAAGGCTCTTGATGGCACGAAAGGTTCAGGGAAGACGGGACACCTAATGTTAGATATATGACCCTCATTCTGCGTATCGACACGCATTTTCATTTTCTCTCGGAGGCTCCGAAATTACAAAAAAAAACACTTTGCTAATGCCGTTCAAAGATTAAGATTCACGTGGATTGCACCGACCATATGCACCCTTCGCCAGTGATCCGCGTTCATCACGAAGGCTGCATGAAAAGCAATGATCGGGCTACTCTCATTGCCGCAACTGCTGCTGCAGCAGCCTGCCAGAGCCGAACGGATACAGCCTCGCAGCTTCTATGTCAAACATGCCCACATTCCATAACCCTTTCTATTTCAATGCTCTAACATTGACTCGATTCCTGGCTGCCAACGTTCCCAATTTGATGATAAACCTGGCTCCTCATGGGCAGCCAAGGTACAAGACTTGACATTGACGCCCCGTACAGAGATTCCCATAGTAGCTCAGATATTCCAATCTACACTCTTGCTCATCATCCCTGCTACCAGCTTCCTCTGTACCTTTCCGCATAGCGAATAGATCAGCGTTGCATCTCCATTCTCCGAGGCCCCATCTTCTCCACTAGCATGATGGCGACCCGCGGGAAACACAGCGTGGCAGCACCAAAGATCTCAGCCTAGGTTTGATGGTTTGGTAACTGGGACGCTCGAGCATGGCCGAAGCTTGCGTCTTTCTTCCGCATGACGAAGCCACATCAATCATGCATGTGGTAGCGGATTGGCATTATTCATGCACAGTTTGTAGGGAACCCTCAGACTACAAAGACTAGCTAGTATCTGAGTGGAATGGGATGAGATCATAATTACATCTCGCGTTCTAGGTGATGGGATCCGTTGAAAGCTTGAATTTGCTCCTGCGGTGGCATTCGAACACTTATATAGGCTTGAAACCCTCCCTTGAGTTTGTCATCCTTCAGCCTTTTCGCAGTCCTCTCTTGCACTTTTCCATATCAGCTGCTATCCTTCGAACGCTCCAATATTCGACCGAGGAACCAGCTTCTGTGTTCCCTCCTGCACGCCGCAGTTCTTTACTCCAGCTACATTCAAGATGTTCAAGCTTGCAAGCACAGCTTTTGCAATCATTGGGTTTGTGCAAGCAATGGCGCTACCCAGCCCAAATACTGCAACCAGCTTACCGCAGCTCGTAAGAGTATGAAGGGCATTTCGTGTGCACCGTTGGTACTAGCGAAAAAGGACTGCCGCCACCTCCTGGCCTCGATCCATTGGCTGCAAGGTCTCTTCAAAGACCAGAAGAAGATGTACAGAGGCTAGAGATTCAGCCTCTGATTCATAGGGTTGCTGAGCATGTGATCTGGCTACGCTTGTGGCTTCAAATCGGGACAATAACAGTTGCCTTGGTCTTGACTGGGCAGTGGACTAAGTTCACACATTCGGTGCGAAAACAACTAACGAGGCCGTGGTATATGAACAGGCACTCCAGCTGGACTTCGCCTTCCTGCGATGGGAGGTTAGCGGTGTTGCGGAGTCCGCGTTTTTGAGGTCCCTCTCAAGCGACCGCCACTGGGATCAATGTTGAGGAAGGCCAGATCACCAAATTGCGGCATAGGGAAAGACGTTGGCTTCAGGGGCGAACACAGTGCCAAGTTCAGAAGGTCTCGCATGCGGACGTCTTACAGCACGAAACTGTGCAGCAAAGCAACGCGTGAAAAAGGGGGGTAAGAGAAGAAACAGTGAGGATGCAGAGTGGACATGACAACGCATACTAGAGGAAGATGAATAGCGACACGGTTGTGACGAGGCCTCTTGTTTCGGGATTATTCAGGAAGATCTGACGGATGGATATTTGCCCTCGAATCGAAGTTCACTCCCAGTCATGAAAGCAGCTACGACGCCATACGTTCCTGACGGTGCTGATGAATACGAAGGCTGGGAACCACTAGAAGACGCTTCTTGCGATGCGATTTTTTTGGTATGATTAAAGAGACGTACATCGATATTTTGGATTCTGGAACATACAATACGACGCGAGATGAACGGCTCACTCGTGGCGCCGCCGCATATTAAGCGACAAAGCAGCTGTCAGACGAGCAGAACGGTTGAACCGCGACATTAAACCTTCTTCAAGGCCGATTCATCGTTCTGAGAAGCGGAATCCAAGGAAGCCAAAACTGACGTACACGTATTCGCGTCCTCTGAACAGATTCGAAGCTCTGGACATATTTGAAGATCTAAGTCTATATTGACTGCTGGACTTGGAGATTGTTGAGATTTTTGAGTGATTTGTTGACGAAAAAGAAGTCAAAGCAGGGAAATTTGGCCTGGGCAAAACCCATGAGAAGCCTGTGCATTGGCTCTTGTTTACAGCCCCACCCGATTCTATATTAGTCCCATATGTATATCAACATAATCACCTACTTTATCGTTATTAATTCAGTTGAAGCTTCAAAAACATCTATAAACGAAAACGACGGCGTAAAAATACCTCCTACATCTCGTCGAAATTGGTCGGACTCAGCCAGTTGGCAGCAGCCGTCGGTCTCGCTCTCACCATCTGCCTCTCGTCGTTCCTCTCGCACTGTAAGAATAGCTCTCATATTATCTGGGCTGACGGACATCTGCCGAAGAAGCAGAAGGACGGGCTGCAAACAACTTTGAGAGTATCGTGGAACAGAAGAGGATCGCAGAGTGGAAGAATAGAGTTGAGTAGGTGTTATTGTAGAGTACAAGAGTATCAAAGAATCAATAACAACCGCTGCAGCGTAGAGGATTGCTGCAGCGTAAAATACTCTAAGGTCAGAGGTCCTATCCATAGAACGGGTTTGTATAATTTCTGGGCTGACAAATTATCTGATCTTATACAATTTGTACAGGTAAGCTTCTTACTTTATTCTTCCAAGTTGTCTCAACAGCGCGGACTTTGATATTACCCCTGCTCCTCTAGCTCATTCGCTGGACGTACGAGTAAAGCGGCCACACCCTTGTGAGATCCGGATGCCAAGCCTCGGAACATTCCGCTGCCCTGCACTCCATGACCGCATGCCTGTCTCCTGAACCACTGTTTACTTTCCACGTGAGATACCCTTACTTACCCCTCTCAATCTCACATCTTGTCTCCCTACTTACCCATAAGACGCTCCCCCTGCCTATCCGCCGGTTTGGTGGCATCTGTATCTCCAACCATGGACATAGCCTACGACCACATCCAAGAGGAAGTCCTCTCCCCCGACCAAATCGCCAATAAGAAATCACAAGACCCCAACCAAAAAGATGGCAACCTGAACACCGAATTCAAGGAGGCATACAAATCCTTTTCATCGAGTCCCTGGGGAGCCCGCCTCGGCGGCTTTCTCAGCGATGTCCGGAAGCACGGCGAGACTTATTACGAGGGCGCCCGCCAGGAAGCCACTGCTGCTAGCGGTGAAGCCCTCAAAGGCTTCACGGATCTAAGATCTACCCTCGTTAGTCGAGCACGATCCATGTCGACGGGACAGGATCCACCATCTACACCCACGGCTGCCAGTCAGACGTTCGGTAGAGAGGCGGAGAAAGAGGGAAAGGACGACAAGGAGCGGTCTGAAAGCGAAGCCTTACGAGAATCCGAAAGCGTCATCTCTCGCTTCCGTGCTGAAGCCGGAAAACGGTTGAAGGATCTCGAGAAAGCAGAAGAAGCAGCGGACGCAGCAATCTTCAGATTCGGTGCCAACATCGGCAATTTCCTCCGCGATGCCGTGACCATTGCTCCTCCCACCGAAGAGACCAACAAAGACGGCTCACGGAAAGTCCTCTTCGAAAGTAAAGATCAAGATGGCAAACGGGTCATCCACAGCACGCGGTTCGACGCCCAATTACACGCTATACACTCCTCCTTGGAAAGCTTCACTTCCGATCCTGCGAGCGCGGAGTATGCAAAGTGGAAAGACGATTTCGATGTGGACAAAAAGACAGGCGCTATAGCTCAGGATTTGGAGAAGTATGAAGAGCTGAGACGGACAATGGAGAAGCTGGTGCCGGAGAAAGTAGAATACAAGGACTTTTGGACGAGATATTACTTCTTGAGGATGGTGGTGGAGACGGAGGAGCAGAGGAGGAAAGACATATTGAAAGGTAAGCCCCACACACACTCTCTCCAATAGGAAACCTGCCGAGCACCGTGCACTGACCTACAACAGGCGCCACCGAATCCACCCACGAAAACATCGGCTGGGACGACGACTCCGACGACGAAGAAGACAAAGCCTCCACCCCTCAACAATCCCAACCTCCCCCAATCGCATCTGAAGCACCAGAGATCTCCCCACCGCCCTCCTCCACCGACCCCAAAGCAGATGAGCCACAGGAACCGCCCTCGCTCAAGCCCGCCGAACCACGCCGCTCCCAGGACGCTCTGTCCCAACCGGATAGCGACACGAGCTATGATCTCGTGAGCGGTGCTACGAGCAGGGCGCCTGGGAGTCCGAGGGCGGGGGAGAAGAAGGATGACGACGAGGAAGAGGATTGGGAGTAAGGAGGGCATGGAATTAGCTTCTTTGGCTGCCGAAGCTTTGAAATTCAAGGGGGCGCATTGGGCCGGGCGATGAGGTTGCTACTGGATTGGACGCACGGCGGTGCTTTTGACTTTGCTATCTGTTTAGCTTCCTACGTTCAAAGTTCTTGTATAGAGCAGTGACAGCATTGGGATCGTATGACCTGGCCTTCGCCGTCGAACTCAGCGCCGTTACAACTTGCTATCGATTTTTGACTCTTGGCAAAGCATTAAGAGTGGGTATAATACGTTTAATCCAAACTCGCAGTATCGCTCCGATCAATCCCAGGCCTTGTCACCTCTTCCTCTCCCTCTCCCTTCCCTTCGCCCTTCTTCTCTCCAATGCCCCCGATGACACCGGGCCCATGATGCAGCACGCCCTTCGCATCCTCCAACGTGCCTCTCCTCTCTTCGACTGGGCCTACGGCAGTGTTCGCCAGCTCGTTCCCGTTCTCGCCCGCCAGCGGAAGTTTGTTGCGCAAGTCGTAGTGGTCCACGCCATCAGCGTACTCGCCGTGGGCGTCTTCTACCGGTTCTATCGTTCTTTGACGATCGTGGTTCTCCTGTGCGTCAATGAAGACTTCGTCCTGGTTGTCGGGGCTATCCCCAGCTTGTTTGCCCGTCTCGTCCCCCTTGGGCGAGACGACACCTGCTTGACTGGTGAGAGTGACAGTACTGGCATTGGCGCCCTCAATACCTAGACTACCTTGGTGTCTGCCAAGCTTGAAAGGGAAAGCTTTGCCAGGACCTGCGGAGGGCCGTTCCCCGGGACTGGCAGGGAGAGGGACTGCTATTGCATTCTCGGAATTTCGGTCTGGTGGACTTGAAGTGATGCTGTCACTAACTTGCTTACTCTCTTCGTCTCGGTTGGGGCTGACGACACCTGCTTGACTGGCCAGCGTGATGTTACTGGCATTCACGTCTTGATTACCCAAAGTCCTGCCGAGTTTGAACGGGAAGGCCATGCCCGGCCCTGCAGAAGGCCGCTCCCCAGGGCTAGCAGGTAGCGGTACTGCTTTCGCGTTCTCAGAATTCTCATCCGGTGGACTGGAGAGGAGGATCGGAGGGGCGAGGTGAGCGTGATCGGTTGGATGGCCGTTTGCTTGGCTGTTCGATGCTTGCTCATTTCTTCGGCGATCCAATTCTGCAGCTGGCGTATTCTCGTCATTTCCAGGTTTGGCTGTGTAATCAGTTTGACCTGCATCAGTCACGCCTCGCCGCCGAGACCGCGAACGTGATAGCTTATTTGCTCGGTCAGTACCTACTGGTCTGGCGTTGGCACCGTCATTCTGGGATATTATCGTGGTGTTGACTTCCTTATCTGCCTTTTTTTCACGTTGAATCTGCGAACTATCAGCACCGAACACAACACCTCAGAGGAGAGGGAAGAATCCATACAGTATTTTCATCGTGCGAGCTTCCCCACAAGCTCCACATACTCATTCCCCAGCTCTTCTTTTTCTTCTCTTCCTTCGGCATGCTCAGACCTCTCCGTCCAGCTAGTGCTGAAGGCGGAGGCACCTCATCATTACCGAAACCCTGAAAGCCTTTGGCCATTTCTTTCGCTCGCTGCTTTTGTACCTTTCGCTTTTCTCGAGCATATTTTTGGTCCCACTGTTTCTTAGCGTTCAACCATTTCCCGACGGGACCAGGCTTAATCACGCCAACTTCATTTGCCGACATCTGTAGAGCCGGCATCGATGAAGGTGGATCTAAAGGAAAGATGTGACCGTGCCGGTCGACTCTTTGCCGTATCATGTGATCCTTGAAAGCTGGCAAAGCATCGCCAGCTCTGCCCACTTGATCTTTCGCGGCACTTCCCCTTTGAGCCACGCCATTGTTCATGGTGGTTTTTGTTTGCTTCGATTTATCGAAGTCGCTTTCACTTTCGGTGTCTGATCCCACGGAAATGAGGGACACCTCATCGTCATCCATGATCTCAATCTCAGTCTTTTGAGCTCGAGCGAGGACCCAAGCGCCAAATTGAGCAATAGACCGATACATGAATTTTGCTGGTCGTGTGAAACTGAGTGTAGGGGCCACGTGGCAAAGATCGTCCCAGACCTGTAGCTGCACATCTGTAGGCTTCCACTTTGCGATGAGGTCCCTCGCTTCGGGATACTCGTCTAGATATGCATCACCTGGAGGATATTGCGAAGGATGCGCGGCTTTGTGAGCAAGATATATCTGCTCATCTCGTAGTATCTCACCACCGCCCGTGACAACGAGCAATGGAGGTAAGCCACCTAATGATGGTTGTAAAACCGGCGAAACGAGCGGATGCGATATTAGCTGATTAGTAGTGTACATTTGGATTTGATCCTTTATGTCGACGAAGTTGCCACCGATCATAATTGAGAAGTTGTGTCCAGCGCCAGGAATCGTATTACCAGGTCGCTCTCCAACACCGTCAGTACCGGCTGGATTATCCGCGTTTTCCTTGGGATGTAAGTTCTCTCGGGTGTGATCAACTGAGAAACCCTGCACTGCACTGTTCCTTGCCTCTCGCCTTTCTGCGTTAGTTGACTTTCTAGGCAGTCCTTCGCCTGCCACTTGCTCAACGGCATGCATTGCTATTTGTTCCATATCATCTGTATTGGGTGGTGGCCATGAGGTCGAAGGCTTCTGTAGGAAGCCATGAGTGGGAATGAAATCTAATGAGCCATCGCCTGCGACGCTGGGGAAAGAATGGGTCAGGTCGACCCAAGGTGATATTAGTATTGCTCCTGCTGGAAGAGGCAGGCCTCGATCGCGTAGTATTACAAGTATGCTAGACCCAATTTAGCTGTGGCACGCTCCTAGTATAATCTCACATACCTAACAATCATCCCGCCTCCCGCTGAATCGCCTGCAAGAACGATCTCCGAGGGATCTTGCACAGTCAAAAGGTAGAGGTATGCTGCTAGACAATCGAGAAGACCGCAAGGAAATGGATATTGAGGAGCTAATCGATATCGTGCTGAATCGTGTCAATACTGCCGGTGACTTCCGTTCCAATGATAAGACTCACTAAGACTTATCAGTACACTGTTCTTTTAACCAGTCTTCAGCTGTACACTCACCGCGCAAAGACCCTAGCTTCCAACTTTCGAGCATGACGCTGAAGCTGATACCGATGTTCATCCACGCTCCCAAAGAAGTAAGCACCCCCGTGTACATAGAGCATGACTCGTTTGCCCTTCTCGTCCTTCCTCTTATCGAAATCTCTCCTCATCTCAATCCATTCGGCCTTCAAGACGCTGCCGTCTCTTCGCCATTGCCACCATTCCTCGCCTCCTACCTTGTCAACACCATGGTGACCCAGTTGTGCTATAACCGCGTCCGCAGCTCCAGATAGGCATTTCTGGGGTATTGTGATTTCGTCGACTTTGACCCAGCGTGGACTGGGAACCCATTGAGACGTAAAACCCTGTACATCTTCGACTGTGTGATGGGAAGCATAGGCAAGGAATTGGCGGATGAGATTCACGCCTTCGTGGTACGAGATGTGGGCAGTGGGCATCTGACGGAGAGGCTTGCGATTGAGGTACTATGGCATTCGTGAGCTACAATCCGTGGAACAGAGCGACAAGCTAGCCATACATGAGAAAAACAAGTCTCGATTACTGTAGGTGCGACTGCAGTGCCGACCGAGATGGTATTGAAGACCATGGCTGTTCAAGGGGTGGCGCGAGTAGGTAATGCAGATATCGAAAACCTACGAGAGAGCATCTAGGAGACGCAGAACAATGAGAACATCAGCACAAGATGCAGTATAAACCAGCGACCACTTTCATATCTGGGTGTCACAAAGACTTGAATACTTGATGTGGAGAATTGTACCATTTTGGAGAGGTGATGGAGATTTCTCAATCGTCATGTCCAAAATCTTAGATTCCTCGGCTATCTCGGACATGTCGATCTCCCGAGCCATAAGCGTCCACCAGATTTTGTGAATGGACCCATCATCCCCCTCGACAACAGCGTCGTGCGTTGACCGCTGAAGACAATATCAGCTCCATCGTCGATCTCAATGTCGAAGCCAATGAGAGAAACCCAGGGAGGTGTTGCGCTTCCTCCGTCACCTGGTACATATTGATGTCGTCTCTACACAGTCCAAATTGCTGAAAGATGGTAGAAAAGATCCAGAGCAAGTTCGACCTTTCAATCGCCCTCTCTCTCTCTACATGGCCTGCTCTCACTCTCGCTGTCCAGAACTCATGGGGTGGCCCGGATTCTTCGGAGAAGCGGGACTGGTTTGCAGGAGCAATTTCCGACCTGATATCTACTACACCAGATGCCGACGTTGAATATGTCGAGGAATTTATGCTTCAGGTCATGAACGATGAATTTGATGTCAACGTTGAAGATGGCAGTGGGGAAGAGATCTCCGCGAAGATCATTGGTTTGAGGAAATTGACTCTGCAAGGGGATTTCGCCATGGTGGATGAGATGTATTCGAAATGGCAGGAGAGGCAGGGCAGGGGTAGTGGTGAGAGGATCAACTTTCACCATTTCTCTAGGGATGACCATGAAGATGAAACCGATTGGGATAGTGATGGTATCGACGAGGAAGACGACAACGATGATGTCGAAATGGGTGAAGCACCTGCGCTGGTGAAGACTCCCAAGGAGAAGGTCCAACCTAAGGTCGATGAGGAGGGATTTACAGAGGTGGTAGGCAGGAAGAGGAGATAGCATGGGCCTTCGAGCAAGCATGGGATGCTACACCTCACACATGGGACAGGTGCTCCGGCACCGACCTCATCTCCAGGCAATCTGGAGGTTCTCCTGTCCAAAAAGGGGCGCGCCGCGGAAGATTGGAATGGAGGATCTTGATGAAGAAAGCTTCTGCCTCGTCCTTGCGGGCTTGTCTTGGAATCTTCTGAGAGGTCTTTGGAGCTGCCTCACGAGCCCTGGACGAGGTTCACGATGTATTTGCTATGGAGCTTGGGTTTCTGAGAGATGGCATTCTCACTTTTCCAAGCTCAGTAGAGCCTCGAAAAGTCGATTTAGAAAACGGCAGCTTTCGCCTATCATGGTCAACCTCAGATAGCATGAGCATGCACTCAGAGCACCCATGTACTATCTGAATGTCTGCAAGATTAAAGAACGATTAAGCACTCTGATAAAGACCAGATCCTGTTGGATTGCTGCATCCGTAGTTAGGGTTTCGCTCTCTCAGGTTACTCCGAAGCCGTGGCTAGGAACAACTTCTCTCCATCTCCGTTCAACGGCGTCTAAGCTGTAGAGCTCAAACCAGTAGAAGCATTTTTCAAATCCAGTCTTTTCTGTAGACGAGGAGCATAAGTTTCTTGAGTATCAGCACAAGTATGAGCGCTCGCCAGAGCTCTAACCAACTGCCAATGGCGCTAGCCTTAAAATTCTTATTACCCTCCACACCTTGCTTTTTGCACAACACACCTACATCATTCTCAACTTCTTTTCCATCCATTCTGCTCTCAAAAGCACCATCGTTTGAGAACTTATCGACGAGAGCATATCAAGATGGATCCGAAGCCATCCTATCCAGACCCCGAGGCAGCTCATGGAGGAATGCATCCATTTTCCTATGCAGCCCAACCTCCGATGCCTCCAGCCGAGCACGCGCACGCGCACATGCAGCAAGCTCCTGCAGCAAACATGCGAGGACCTGTCGGTGACGGACAAGAGTATGGGCAGATAAACCACAACGGACAAGTATTCACACAAAATGGACAGATTTCAAGAGAAGCTCAGCCCGCCACGCCACAGCAGCTTGCACAACGAGGACTTGACGCAGACCAGAGCCAAGGGCGGAGCAATGTGGATTCTTCTGCAAGAAAGAGAGCAAAGGTTACGAGAGCGTGCGATGAATGTAGAAGAAAGAAGGTATCTTGTTCCCAGCTTGCTGGAGCGCTCTCTCCAGATTCACGGGCTCCTTACCGACCTCTTTAGATACGATGCGATGCCGAGTCGGAGACACCCGGTATACAGTGCAGTGCCTGCAAACGAGCAGACCAGGTATGCGATTTCAGAAGAGCGCCACAAAAGCGCGGTCCAAGCAAAGGGTAAGTCGATACCAAGAAACCGGGGGCCTATGACATACTCATTCTCTTGTAGGTACATCAAGGAATTAGCAGAGCGTGTAAATAGGTTGGAAAATTCTGGGGCTACTCCTCCGGATATGCAGTATGCCCCGGTCATTCACGATCCATCCGGTCCAGGGAGCGCTTATTCTCCGCCGCTTGAATATAATAGACACAGAAATCATGGTATGATGATGGGGCAACAAAACTTCGAGCAAGATCATCAAGAGCTTCTAGAGTTCTCGCCAGGACATCGCGGCACTAATACCGACGCGGCTGCAAATGGACTTCAAGTGCCTAGAGTCTTGCACCCTACATCCCTCGTCCATCAACAAACACGAGACACGTTGAACAACATGGCACCTGATCCATCGGTCTACGAGTAAGTTGGAATTCTGTAAGGCTTGAATCCCCCTCTAACTCTTTTATAGTTACGGCAAGCTCATCCAACCCTTCTTTCCTGTGCTTGCACGCCAGGAAGGCCGGGTGCATCACGAACTCGAGAAAGTACCTTCTACTGTTCGTACAGCCCTGCTCCATGCACGCGATCTAGCAGTCACCTGTTGTACTTCTGCTCTCAAGCCGGAGGCTTTGGTCGCCCGAGTCACATCAGAACTCGCAGCCTTGAAAGCAGAGGGACCCCAAGCCCGAACGTGCGATGCCAATTTCGCATACCTTCAAGCTTTGTTCTTCATGGCCATCGTCACCGAGAATAGTGGTCCCGTGCACAGTCGTAACACGTCCTGGATTGCCGAAGCGGTCAGCATCGCAACATACTTGAATCTGCACCAATCCCACGCCTTCGAAATGGGGGGCACAGAGGATGAAGATTCTAGCCCAAAGGTAGCTCGGCGCGTTTGGCTGAGCCTGATTGTGCTTGACCGCTTTCATGCCAGTAGTACAGCCAGCCCATTGCTGGTTGCCGAAGATAGTGCACGTCTGGTTGCATCCGATGAGGATATTTTGGGACCCGACGCCTACCACCTAGTCCGTAAGTGAAAAACAGCCACATGATGGTCTTCACCCTACAATTAGATGATAACGGAGTGCAGGTATCTCGCTCGCGCTGGGCCATGTATCCCATGCTATCCTCTACCAGTACCCCGAGCGCAATCGTTCCCATCCGCGCGAGCTTCTCCTTGACCACTTGATGAAAGGAGAGATTGACCGCTTAGGTGAAGGTCTGTATCAGACATTCCGTCAGGCGCCACACTTATACCTAGCTTTCGCCCACCTTAAGCTCCTCTCCCTCAGACTTCCTGGATTTCCCGATTCAATAACGACGGAACTCTTGGATCTCGCTTACACAGTTGTCGATCAGCTAAGCTCGCCCATTGGCGGTGTGCGACCATTGACTCATCATTTCGCTGGGCTCGCTGCCATCACGCTGGCAGAGAACATGGGCAATGAGCAATCTGTGGCCACTTTGCAAAAACTTCGGGCCATTCTCGACACTGGCTACGTTCGAGAAGACATCGAATCGAGCAAATCTAGGCCTCACAAGACGGTCTGGAATGTGCCTATCAGCTCGTTCATCAGCAAGAAGCTCGGAGATAGTGCCCCTCAAGCGTCCAATGACAGCATGACTTCTCGTGGTGGATTGCAGCACCTTGCGGACGCTGCGGTGGGCAATAATTCCAACGAAGAGGCTACAGATTGGACTGCGGTGGGTGCCAAGGGGTTCCTGAACGAATTTGAGTAGTTTCTTCGGGGACTGCTACGAGTTCATCTCTTCACTCACATTATGATACGAACTCGTCAGGTCGATAATTGCAAGGGAAGCACAAATTCAATTCGGCTAGCATCAAAACTTGTTCTATTACATTAGTTAGGAAAGCTACAACAATCATGCATTGCTCCATTCGACTCCGTGTTCGCCACCATCAATTCGTGTATTGCTACAGATCTAGCCATGATTGCAGCACAAACACATCATCTTTTGCTCCGTTCCGTATCATGCTGTTACGTAGCGCTATGCACATCTAGCCCCTGCCTTCTGCACAAATGCTCCAATTTATATTGCAAAATTTCATTTCCTTGGTCACCCATTCCAGTATGCCCATGCCATCTGATCAAAACCCATATGTAAACCCTAGAGGCGAGAAGATCTGTAGACCCCCAGTCTGCCGTCGTCATATTGAACATCTATCCTTCGAGACTTTTGGAGGTAGGTTATGGTCGCGAGCGGTGATGCAGAGGGTAGATTATGGATACCACGATCGGAGTCCCGTCAGGGCCTTGCTCAACTTTGTAGGGAGCCTGTACACTGGGTGAATGGTCTCGGGAGGACGAGGCGACGGACCATCTGGCGGAAGGACGAAAGAGTTCGGGGATGGGTATGAATTGCACCGCTGCTGTACGAGATTATGGTCACAGCTGCGGCGACCGCGTCCCAGACTGATGACCTGACAGGGGAACGCGCTGAGAGGCTCGGAGGAGCATCAGCGCCTTGACTTGTCAGACCGCCGGATAGGAGACCGGAAGTTCAAGAATGCGAACGAGCACGGGCCTCGGGATGCGTGACTGGCTTCATAACTGGCCTTGTGATGCTGCAGTTCCGCTGCGTGGCCCCCACGGGGTGGACGAGAGAGGGGCGGCGTCCTGTGGCGGTACAGGAGGTGGGATGGAGGATCGGTCGCTCGTTGCCAGGGATGGCATACTCGTACAGGTATCTTTGGGTGTGCGGTACCGAGCGGAGAATTGAGTACTAGTGCTGTCCAGGAAGTGAGTTACCTCGTGATAGCGCCGGAGAGTTGACCAATCAAACTACGATTTTCGCGGAGAACTGAGTAGTTTGATTGGTCAACTCCCCGCGCTAATTACAATACTCACTCCTGGACAGCACGAGGTAGATGTCGTTGGGAGATAGAGTCGGAAGGTGCTTCCTGCGGGGTCTTCCTTGCTAGCCATATGTAGTATAGCTTGCTTGGCTACTAGATCCTGAATCCTTCGGATTTTTCCATACTTATAATTACAAATCCTACTGTGCTTCGAGAAGTGAGCTACTTGATAGAGCGAGGACACCAATAGATCAAGCGACATCCCACTAAGTAAAAAGATCTATTGGTGTCCTCGCTCTATCAAGTAGCTCACTCTCGAACGTACGAGTACATCCTAATTCTACCCACACGAATCCTTTGACATCTTCTTTGGTAGACGCAGATCCCTGCATTCATCATTTCTCTTGGCATGCGGAGAGGCCTCTAATCCATTTGCCACGAGGCCGAAAGATGCCGAAACATGATTTCTCCGCATTATACAATTAATCACTCAATCTAAAGTACATCAAGTGAAACCTCGCGCTTGAATAGAGTTGCTGATGGTGCTCTTGGACCCTGGACCCTGGACCCTGGACTCTGGACCCTGTTGATGCCCATACATATTCAATGACGAATGCACCTCCTGCATGCGGTTTAGATTCAAGCCTTGGAAGACAAATGCTGACACAAAGAGCGGGAAGGAGATAAAAGTGACGAACCTACCTTATCTCCACATTGCGTGCGAGGGTGGAGTAGAGTTAGAGTACTTCATGAAACTTCTTGCTTACTGATCGTGCCGTTGACACTCTATAAAATGGCTTGATCCTGCTCTTCTTTCATCTCTTGACTACATTGTGGGCACAATTCTTCCGCTTTGAGGACCCTTTCCTCCGTACTGCAATACCTGCTCTATCTCTCTGAGCTGAGCTTTTATACGAAGTGGTAGACCTCCGAGGGTCCTCTGCTTCCTGGCAAAATATTCACTATGATGTTGTGAACACGCAAAGACGCCCCAGTGCTTCTGAATTCCCCGTCCCAATCTTCATCACAAAGAAAGAATATTCGCCAGCCCCCACTCATGATGGGCGAATCCAAATTGGCTTCGACAGCCATATACCAACTACCCCTAACGCCGACATCGCCACTCTCTCCCGCAGCAATGTCAGATGCAGGAGGGCCCATCGAGGAAATCAGCGGCAAAGACGCATTAGCCACAGCGTTATCCGTTATCGGGACAGAGCGGGACGCTCTAACGCAGCTTGAAGGCCTGTATGCGTCTGATGATATTGCCCAAGCCGGACTTGCCAACTCTGTCAATGTCATCACTACGTCTATCTGCTCTGGTGGGAAATTGGTAGTCGTCGGCGTTGGAAAGAGTGGCAAAATCGGCCAGAAGGTGGTAGCGACAATGAACAGCTTTGGCATCCGAAGCGCCTTCCTTCACCCCACAGAAGCTTTGCATGGCGACTTAGGCATGATAGGAGAAGTGTGCATCCTTGTTACTCCTAGGAGACTACGAAGCTGACTGTTTGCACCAGAATGATACAATCCTCGTCATTACTTTCTCCGGAAGGACGCCGGAACTACTGAATCTTCTGCCCTATCTTCCTCTCGACATGGCGCTTATAGCGGTTACATCCCATGCGACCCCATCGACATGTCCCTTATTTGAATCTCGGTCTCCGCATCTGTCGATTCTTCTCCCAGCACCCATTCCAACTTCCGAGGTCGACTCATTTGGTGTGGCTGCTCCAACCACGTCCACCACGGTTGCACTTGCTTTGACTGACGCCCTAGCAATGGCGGTTGCTCGACGTCTTCATCTTGATCCTTCAGTGGTTTTCCAGGGCTATCATCCTGGTGGCACCATCGGTATCAGTCATCGAGCGAGCGGTTTGTCATCAACGAACGGCGGAAACCCTTCCCCTGTTGAAATCTAGATGACCATCTGCAGCCACGACTGGGTATCGCGTCTTGCTATTTAGCTGGAATCTTCTCATCATCTGAACACCTACGTAAGATCGATTCAAACGACAACAATGCCTCAAGGTCGGATTGGTGAACTCTCTGTTGCAGGTTCCTTCCTAGATCGCATTCTGCCAGATTTTGAGAACATTTCAGCCGCGCTCGGAAGACTTGGTTTGAGAACATCAATTGCATGCTCGGTCGTTGACTACAAATATTTCAAGCCAACCTTGTTTGATACCGGTCAAAACTTGCCTCCTCGGTTGTTGACAACTATTTTCGATGCCTGAGAACGAGGATCGACAATTGCATCCTCGGTTGCTGATGACTATTTTCGGCAAAGAGCAGCACAATTGGGGACCAAATGATTCCGGGTTCTCTCACAGTGTCGGAAGCTGGATTTTCCACTGTTGTCACCATGTAGCTAACCGTTGCTGGATGGTTTAAGGTGTAGCAAATAGCACGGCCTCCGAGCCTATGTAGCTAGTCATGTTCCTCATCTCTTTGAGCAATTGACACATAGTTTGCGACAGTGAAAGTTGGCATCTTTTGATGGTATCAAGACTCCCTTATCAAAATGTTCCTTAAATATAACTTTTACCCTAAGTCCTTCAGGGGTAGACCATTGTCTATCAACATCCGGTGAGCAATGCGGAATTGGCGGAAGATCTCGTTACCACAAGGCTTATCAGTTGAGATAAGTGCGTAAGGCTGAACGTTTCATTGGCGCTAAACCCAGCCCGGCCTGGACCCCAGCTTTCAGAAGGTCCCCAGTCCCATCCATCATGTGCCTGAACCCACGCCTCACATCAAGCTCCAATATTCTTGCTTGATGCTGTGACCATCTATAATTCAACATCATCATGCAATCAATGCTCGAGATGACATTAATCCCTCGCTAGTTGACAATTATACCTCGAAGATCCCTGCACCCCGAGCTAGCCATATGACTCTTGAATCCGAGTCATTCACACTCTCTCCAACTTTCGATATCGACACAATGAAGGTGTAACGTCCTGTTTGGCGTTTTGCGGTCAGGCTGCAACTTTCTAAACCGAGATACAGAAGCTGTCTTAAACATTGGAGCCAGCCTTGTGCATTGACCGCCCTCCAAGCGCCCTCTCAGGCACCAGTATCACAAGCATACGTTCTCGAGCCTTCCCTGGCCTGTGCCCCGCCTTCTTCACAAACGGTAATGCATCCATAGCAATCAAGCCGCACAGCCCCGCCTGCATGCGCATCCACTGCCCACGCTCAACGCTTTCCGGTTGAGGAGGCAGCCCGTCAAGACCCCTGAACACCGGCGTTATCATGTGATCATGGAGTCTTCAATCATTGGATGAGTTTGGATGGGACTGCTGGATATAATATACACCTCGCAAAGGTAGACGATTGATTTCTGAACATCGTTCGAAGCCCTGGTGCCTTAGCCCACACCCGACACCAGCGCAGCCATCATGCACCAACACCCTCGACCGTCGCCGGTTACGGCTTCCCCAGCAAACTCTCCACGAACAAATCCCACACGGACCAATAACCCTAGAGAAGAGCTTCCGATGGGATCAAGAGCAAGCTCAGGCAGGGGTACACCGAGTGAGCAAGGAATTGGAGTAGGCGAAGGAGCGGACGCAATACTACGGGACCCAGAGAGCGCCAGTCAAGGCAAAGACTCGGTTGCCAAATTAAATCAGGTCGTTCAGGTGTGTTTTCACGGTACCCTTCACACTTGAAGAAAAGGACTGTTCTAATTTTGGATCTTAGAACTACTTTACGAAATCTGCCTTGACTATCCTCGATTCCCGGGTTTCTCTGCCGCAGGCATATTCAAAAGACTCTACGGTCAAGAGGGTGAACAAATGGGTCAGTACTTCTACCTAGACTTTCCTCAGCTTGGTCACGCGAATACAGGGCTGATTGCCCCTTCTACTATAGTTCAATGTCGAGATCAACGAGACCGATATCCTCCGAAATGACGTTCGCCTTTGGCGAAGCTGCGACGCTGTTAGCCATCGACCTCCACCAATGATTATCGAATTATATATCGATGCGCAAGATCTTACGAATCATCAAAGTCTGGTGATTATTGATGAGCAAGGGAGACGATGGGACGTAGAAGAGGCGCTGAACAAGTCCCCCTCTTCGTCAGCCGGGGCCAGTGTTCAATCTTCGCGACCTGAAGTTGTCATTGAGAGATGGGTCATACAACTTGGACAGTCTTCAGGGGATATCCCGCAGGACTTGAGCACCAATAACCCTCGCACCTACAAAAATACTGTTGTGCTCTTACGATCGCTCTACTCCGTTTCTAGGCTTCTTCCTGCCTGGAAAATTGGCAAAAGGTCGTCTAAGACCGGCTCAGCTCCCAAATTGCCAAAACTCAAATATCGTATCACGCAAGGTCCTCAATCCGAACAAGAATCCAAGAATGATCACTTGGCAATACCTCTGTTCAAAAGTGATGATGAGGTCCTCGATACATTCGTGTTCGAGCCCATCGATTCTCCTGCTGGATCCTTTCGTCTCCAGGTTTCATATCGAACCCAGTGCGACTTTCGCGTTGACAACTCAGAAGCGTTTCTGAGCTCCAGGTTCATGGGCATGGACGACCAGTACTTTGAGCCCTCTCTTGGACGTAGGGAAGACCCTAACAAACAACGAAAGGATTACGCTGTTCGCACCGCTACTGAAGCAGCTGGCTCGTTACCTCACAACAGGCGAGACAGTATCCCGCGTCCCGATCAAGGCCAAGCGTATGGTAGCATGTCGACTTTTCACCAACCTGGCCCACCTACGAGCTCGAGTCCATTATCTGCTCTCCGTGCTGCACAAATTGCGCGTTCTGAATCCCCCGAGGATACGGTATCCAGGAGAGGACCACCAAATACGCGATCAGCGCAAGGATCTAGGTCGTCTCTCCGCTCCGCTGACGGTGGC
Source organism: Letharia columbiana (assembly GCF_014066305.1). Lineage (NCBI taxonomy): Eukaryota > Fungi > Ascomycota > Lecanoromycetes > Lecanorales > Parmeliaceae > Letharia > Letharia columbiana. The sequence goes on along the minus strand of NW_023501099.1, from coordinate 58,540 downwards.
CCCGGAGTGGGTAGGAGACCATCTGTATCTTTCATGCCTTTCAAGAGTCCCTCGTTGTCTGCCTCGCCTTCTCAGGCCGAGCAGCTGATGACCTCAATTCCACGAGGATCCTTGGGGAAAGCGTCACCTCTGGCTGCTTTGGCGGAGGCCAGAGCGCCTTCAACTCTTGGACCATACGGTTCGGTTCCCTCACGAGGTTCACCAAATGCAGCAGATGTCCCGTCTTCGATATCCAGTTCGCCGAAGCCTGGTCCTCCGCACAGATATAGCAGCAGTTTTGGACACAGGAAAGCTAAATTGTCCATTGGCGGTAGCAGCAGGACAGAAGATGACAACAGCAGTGGGAAAGCCAGCTTAACTTCTTCTAACGCCCAACCTGGATCTGGTGTCTTGGCCGAAGGTGGAGGCGCCAGCTCGGGCTCCATCCCGACAGATGATGATAATATCTCTGATTTCCTCAAATTGTTGGATCAGAAAAAGGATCTGAAAAGCTTCAGGCATTCCAACGATCAGGCTGCAACTGAAGCCTCGACGAGGCGGACTAGCGCTGCCTTGAATAAGTTTCAGCGTATGAGAGACTCGAACGATGCTTTATATAGCTCAATGTCGTCTTCTCATCTGTTGCATCGTTCATCATCATCCTCAAGCCGTCAATTGTCAAGCGTACCGCCAATGGTAGCCGGAACCTCAATATCCCCATCATCATCACCGGGGAAGCCCATCTCCCCACACACGCCTCATACGCCTGCTGTCCCTTCAAGATTAAGCGCTAACAGTACCATCGAGTATCCTCATCGTGTCCCTAGTCGGGGTGAAGAGCGCCGTCCACGCCCTGCTGCCACGGATGGTGCTCGGGACGCTCGAAGTAATCGAGATTCAAGTACTGGAGCAATTGACATCCCAAATTCTCCACGACCGTTCCAGCCTAGCTATCGACGGTCGAGCTCGGCCGCGCAGCAAGCCCGAAATATGCCATATGAAGACGATGAGATTTTCCCTTTCGGGATGCGCAGTGCGAGTCTTGGCGTCGATGACCGGCCGCCAGTCAGCCTCGGCGCCCTCGCTGGCATGCATGAGGGCGACGTGCCCGACGAATCCGCCGTGGCAGTGCCGAGTGTCGAAACCCGCGAATCCGCTTTTGGATCTCCTTTCGATGCCGAAAGGGGCAATCGACCACAGCCTTCGTCATTTGAGCACCGCGAGGAAGCTGGCTCCTTGCAAACTCGCGCCGCACCCTACCGTCCTCGTATCGGTAGGGGAAGTGGAAGGGGCACCCCCCCGCAGAACTCCGCGTCTAGTCTCGCTGAGCGAGGGAGTGTTAGTGGAAGCTCAGATCATCGTGGTAGCAGATCTAGCTTTCCTCGACCTCCGAGCAATTTTGAGGATGAAGAGCCGCTACTCTTTGCCATGAGTGACTTTGGCGCTACTCAGCAATCACATCGAAGTCTGGAAGAGAACCGAGGTGGGGAGAGAGGCAGCAGTGATTCGGGGGCATCGTCGAGGAAAGGGAGCAGGAGAGGTGGATACTGACCTGTCCTCAACTTTAGCTGTGGATACGCATGGAGTATTCTGCTAGAGGTTAAAATGCGCATTATAGGATATACTCTGGCGTTCAGGGCTGGGTTTGATGTTGAACCTTTTCTTCAGCAAAAATGGGGACTGAGGATCGCAAACCCTTTTCCAACGACATCTTGACTCTTATCTCTCGATGTTATACATACACTTCATTGCCAGTCGCGCATTTCAGCGAATGAGGCTGTTACATAGATTGGATTGGGAGCAAAAAGGGCCGGATGGCGCTGGTGGCGCATTGGCTCGGGAAGTGATGAAGTGCAGCATGCCATAGTAGGAGGGAGAGAAGAGGCTTAAGGAGATCAAAGAACATACGTATTTTTGGATTAACTATCTACACTTTGACAAGAACTGTTCATCGTATTGAAAGTCCATGCCCCTCGAGAAATGTCTCTCATTGGCTGTCAAACGTCTCCCTATCGGGACGCGATAACATGCCAAGCACAATCTAGCTTCCTGCGAGTCATTCCGCCCGAGGGGCCACACGTCCATTCTTCCTTCCCCACATTTACAGTTCCTACCACTGCAGCACCTTCTTTCATATCTCTCGCACTCTGTTTCCAGACACCTCCCTCAGTATCATACAGCTTACCTGCAATAGCTGTCCCAGAAACCTTCGGCAAGCCCAATTGACACCGAGTCTCTCAACGCCCCCCAAACCCACGCCTGCCTAGATCACTCGATCAAGACACGCATTTTCCTCCTCTCCCCTCCTTTCCTACCCAACCTTTTCAGAACCCTTCCGTCCTTCACCGAGCGCCTTTAAACAAGCCGTAGCCCTCGAGGTTACAGCGAGGCGCGTTCCCTGGGGCGACTGGAAGGACCTTCCATCGCTCCCCTCGCTCGCATATGAGTACCCTGCTCTGGAAGTACTATTTCGAAAATGACGCAGAGAATTTTCGACAAGTGCTCGCTCGAGCCACCTACAATGCCTCCGCGCAGTCTACAAAGGGCGGTGGTGGAGGAAGGGCAGGAAGCGTTGGTATTGCGGGGAGCCCAGGCGCAACGTTGGGGACATCACCGACCTTGAGTAAGAGTGCGAAAGGATCTAGTTGGAGCAATCAAAGAGCTCCGTCGGGTAGTGCGACGCCGAAGTCGCTTGCGAATGTGACGTTGAGCCGCGCAGATGTCAATTGGAGGGACTCTCATGGTGTCACACTGCTGCATCATATAGCATCGTCGACCAACGAGAATGCATCGGAGTTCGCCATTGCATTGCTACAGCTCCCGCTTCTGGACCTCTATGTTCAGGATGAGGAAAGTGGATGGACCGCACTACACCGAGCTCTGTATTTTGGCAACATCACAATCGCGCGAGCATTGATGGACCGGGACATTCAAGACGCTATGGAACATTCGACTATGGGCCCATCTCACGCTGCAGGTGGTTTGATCAAGATCAAGGATAGAGAGGGCAACAGCCCTTTCGACGTGTATGGGGCATCAATCACAAGCCGGAACATCAGACAAGACTCAGGCGCCCCGCTGTTAGCTGGAAGCCAGGATGATGAAGACAGTGAAATGGCTCAGGGTGTCAGCGGAGACACCAATGATAATGACGGCCCAAGCAGAGTAGTTGCACCGAGGACACGAATCGAAGGAGATGAGATATTCGCCTTTGGCAGTAATAAGAACTTTACACTAGGGTTTGGGGATGAGGACGACCGCCAGTTTCCCGAGCGAATCTTCCTGAAGCGTCCCGACCATCTATTACGCCGTCTATACAACGAGTATGAGGCTCAGAATTCTCGCGCGAGCGCTCAAGCTGCGGAGGGACGTTTTCCACCTTCGCAAACCAATCAACTCCCAGCGCTTGTTCAATATCGTCCCATCGTTGTACAGGACGTTCAGCTGTCCAAGTTGCATTCCGCCGTTCTTACCACGGACCCTGAAGCCAACTTGTACATGTGCGGCTTTGGCAAGGGAGGCAGGCTTGGGTCTGGAGATGAAACCACCAGGTTTGGGTTCATCAGCGTACATGGCGGAGGTCTTTTGGGCAAGAAGGTCATACATGTTGCGCTTGGACAGAATCATAGCATTGCCATCTCAAGCGAAGGCGAGACTTTTACTTGGGGCAGTAATGGCTTTGGTCAACTCGGCTATGCGCCCAATACTTCCGCCACCATGGACGAAGAGCCCACCCAGTTGTTGCCACGACAGGTCTTTGGCCCTCTGAAACGCGAAATCGTGGTAGGAGCTGCCGCTTCTAGCATCCATACTGTGGTACACACAGCCAGCTCTTTGTTCACATTTGGCAAGAACGAGGGCCAGCTCGGCCTCTTCGACTCCGATGCTCGCTCGCTTGCGATCCAGAACACGCCACGAAAGGTCGCCGCATCGCTCTTCTCGTCTTCCGTGAAGTCAGTATCAGCTATTGACAAGGCTACTATATGTCTCCTGGAAAATCACGATGTGTGGGTTTTTTCCAATTATGGCTATGCGAAGATGGCGTTTCCACTGGAAGCATTCTCCAACTACTTTCTGAACAGTATATGGGGTGCCAGGGCTGAAGGTGCTGAGAATCACATATGTAAGGTCACTTCTGGTGGTGATACCATATGTGCAATGTCGAGCATGGGCGATGTGTTCACCGTACATGTCAGCCAAAAGGTAGAGGCTTCAAGTGCTACATCATCAACCACCAACCCGTCAAAGATACGTTTAGCCTTATCGCCTCCACAGCGCGTCTGGTCTCTGAAGAAAGGTCACATGGCCGTAAAAGATGTGGATGTCAGCCAAGACGGCTCTATCGTAATCTGTACAGAATCTGGGTCAGTGTGGCGAAGGGTTAAGCGTGCCAAGATCAAAGACGCGAGTGCCGCTGGTCTTGCAGAGTACAAAGCAAAAGACTACAAATTCTCTCGTGTACCCGGTTTGACAAGGATTGCGGCGGTAAGAAGCAATACCTTCGGCGCATACGCTGCCGTCCGTAGGGATTGTGATGTTCTCAAAATCCAGATTGACGTCGAGTGCAAAATGCTGTGGCAGGATTTGTACCCTCTTCTTCCGTTTCACGGGTTCGCAGAGGAGGACTCCGAGACCGAAGAACCAACACCGCGCTTCTGGAAATCAAGTCAGCCCAATGACGTTGCGACAATCCGAAGGGCTGTGCTGACTGTTCCAGACCTTGAAAAGGAATTGGCAAGCTATCTTAGTGATAGTCTTGGTTCGAAAGAGACGGCGTATAGTGCCCGAGTTGGGACCACGCTCTCTGACGTCCGCATCCCCGTTCATGGTTTTGTCTTGGCAGCTCGCAGCGAGTCCATGAGGCAAGGACTTGCAATATTTCGGAAGCATTACTTTTTCTCGATCCCCGAAGTCGTGACGATCGAGTATGACAGCGAAGGGAAGACCCTGATACTCTTTCAAGGCCTGGATTTTATCACCGTCTTTAATCTCGTCCTATACCTGTATACTGACTCTGTGGTCGACGTTTGGCATTACACGAGACACGCGCCGTCATCAGCCTTCCGCTATCGTCAAATTAGGACCGAGCTGATGAAGATAGCTTCCGGTTTGGAGATGCGTAAACTCGAGCAAGCAGTCAGAGTGATGACGGAACCACCAAAGTCCTTGCACGAAGACTTTGGGTTGGCGATCCGCCAGCCTGGATATTTCGACGACGGCAACGTAGAGGTTGAGCTTGATGGTAAAAATGTGAAGGTTCATAGCGCACTTATGTGCCAGAGGTGCCCTTTCTTCGAAGGGCTCTTCGAAGGCCGTGCTGCGGGTCTATGGCTTTCTTCCAGGCGCGAGCAACTGAAAGAACCGGAGGAAGCCATCAAGGTGGACTTGAAGCATGTGGACCCTAGTGTCTTCGACTTTGTACTGCGGCATATCTACGCCGACACTGATGAGGAGATGTTTGAGGATGTTGTGACTACTGATTTCGACGCCTTCCTAGACCTCGTGATGGAAGTCATGTCTGTTGCGAATGAATTGATGCTCGAGCGGCTCGCCCAGTGCTGTCAGAAGGTGCTAGGCCGATATGGTGAGAACAATGACTCGTGGCCTCATGCGCACTGTTGCTGACTAATTCAAGTTAATACACGCAACGTCTGCCAGCTGCTGAACGCTGTCGCTCCGTGCTCGGTCACGCAGTTCAAAGACGCTGCGCTTGAGTACATCTGTCTGAACCTCGAGGGCATGCTTGAGAACCAGTAAGCATCGCAGTCTTTCTTTTGTGCTAAAATCGCTCTGACCAGACTCAGTCTCCTCAACGAGCTGGATGAGGATCTTATTCTCGAGCTGGATGAAGTCGTCCGCCAAAATCAACTGGCATGTCTACCAATTGCAAAAAGCGGCAAGGCCGAAGACGACTTGATCGAAAAGTATCCTCAGCTCCTCGAATTGATGGCACGAAGTAAACGCATCAAGATCGATTCGGTATCCTTGCAGACTCGGCTCCCTGAGCGTGAAGCAAAGTCCTCCGGGGGTTCTAAGGCCAAAGCCGCGTTTTTCGAAGATTTTCATCAGTCGCCCTCGGTGTCGAAGTCTCAATCGAGAGCATCTCGCGATCGAAACAGCCAGTCCAAGAGCCCTTCTTTGCGGGCTAAGAGCTCTGCCGCGGACCTCATGTTTGAGATGGAAGAAGATGATGGACCTGAAGCAGAGGCGGCTGACAAAAGCACGCCCGATCGCCATCGACGCCACAAAGCCAATACTCCTGAGTCACTGTTGCCTCCTCCGCAGATCACCAGGGGCTATGAAACCGACGATGGGCGAGCTGCCTCATCTTCCAGAACAGAGGGCGCCATCGCAGCTTCAACCAGTCCTTCATCCTACAAAAGCCAGGGTAACTCCACTGGTAAATCTCCTGGCGAAATAAGCAGCAAGCAGCCCTGGGCTCCTCCTTCAATGACTGCCCTTAAGCTAGACATGAAAGATATCATGGCCCAAGCGTCCGCCCATCGGGTATCGAGTATTTCAACAGGCCTTTCTTTCCGTGCTAAGGAGAGTGAAGCTTCTACCAGTGGCTTAACTACGAAGCTATCCCAGAAAGAGCGTAAGAAGCAACAGCAACAACAGCAGCTTCGATCACCACAGAACTTCCCAACGCCAAGCCCAACTTTAGCGGAAAATCGAGCACAGAGCGAGAGCTCGGTGTCGCCATGGCAGGTGGCATCCACTGGTCCAAAGCTTTCATTAAAGGATGTCCTCGGTACAGAGAGCACCAAGTCGCCATCATCCGAGGCTAAAAGCATACCTCGTACCCCATCGCCACTTACGATGAGACAAACCGTTCCTGGAAAGGCACCCGCGGCCCGAAGGGCTGCCAGTGGCCCTGCCCCAACGTTAGCTCCGACACAAAACCGCAGCATCTCAACGCCCGACGCCTCCAAAGCCACAGCCCAAAATCCGCCTACGGCTTCACGCTCATCATCAGTCCAGCAACCAATCCAATCGATCCGCCACAAGCCTCTGCCTGTCGAACCGACTCTCCAACTTTCAATGTCCGACATACTCTACCAGCAACAGACGGAGAAGGACATCATCAAAGAAGCAGCCGCCAAGAGGAGCTTGCAAGAGATCCAAGAAGAGCAAGCATTTCAGGAATGGTGGGATGAGGAGAGTCGGAGGGTTAGAGAGGAAGAGGAGTTAGCCGCACGGCCAGCTGCTCGAGGTGGGAGAGGAGCGAGAGGGAAAGTGAGAGGTGGTTCCAGGGGAAGAGGGAGAGGGAGAGGGAGAGGTGACGGAGGTCCTGCGGGCAGAGGAGGGAAGAAAGTTGGGGGTGGACGAGGGAATGGATAGATGAGACATGAAGGTGAAAGCAAGGAATGTACATAACGAGGCATGACGGCATGCTCGGCCTAGCACACAAAGCCTGCACTCGACATATTTTATTCATCAACACAAACACACATAAATAAACCACCAGTCCATCTAGATTACCTTATCCACTCCCTACCCGCATAAACCGACACCGTACCGTGGACTCATGCCCTCTCTTCCCTTCCCTTCCCTTCCCTTGCCTTCCCTTGCCTTCCCTTGCACAACCCACCATCCACAACGCCAACCGTGCCCACACATCCATCCATCCATCCATCCATCCATACATCCATACATCCATCCATCCATCCATCCTCCCCCTCCTCAATCTTCCAATCTTCCAATCTTCCAATCTTCCAATCTTCCACCCCCTTCCCCCTTTTCCTCTCAAATCTTCCAACTCTTCCAATCTTCCAATCTTCCACCCCCTTCCCCCTTTTCCTCTCAAATCTTCCTCAATCTTCCAATCTTCCAATCTTCCACCCCCTCCTCAATCCGTCCTCAATCCTTCCTCAATCCATCCTCAATCTTCCAATCTTCCACCCCCTTCCCCCTTTTCCTCTCAAATCTTCCAACTCTTCTCCCCCCCTTTTTTGCCACCGTACTCTACATACGTACATACATCCGTACATCCGCACATCAGCAGGTACGTATGCACGCACGAATGTACGTAAGCACGCAAGCACCATCTGTGCTTAGGCTCACGTTTCACTTTTCTGTCATTCATGAACTTTTTCTCTTTCATTTCATGCATTTTTCTGTTATTCATGAAGTTCTGTCTGTCTGTCTGTCTGTCTGTCTGTCTGTCTGTCTGTCTGTCTGTCTGTCTGTCTGTCTGTCTGTCTGTCTGTCTGTCTGTCTGTCTGCTTTTCACGTGTCGAGGTCGACTCGTGGTGGTTTGATCGATATGAGTATTTGTGGGAAGAATAATAATGGCACTGCACGCTTGATGTTGAAGGATGGAAGGAATGAAGATGTGGAGATTTGACGTTCCTATGTCCAATAGTGTCTATATAATTCATGCTATGTACAGTAGTCTGTCCTCAGTGTCATTTTCGTATCTCATCATTCTCTGTTTACACAGCAGGACCGGCGCCCCCAACACTAGTTCGATATACCTTATAAGGTAAACTAGCCTTCGTGATATCATTCCTTTGATATGTTCCTTGAAGCGGAAGTTGGTTGGTCGTGAACCACAAATACCCGTTTTCAATACACATGCTGTCCGGCCACTGTATATCCGCACTTCTAACGAAGGGCGCTACTTCGATATCCGAGGCGGGAATCACGCCTTCGTTCGTGGCGTTCGTGCTTGATGCGTTGATACCGTTCAGCATTGTCGAATTCATGAGAGAGGATATCGAGGTGTTGAAATAGGTGATGGAGTTTTGCTCTGCAGTGCCCATGTAGACGCGGCCTTGGTCATCGGCAGTGAAGCCTTCGAGATAGCTGCCTACTTGGCCAATGAATTCCACTGCGTTGAGCATCTCGGTATCAGTTAGGCTGGCATTCGCTAAGACAGTCTGATTGATCTGATATAATCTTCGGGACGCCAAAGGTGCAAAGTAGAGGTTTCCGTTTGCGAGCGCAATGCCATCAGAGCCGATCCCGACGTGGGAGCGCTGGGTGCCTTTCCACTCGTAGAAAGGTGTTCCGTCGAATGATCCGACGAATAACTCGTCTGCCGCCACGACGGAGGTGTTGAAGAGGCGGCGGGTGTATGTGTGGGAGGCAAGGTCGATTATGACCAGGGAGCCTTGTTCATCAGTGAGAAAGGCGACGCCGGCGGTGGACATGGAGAGGTTGAAGCGGACGTCGTTGATGCTTTATTCCTCCGTTAGGAGCGGTTTCTCGAAAAGGGATTCCCGGGGCGGAGCATACCTCGTGCCGTTGGCGGAGATGGAGTATGGCAGCACGTAATTATCAATCATCTCATTCGTCGTTAGATTAAAGGACATGATCTTCGCTCCATATTCCACCGCATCCGTCTGCCCCGGCCCCGCACCTGTGTCCAGCGCCCATATTCTCTGCGCCGAATCGATTACCACGCTCTGAACATTGACAAAGCACGTCGAGACATTCTGACCGGGCTGACAGGTCTGTATGCTGGCATTTGGATACGCGACTGTAGTATTGAAGCTGTCTGCTAGGCCCAGCGTGATATCATTGTTTGAGGCGGAGCGAGGGAAGTTGATGAAAATACGGTTGTCTTGGTCAACGGCGACGCCAGTGGGGAAGGTGGTGAGGTTGTATATTTCGTGGACGACCTCGAGGTAGGGGCCGTCTATTGTGAAATTGTTGGGGGAGGAAGGCTGGGTGAAGGAGGTGAGGTTCTGTGGGGTGAAAGGCGAGGCTGTGGACGATGGGTAGGCAGAAAAGGTGTAAGCGGAAGAGGGGATGGCGAGGGCTTGGGTGGCGGCCAATGCTGCAATGAGGAGGGAGGTAGAAAGAATCATTGGGATAATTGTTGAAGCTGAGACGAATGGAAGAGAAATATGATGAAGATGAGACAAGGAAGGGCGGGAAATTGAGAAAGAGATATCGTTCCTACCTCATAAAGTAGCATACTGAACATTGAACATAATTACTTCATGATGGTAGGAAATCATACCAAGGGACGCGTTCCCAAGCGCCTTCTCCATTACGTGTACGACAGCACGAGCTAAGAAGAAAGGCAACGATTGGCTTCTAAGAACAAGATGGAAGCGAAGTATCACTCAAGTCTTCTCCACTTCGCGGATACACTTGAGCCGTGGAGGGGAAACTTTTGCATTCATGACGAAATCAAATTGAACAGAAGACGGCGCGGGACCGGCCACACACCGCCCGGAAACCAACATCGCAACCCCCAAACCGAAGCTACATTGACCGAATGAACCAAAAACCCCGTTACGGGAAGTCACCCCCAATTTCCAGCCATCACCATAGGTCTTTAATACAATAGGGGCCAATAGGCCCGAGGCGCAACAAGTACAAAACTTTACACGAAGCCGGTGCGCAAAGCCACCGGAACGCGCCCGCGACGGTTACACACCCACCTCAGTCGATCACCCCCGATGATTAAATTCCAGACGATAGCGCATCGCAGCATCCGAAAGTCAATAAGAGTGGTTAAGATGGATCACAAGTTTGACCGTGCACGCTAGAAACGAGCACGGAGCCACCCCCACACACACCCAACTAGAACACACCAGGAGTAGGCAAAAACACAACCTAATGGTTACGCGCTACGCGTCAAAAACTAAGCCAAGAACTGAGGGGCGCTTAGGTACGCGATTTTCTCTCCGACGACGACAGCGAGGTATCTTCGAACTACATATACTGACCTCTTTATACCTTACAGGAACATCCTTCCTCCTGACGAATACGAAGTTTTAAAACATTTGGCACCAGTTCTGGAGCAAAGAAAAAAATCATATATTTGGTTCCTCGCAGCCATGGAGATATCTCAGCTATTTCAGCCATTTAGGCTACCGCAGCCATGGAGAGGTCTCAACCATGCCACCTATTTGGGCTATCGCAGCCATGGAGAGGTCTCAACCATGCCACCTATTTGGGCTATCGCAGCCATAGAGGTCTCAACCATTCCACCTAATTGGGCTACCGCACCATAGAGATGTCTCGGTTATTTCAGCTAATCGGGCTACCGCAGCCATGAGTCTGTTGAGACGTACGGCGTCTTGAGTACCGGTCGCTGCTATCTGAGTTAGCTGAGTTTTTTAGTGGAATGGAATTGAAGCCTACTTCTAACCACTGCACCACAGCCCCTACGAAGGCCTATTTGACTATTTATTCGACCTTTTCAAGAATTCCAAAAAGGCCATATCACGTAGTTGCGCATTTTTGTTGAGGATCATATGTACGCAGGGTGTGAATATTACATATCGGGCAAACACCAAAAATAAGTCTCAGGGTTTCCTACCAGACCCACCTCAAGGCCGGTGGGGCCAAGCTGAGACAAATCAAATTGAAAAGTAAGAACTGGCTGCGTCATCTTGCAGACACCACGGATAGAAACGAACGCCGGATAGCAGACGTGAAAGAAAGCACCCGGCCGAGTCTTGGCATGCTTCTTCATATACTCCTTTACTCAGCCTTCTTTGCATCCATGCCTACATGGGTAATGTCCAAAAATACCAATATATAATGGTGCTACCATTAGGGGTCTATAGAATAGCAGGCGGGCCGGACATTAGCGACAACTGAAGCTCGGATGACTGTCGAAGTAATGCATCGAAGGGCACCGCCAGTTTGATATCAGGAGTACTCGATGAACAATCGATCACCGGCCGTACACTATATAGCGTGTATATACCCTTTCTCACCAACGTCTCGTCCGTCTGCTCGCGCTCTGCGTCTCCCTTACCCGTGTAGCTACTAACCCCCCCTCCCGACCGTTTTCAGTGCCTGTTTTTGCTCTTCTCGAATTCCGATCACCGGTAGATTCGTCCCCTCCTTCGTCCCTTCCGGTCGGCCGATGAATCCAATCTCAGCCATGAAAGCCAGGTAAGCGCCCACAGTCTCTTGCGTGACTCCAACCTGGCAATCCTTCTCCTCAACACCAGTGGCTCGAAGCACGGCCTGTGCGTTGATGTTGTCTAAGGCTCTGGACTTCGTATCGGATGGCAGGTCAGTCGTCACCCAATCGAAGAGCGGAAGAAGCGCATGCGCTTCTCTTTGGTCTTGAGTTTCCGTCGACACGTATTGCTCGAGGGCTGAACGCCATTCTGGATAGGGTATCATTGGCACATTGTAACCATATTTCTGTAACGTTTCGAGGAAAGCATTGAAGCCCAACTGCGCATGTGGCGTGACATGCACAACTCCAACATCTTGCTCGAGCGGTGGATGCAGTGAAGACGCCACGACGAGGTTGGCGCAGTAGTCGACGGGAACGAGATTGATGGTGTTGTTGCCTAGGTCTGGACGGCAGGATAGCTGGATACACCCTTTGAGCATACGGAGCAGAAAGTCGTCGGTAGGGCCGATGCCGGTAGATGGGTTCCCAGTAATGTAGCCTGGCCGGACGACACTACCTCGCAACCCACGTAGTCCTGCTTCGCGCATGAGGTACTCGGAAACGTATTTCGACTGCGCGTACCCGCTCGAAAGGCCCTTGCGGGAGCCGTCCAGAGGGTCCCTTTCTAAGATGGGCGTCGTGCGAGAGGCGTAGTGATCCGTATCCAGAACCGCGGTCGAAGAGACGAACGTCAAGTGCTTGGGTTTGCCACTTGCGCAAAGCGCAAGGCAGGCGAGGGTACTGAGGACATTCGTGGGTTTGAGTGTTGTGTAGGTATATATCCAATGGACGCGTGCTCCATTGTGAATCACGACGTCGACAGCATTCTCGAGCATGTACCATACGTCGGGGCTGAGACCTAGCTTTTCTTTGGAGAGGTCTCCGGGTATGCATTTGAGTCGCGATTCCCAGGAGGCGGACCAAGTGCCGTACGCTACACAGGTGGTCTTGACACGCGCGAGTGCTTCAGAGGATGACTTGGCTCGGACTAGCGCAATGACCCTGATCCCGTTGTTGCGGTTGAGGATGTTTTCAAGGATGGAAGCACCCAGAAAGCCAGTCGCCCCGGTAATCATGATAGTCTCTGGTCTGACAACCCCTGTTGGGAAAGAAGACGGAAGGCTCTTGGCCCGTAGGACTTCGCCATCAAGCGCGTAGTCCATCTCCGGTGGCGTACTGTCAGCCTTCTTCTCGCCATCCTCTCGAGCTTCTAGCGCAGCAGCTATGACACTTGAGAACTCTCGCAGCGTTGAATTCTGGAACAGAGTGTTCATAGAGATACTGATTTTTGCCCAGCGCTTGATGTCAAACAGAACCTCCTGCGCCCTGAGACTATGACCACCGCTGTCGATGAACCCATCATCTAGGTCAATGGTCTCGGCGGGAACGCCTATTCGCGAAGCCCACATTTGGCCTAGAGTCTTCTGTATGTCTGTCCAGTGAGACCTCGCTGTCCTGCCCGCTGACGCAGCTGTGGCGAGAGCGGCGGCGTCTGGATATGGTAGGATTTTTCTGTCGACTTTGTAGTTGGGAGTCAAGGGTAGCTTTCTTAAAGGGATTATGACGCTCGGCACGGCGTAGGAGGGAAGCTTCGTTCTCAACGTAGCTCTGACATCTTCTCGAAGTAGACGAAACCGCTTGAGCATACCCACCATGGTATCGTCTTCTGTGTCGTCTGTTTGGCTAGTCTTTTCTAACCACGAAGTCCATTCCTTCATGTCTGGCACCACGTATGACACAAGCGTAGGTTCCTGTGGTGGAAGCTAAGCTTATTGACTATAGGCATCCTTCCAACGTAGTAACATACCTCATCTTTGTCGCGTCTTACGAGCGTAACATTATCTCTAACCAACGGATGCTGCGAAATATGTGTGTCGATTTCTCCAAGCTCAAGCCTGAACCCACGAATTTTAACCTGGTTGTCTGCCCGACTTCAGCCGCTCGGTTAACAGTTTTCTACAGTTAGGAAGTTGTGACTCTCACCCAGTACACTCGACATCTCCACTCTCAGTATATCGTCCAAGATCGCCAGACCTGCCAAGTCATGAGTCTGCTATGTGCCTAGGTCTGGAATTTGTAAAAACTGCTATACCTGTAAAGTCGGTCTCGAGGACCTTTCCAGAACTTGCGCCACGGCTCCTCGTGACCGGTAGAGTTCGACTCCTCACTTTCCTGCCACACATTGGGGTTTTCGAGAAAAAAGTTCGGGATGAACTTCTCCTTATTTAGATCATCACCCAAATAGCCCTCAGCGAGACCTAAAACACACGTACTCAGCAAGCTGTGGGTCCGCATCGATTCCGCGATGTACATCGAACTTACCTCCGGCTCGGACGAAGATCTCTCCCTGTTCACCAATGCCGCATAGTCGAGGCTTACCTTGCTCCAGAGATGCGCGGTCGACAGCAAGCAATTGTACATTCTTCATACCTCTGCCTATTTCGAAATCAGTAATTGCTCCGTTTCCGTTCTTATGCAGAGATGGGAGATGTACCGGCTGGAATGACGTCAGGCATCCGGCCGAGGTATTCCGAGTCCTCATTCCGAGGAGGTATGGCATAATAACTAACGGCTCGTTGGGTTTCCGTTGTACCCTAGAATATAATTCGCGTCAGTATTGCCTATTTGAGGGGGAATGTCAAGCCTTGGGACATGTTTCGAGGGTAGAAATTCCCGAGACACGTCTCAAGACTCAGGATTTGCTCCCAAAGGGGAAATATGGGCTCCGAAGTTACGTACGAACATATTAATCTGTCAAGCTAGTTAGCGTCGGCTCAGCGCTGTGATGAGCGATGATAAGAGGTGTGGGCCGTACGATTCTGCAGTTATGAGCCAGTCTTTGGAGTAGACGACAGTCACGCTTGATGAGTTGATCCCCTACAAAGAATGCATTTCGAAGGGATGGAAACTCAGCACTGGCGCCACCAACTAGGATTTGGCCTGTGCAAGCGCTCCGAGTAAGCAAATGAAATGATTCAAGAAACATTGCAGTCAATTGGCCTACCCATTGCTGGAGTCAGATGGGTCACGGTTGCCTGGTATTCTCGCATCCACTCAGCCAGCCTCTCGTGCTCGATGTCCTCTTTGGCCGGTACAAGTAGTTTCGCTGGGATGATAATCAGCCTATATCTTAGTTTATGATCGGAAACATCTTACCTCCAAGAAAGAGAGGTGTGAAAACATCTCTTCCAAGCCATCAGCCATTTTCAGATATTTCTGGATATCGTTGGTGAAAGGCATCACATACCTCTGGATGGGATCGTGGGCTATCCCTGACAGCATGGTGAATTGGTCTTTGTCCTGTACAAACGTCAAACCTTTCCATTTCTGAGTGACTGAAGAAACATACAGAGAGATTGAAAGTATCGGCCATCCAGGGATAGTAATGCCTACGAAGATTCAGGCTCACCACAACTTTACTCATTACGGAGGGAGCGCCTTACGTCAGAGAAAAGTGACGTCCTCGGACCTTTTTGATTGGTCAGCAATATAGAAATATACACCTTGCGACGGTTGAAGATACCCCTTTTGGTCTGCCCTCCGAGCCTACATAATGTCAGCCGCACTGAAAAAGACAGAGTTTCGAAACCACAGCTTACCAGATGTAAAGCTAAGCGTTGGTGTAGAATCCGGGCCAACAACCACGCCAGGGTGCGTGCTCTTCAACGACTGTTGTTCCAGTAAGACATCCTTGCCATCTCGGTCAAGCGATCCTCCCCTGACGCTGCCGTCATCAAGCAATTCCAGAGCAGGCACTTCAGCCCGCAACTCGAGATTCTCCTGGATCCATGTCCGTACTTGAGCCGAGAGCCTGCCTTCTTCTTGGGAAGCCTTTTCGATCACAATGAGACCTCTAGGCCTTGCAACGTCCAAGTATATTATTTGTCTATCAGGAGGATATCTGCGCAATTTTTAGGACTGTTCAGAGGTGAAATCTTGGTTTTCTTTTCATTTTGGTTCTGGGGGAGTCGTACGCAGGATCGACCACGCTGAAGGTAGCCCCAGCTTTCAAAACCGCGAGTATCGCAATGCATAGGTCCACCCCCCTGTAAGCATAAATCATAATAACTTCGCCCCGTTCAATGCCATGCTGCAAGAAATGATGTGCAAGGACATTGGAAGCATAATGGATCTGTTGATAGGTAAACTCCCGCTGCGGCGCTGTCCTTGATGCGGTCTCGACTACACAGTGGCGATCTGGGAATTTGATGGCATTTTCTGCGAACCGATCATGAATTGCCCCTTCGAAATGAGACCAATGCAGATCCGCTCTGGGATCTGGGAGCACAGTCACGGGTCTCTGTCCGTTCTCCATTCTTTTCAGTCGGCTTGGAAGCTCTCAATGACCGCGTCGTTGGGAGTATAACATCAACTTTGTGGTGACTGAGATTCCTTCCCGTTCTAACTTCATTAGTTCCCCTTGTGTATGTATGAGACCTTCGCTGGACGATTACTCGCATAGAAAATTTCACCGATCGAAGAGAACATTGAAATCTTGAAGGCAACTCTGCCGAGGAAGGTGATACCGAAGTTTATCCTTGCGGCTCCCTCGGCTAAACCTTTGGACGCCAAGACATCGAACAACTAGTGCAAGCTTACTTTAAACAGCATGCTTATTCTGAACGAGCGCCCATGATCCCCAAGCCTGGACCCAAACCCGACACGGACAGCGCTGCAAACGATCTACAAGCTCAGGCTCAGGGTTACGTTGTCGGGAATAACATGACATCTGGCCCGGAGACCTCACTCCCAGGCACCATTTATGCGTTCTGAAGGAAGCAGTGTCTCTACCACGACTGCTTCCGCAACGATGACGAAATATGTACGCCAGTGCCCGCACTCTCTCTTCCGCAACGTGCAGACACTTACGATTACAATCTCATGACGATGCTTTCGCAAATGGCCGCGATGAGGCTGTGGGTGTAAAAATCCGTGAGATCGACGATGGTGAGTTTGCAGGCTGGACTTTTTTCTCTTCTTCGTTTTGTCGGAGCTGGCTACTTGATGGTATCTTCAAATTCCGGGTCAGTATGGAAGCCAATTACAGCGTTGGCTCAGATGATCACACAGGCTCTAAGCGCTGGACCAGGCGAACCGTGATGGATCATTGACTCTGTATGGGCAGAAAATATGGGAGCTGATCATGATTAGACGACCAATATTCCATTATGAGAATAATGGACTGATGGCAAGCGGAGGGCAGAAATGCCTAACATATGGTAGAAGGTAGTAATAGCGATAATTGTATTCTCAAAGCACATTTGAAAGACCACAGCGCGCTCGAAGTAAGATGTGCTATCTTCAGCGTTGCGAGCGCAGAGAGTCCCGAGGACGCAAGCGGGTCTTCTTCTCTCACTGACCGTCCATCTCCGATGCTGAATGGATAACGACGCTCTTCGACACGTCTTGCTTAAAGCCTTACTCACGAGTGGAAGACCAAAGCCTCAGGGTAGATTGTAGACAATTCCCTCGAGCTGCAAGCTTCGAAAATATAACTTCGGGCGGCATGACCGTAGAGCTCTCCCACAGAGCGCGGGCTTTCGCAACGAACTTCTTCCGTCCCATCGCCTCTTACGCTTTCATCCTGGCATCTTCTGCGATATGAATCAAGAACCGATCGAACGTCTTGGCGGCATCAAATCCTCCGCTCTCCTATCCTTCCTTCCCGCAGTGTTCAGCGAAGCTTAGCCCCCAGTGTAGAGGACTGCCCACACGAAGACACCCAAGCGACAGTCCTCTGGCCGGTGGTCAATGCCCTCGAGTACGCTATTCTAAAGCAGTAAGTTATGGTTTTAGGCGTCACCGCGCAGGGTAGATGTTTGACGGTGGCTTCTCGCTGCCGAGGATTTTGGATACGCTACATGCGAGGAATCGTTCATCTCTGAGAATCTAAACGATTTCGCTTTACAGGTCGTGAATTACGCTTCGTTGTTGAACGAGATATGTTGTACGTTACCAGAACACTGATTACGACTAAAGAAAAGCACATCATCATCAATATGAGAAAATCAGCACGTTGATTCGAACGCTAGAGAAACCATCCTCATCATCGACAAGAATGAATCAGCACCTTGACCCAAACGGTGGAGAAACCTTGCTCGTCATCAATGCGAGAGACCCAGCACATTAACTCAGGCGTCAAAGGCATGCCGCACTTCATGAGTATGAACAACCACGTTGCTTCGAACGCTAGATCTACACACTCTATTCTTCAACCCCATATCCTTCATCGAGAACATGAATAAAAGACATGAAGTGCCGAGTTATTTTTGTTATATCAGTCATGTCTTAACAATGTGATACGTACATCAAACAAAGTGCTAATCGCACCTCCATACAAAATGCCGGAAGGCCTGTATATAGTAAGTGTGACAGTGAGGCGTCCGGGAGGGGGATGCGATCCTAGCGTGACTCTTCGCCTAAGGCCCATTGCAATCTAGCACCCTTCATCGACACAAATATATGTCTTTTGTTGTCGGGCTTCGCACATTTGAAACCCGCTTATCAGCTTGATAAAGCCGCGCCTTCACTACTTTCCATATCGCTGAGAATAGCGAGCGACTGTGTATACGTTTCATGGCTGAGATAAGACCTATGGCTGGAATTGAAGCCCCGAGGCGATGGAGTTGCAAATATTCAGGGTGGTGGGCGGGCGCCTCCGGTCATTGGGGACGCAGAAATGCAGCGCGCCTCGACTGACCAATAGACACAGCCATGCTGTGCGGGGTTCGTCCCTCTTGCATGTCCATTCAGATAATTGCGATGTGCATCAATCTTCCTTTTGCGGCTCTGTGCCTATGGGTGCCAGGATAGAACAAGGCTGCCATCCATAAAATCAAACAAGAACCAATGCGCCCGGGCGTTTCGTCCCATGAGAAGGCTGAAACTGCATCACGAGCGCCCAGGCTCCTTTTCCTCTCCTTGCACAACAACCCAACGCCCTTTTCGACAACACCCTCACTCCGGCGCAAACGCGTTATCTCCTAGATGGTGCAGATCTGCAGCAATTTCTGCGGGAGAAATTTCCCAATGTGAAGGATTTCAGGATCTCCGTGAGGGCCGCCCGAGTCAGCTGGGGGAGACGAGGTGGTGTCATCAGCTGATTCGTAGTACATGTCGCAGGCGAGAATGGCAGGTGGAGTTTCCGCGCTCCGGAGGTGGTGTCGGAGTCGAGGGTGAAGTGCATTGCCTATGTATCTGGACAAAATCGATGGAAGCCTTATTTTTTGTTCAAGTCAGACTGACGAGCAATAGGAGTTGGACGGCAAGAGTGCAAGCGCGCATAAACCAGGAGAAGAAGGTTAGGAAGGAGAAGGCTGCGAAGTCGGACGGTGTGGGCGAGGGATCGTCGTCAGGACCCACGGGAGCCTGAGGAGGCGCATTTCAAATACTTGATGTACCATGATGTAATGATCTGTTATCCAGCTTCTGTTTTCGTGCGTCTGCTTCGGTTGTAGCAGCACCACGGAGTAGGCTGAGGAGGTTGGGACACATGATTGGTCATGCTTGTGCATGATCGTAGACGAGGCTACGTAGCCTCGATTATAGATACCCAAAGGCTTCAGCGCAAATCGTCCTTCGCATCAAGACTCATTGCGCTATTTGAGAGTTTCCGTGTTCCGCTTCATCGACTCACGCAGATGACGCGAAGATGGTCGCTCATTTGACTGGTCTTCCTGAAGTCACCGGACACCACGAGTACCCGGATGGTCTTGAGCATCGGTCAGACGACATCAGCAGCAATATTTCCACATCCATTGTGAAGCAGAGATGGAGCGAATCGAGCTCCACAATATTCTCCGATGAGACACGAATACGTGTCTATGACTTCGAGGAGAGGGAGGGTGATCAATGACCCATGGGTTCGCCCACCATGACCGGAGGCTGATCTTTAGTCCATAGGTGTTTTCGACTACAAGACGAGGTTGATGGAGCAAGCAGTAGATGTCCGACAGGTGTTGAGCTCGACCAATGGAGACGTACCCAGGATCAGAATAATGGAGGCATCTGTTTCATGATTGCATGATCCAAAAACCTTCGAGTTTTTTAACCTCGAAGTACTAGCTCCCTTAATTCCGCAAATACCATCTCCCCACTGCGCATTACGGAAGACCTGATGAAAGAGAAATTGATGGGGTTCCATGTTGATTCAGAATTTTTACCATTTCTATTCTCCTTTGGAGATGAGCCTCATCTTGCCGAGAGCGGTGCAATCAACGTCGCTACAAAAAGCTTGGGAGCATACGCCCTAGATGCAAAGAACCAATATACGGTCACAGAAACAAACAAAGGAATGGAGATTCTCACGAGAAAGACCAACTTTCTCACAGAAAAGACAGCAGATTTCGCCGAGAAATCGACAACGGACAACACGGTGATCAAATGGATCACTATCGTATCCCTCTTCTACCTTCCGGGTAGCTTTGTGACTGTAAGGTCGGGGCTCGGGACGTTGATTTGGATAATGACTGACTGCTGCCGAGCTTATTTGGACTGAACTTCTTTACATTCAATCAACAAATCATGAGAATAGTGGTTGCAGAAGACCTTTGGGTGTACGTTGCAACTTGGCTTCCACTGACGCTCCTGACGCTACTAGGTTATGGAGTGGTCGTTCTTCTGGTCCAGCCGCCTGAACGAAGATGGCATTGGTTAAGCCAGAGACGCCTTGGGAGGAACGATCAGATGTTCATGGCTGAGATGATAAAACGTTATGAAGGAGTGCTGCCTTTGAAGTAGTCCTGCGTTGCTATAGAGGTACCATTTCTTGCTCTTGTGCTAGTTTCTTCTATGATGATAGGCGTCATTCATAGTCGATTTTGTACTTGACGACTTCCGCCATGTTTCTCTTAAAAGAGCATAGAGTAATTAAGTCAGTAGATTCGCTTGCGCAGCTACAGCGATAGCAATGTTCTCCCATTTGCTTCCAACCGCGCCATGTGTGGTGGCTTTTTTCGAAATCCATTTGGGTCGATCTTGTTCGGACCTGAGAAGACGTTCTTCGAATCGAGCTTCTCGGCGACGCGACAGGATGGATGATTTGACAACGTATATGAGAGGATTACGCGGTGTGATACAAAGCGTGAAGAATACCGGGGATCGCCGAATTTTGGTCGGTCTGGTCTTTCGGCTGTACGATAGAGGTTAGCCCGTAGTGTCTTTCATCAATGACGCAGGCGGGAGCATTGGGATAGCACCAGAGGTAAAATTTTGTAGAAGCATCGTCGACCTGAGACAGAATCAGTACACATCTCGGGAGCTGATATTAATCATACCCTGCGATAGAAACTTGACCCACAGAGGTCGATCGATTGCTGGCTGGTCTCCCAAAGTAGAATCGGTCACACCCTTGATCAATTGAGATAGCCCATGCACAAAGCCATCTACCGTTAGCACTGAAAGCGAGATTCTTGATGATAAGCCCTTTTTCGAGCGGGAAGGGTCTGCCCACGCTCATTTTGTCTGAGAGTGAGATAAAGAACAGGTTTTGTGCTCATAAAGGAGACTGACGAAAGATCATATATAAGGAGGTGATTCTCGTAGGCGCCGGCGTCATGGCCCCGGTAGATATGGTGACGTCTGAGACCTGGACTCCATGAATTCCATGGTCGAATTCCCAAACATTTCGGCCATCACGCACGTCAAACACGACGGCCTGTCTTCATTGTTATCTGCAGTTCTTGTATTGCTGGGAATTGATCCTAGGTCGGGCAACTCACGCGATTTTGGAAGACTGGGCCTCGTTCCGTTCCATAAATTACAAGGTATTGTAAGCCGATACACAGGCTGGTCCATTGAACCTTGCGCTCTAATTGTATAGAGATCTTTGGCGTCTCTATGTCACCGCTGGTGGCAAAAACGCGACATGCATGCATAAAGAGAAGAGCAGTCTCCCGAAGATGAAAGGGCTAACGCTATGATTTTCTCCGTATCCTTGACGGGAAGACTAATTCTTGATATTGCCTCTGGAGAACATTTGACGCTGAAGGGTCGACCTTGCAAGTTTTGAGTCCCCAACCTGTGAGAGAGGTGAGTAGGGGAGGGAAAAGGCGGTTCTGGACACAGTGCAATTATAATCGAGCCAGAACCATTCGTCAATACAGAATCGCGATCTTGTCGGCCGAAGCCGTCACGAGAGTCAAATTGCAATCCTGCATGTTCTGACTGCGGCGAATAGGATATGATCGCTTCCGAAGTCGGTAGCGAAGCGGTGTCTGTATCAAATGAAGTTTCGCTGTCCACGGAGACCTCTCCCACATCTTTGCTCTCCACTTCGTGCACCTGGCCGAACCCAGCCGTGTTATTGTCAGGCCGCCCTGACGCTGACTCGGAAACAAAGGCGGTGGTATCTGCTTCCGTCAGCATAGTGCTTGGCCTCGTCACTAAGGAAAACGCTCTCCAACGATCGATCAGCAACGGTGGGAAGTGGTGGATAGCGGCTTCCTTACCTTGCAGAAGATTCGATAGAGCACACACAACGGATCCGATTTTTGGGCGATCTTTGTGGATCACATTTCAAGGTCGACTCAATGATGTCGATATAACATCGAACCCAACGCGGATTCTTTGCACTCCGCTTCTGGTCCTTGAGCCATTGTCTCATTTGCGTTTTCAATTTCGTATTGGTACTACTGATAGCCGTCTGGGTGGCCCCACTGCTGAGGTTTGTTTCATAGAAGTAGTCATCTCCTCCACAGTTTCTCAATGTTCGGACTTCTTTCCAGAGTTCCGTTCGTCCTAGCGCAAACGACAGAAATCTAATAGTATGCAGCCAAAGGACCATATGTCGCACTTGTGTCCGTCGATTCCAAGGTGCTTAGTTTCGGGTGGTTGGTAGGTCCCGCAGCCTCGTCGCGGCTCGTCGAGATAGCTGCTGGCTGTTGTACGCGCAGATTGACCCTGTGATACTTCCTGGCTGAGAGCGAATAGGGACACCCCAAATTCGGACAGCATCCATATACCAGTTAGTGAACTTGGATCCTCAGCAACGAGAATATTTTCTGGTTTGAGATCTATGTGCGCCAGAGAACGATAGAGACTTTGGGAGGCCTCGTTCCCTTCATGGAGCCACTGTACCGCAGAAGCAAGTTCGCATAGCTCTTTGATCAGCGCCGCACCCACCCGTCATCTCTCAAATCTGGGAACCTGATGTCTAAGTCGTATAGCTTTTCGGCTTCCAATGTGTCGCGTTTGGGCTTGAAACCGTGGCGGAGGAACACATCAAGATCAAAATGCTCGGCCATGGGAAGCAGTATTATGACATTGCGTCCGTGTGCTAGGGCAGCAATATGTTTCATGATCCGCGTATCCTCTTTGGGCTCTTTGACCCATCCGAGTCTTCGAAATGCTCTTCGAAAATTCCCTGCCACATGGAATGTCTTGCATGCCACGTGCATCTCCTGTAATCATTCAACGGTCACAATAAACTTTGGCCTTCACAGCCTGATGTCACTATATACCTTCACGTGAGAGTTTTCCCTGTGTCACGAAAACCGTGGCGGGCAATGACAACCTTTCTTACCTTCCCAGACGCCCCTTCTCTCAATGGCAACTCTTCCTCCGTGAACGGAAGTGGTCGATCTGCCGCAACCTCTTGAATAGAAGAGACTTCACGCTCTTCGATTATGACGGGGCAGAAGGCGTATGTATTTTCGCGGAAGCTGATAGCATATTCCTTCAGGAAAGCCAACCGTTCGTTGGCCAATGGCAGGTTTGGATCATCAAGGTCATGATACGGGCGCTGTAAGAAGTGTTTGCGAAACCCGGACTTGTCATGACTGCAGACACCGGGCCAAGCGATCAGGACCAAAATAGATAAAACCTTCAGGTAGCAATCGCGAATGGTTTGGATTTCGTGATCCCCCATGCGTGGGTCGGGAACATTTTACGGAGTCGACGGTCGGCCTAAATGGCATGTAATTCCTGCTGGCCAATGAACCTCTTCGAGGCGTCTTCGCTGTGACACATTCCGTCTAGCATACGAATCTGCATAGCCTCAATACTGGGCGCATCATGCTGTTGAGGCAACATCAAGTCGGAGCCTCGGGACATTTTGGTGAAAGTACTGCCGGCATTTGTAGCAGACTGGAATGAACGGTCAGTCGTTGACCTCGTGTGGTGTGCTGCAAATGCAGTATGTAATTCATTTGATGATTCACGACACGTACAACCGTGTTCCGGGGTGCTGGTCAGTGCCCAAGACAGCGCCCTGTGTAAATCTCATCCAAGTGTCTGCCTTGTTGATTAACAGGGAGACAGGGCGTAAGGTGGCTGAAATCATGCATAAAGCTAAGACTTTGGTGACGCAATACTTGTGCCCTGACATTGCCAATCGACCTACGCATACAAGTACCAAGGCCGATCCTGCCAAAGATTGGGCGACCGTATTTTACTGTATCACCACCCCATAAGACACTCGTTACCCAACAGCCTGATCCCTAACAGGCCAGCAAGGCTGGCCCATCATTTCGACTTCGGCATCACTATTTGCTGCACAAGTCACAAGTCCGGCTTGGGACCCAGATTGATAGCATCGCGTTGCGAGCCGCAAATTATCTCGGCACTCGAGTAGATGACACCGTGCGAATGCCCGAGAACCTTCATAATCTACAGACATGTTACCTTCGAGCAAAACATCTTCGTTGCACATCAGGTCTAATCTGTTGCTGCTGATCTCGGCCCATCGTGCCTAGCATTCAAGTTCATCAAAGCTATGTGACCATTCTCCACATTGTTGTGCTCCCCATGCGCAGTTGAACGCTATGGCGATCCTGGCTTGATAAAAGTGACGCTGTCAAACACCCACTGCATTACTCTCTTCAAAATGACGTATTCTGTGGATTGAGGTCGTCGCCCTGGCTCATGTACGTGAGCTCATGGAGAGCTTCCATGAAAACCGTGGGATTATCATCCAGCTTTACAGATGATCTTCCTGTAGCGATTTTGGACACTAGGAAAAGTGCGCCGAGAAGCAGAAGCTGTCCCATAACAGATAACTAGCAGAGCCCGCTCTACGAACGAAGAGAACAACAGAGCTCACCGAGCCGTACGCAACCGCAAATTTTTGGAAACTGAACGGCGTGCCCACCAAGTCACCGAAGGAAACACCACGACGATAACGAGGCACGCGAGGAAGCCGAACCAGGCCGGAATAGGCTGAAATCGATCCAGAAGTGTTGATGTCTTGCAGCCCTCTGTACGACGACTGAAATTGGGGCCACCATTTTCGCCAACTCTTTTGGCAAGAGCGTCTTTGTGCTTTTTAAGTCCTTTCATGATCGTTTCAGTCGTGATATAGCCTAAGGTAATATAGGACTTACCACGTTTAATATCGAATGAAAGCGAAGCATTGTGAGGCTCATACCGGGAGGCAGCTCACGCTTGCGTTGACATTCATGAATACAGTAAGCTGCGACCTGCTTAGCAAAGTCTCCTCACGGAATGTCGATACTAACTTTTGCAATGGAGTAACAACCTCTCACGGCTACGACTGGCAGCCACATGAAGTATTCCGGTCCCGACAGTCGCACTAATTGTGATCATCTATAGGCGGTAAATATATGTTACCTTGGATGCCAATAACGAACCCACGAAAATCTGCCAGCCAAACAGTTCTTGCCTAAGGTTCATCAGCGAAAATTGGATTGAACCGGATGGTGGCTCACCTGAGCTTCGGCCTCTCCTCTGCCATGGTGGACAGTACTAAAACCTGGCAGCCGAGTACTAGATGATGATTTTCACCACAAGACCATCAAGGTATTGTAGCGCCTGCAACTGAGCGCCCGTGTCCAGAAACTTGGATAAATGTCGCAAAGCTGTGGAGAAGAAAGATTCAATTGTAGTACTACGATGCAGAAGCAAAAGGTTGAGTAAAGTGGTCTTGAAGAGTCACAATTTGTAGCAGAGAAAGATGTCTTCAGGCTCCGACCTCTGCATGGGACTTTTGTTTACGGTAAGCTAAGGTAAGGCAGTCAAGGCTGAGTAGGTTCCTGACTGCATAGAGTTGCGGCTTGCGTAGGGCGCAACACGGGATGCCCATATCAGGCTCAGCTAATCTCGATAAAAGGCATCGTACGCAAGCATGCTGCAGGATCAAGATTAGGATGCATATGCAAGCGAGTATTATCACTGCAGAGCCCTGTTTGGTGTGAACAGACGTAATTCTGCATTGACTGATTGGTTAGTTGATTGCCCGTTTCATTATTGCTCCTGAGTCGTAGGGTTAGGATCGCCACTTCCTCACTATTTGTTAGGTATAATGTATGATTTATGAATGACGATAATTGAGAAACAGTGAGAGACGTCGAGATTCTCTTGATTTTCGAGATGGATAAACTGTCAAATAACGCTTTACCACTTTGAGAACTAGCGGGCTATATCAGCACCGAAGTTTATCCTTCAAATGTTCGCGTCAGTGATCGCGTTTCGATTCTTCCTCACGATACCCTCTAATAATAAGTACATTGCGAATACTACATAAAACCAAAGCGGACCATGGCCTCCTCAGCTAGATCTCGACCTTCAGCAACTTCCAATCGACAAAGGTCAGGACCTACCCCCCTTCCCACATACCAGCCTCCCCCGACATCCTCTGAACGAGAATGCCATACGCGCCGTCCAGGACCTCCCTCGCAATCACAAACTCGACTCTCTCAAAGCTCGGCTGAATGCCGCAAACAACCACCTAGCAGGGGCAGCGGTTGATATCAACGATCGCTTGGTAGCCCAGATTGCCCTACACGAGAAGTCTCGGGCCAGACGAGAGAAGCAGGGATCCCAGGAAGACAATGAAGAAGAAGAGATGGCCATGGATGAGAAGCGGCAGCAGACAATTGAATTGACCGGTAGATTGGAGTCGGGTGTCCGCAAGATAATCGATGCAAAGTTCGAAGTAGAGGGCGTTGAGAAGGCCCTCAGAGAACTCGAGACAAATGTCGCGAACAATCGAGGTGCTATTGCGCCTACCCAGAGCACGCTTGGGGCGAGTCAGTTCAGACCAAACCGACGAAGACGAGGTGGGGACGCGGACGCTGAAGACAGCGAAGATGATACCGAGTCCGCTGGAGAGAACGGAGGCGCTTTGGATTTCATCAAGCGAAAGGTAGCAGAACAAAATTCGACATATCAGAACGAGACTATGTCCTTTCGGTGAGTGAATTGTGGTAATTAACAGTCTATTTTCTTGCTTACATCTCACTAGCTACGCGCAGAACAACGACTACGTTGGCTTTAAGAAGCTCGTCTATGACGCTCAATTCCCGGGCGACGACGCACCACTAATGCCACACTCATCCACATGGTTTTCTGATCAGTCTGCGAATATGTCTGACCGTAATACGCGCGGAGCGGCGGCAGCACCAGGCAGCCAAACAGCTGGCAATGACGATGATCTGGCTGTAGCTTCTGAGCGAATTAGCACCAAGTGTCCGATCACATTGCTACCTATGAAAGATCCTGTTACGAGCACCAAGTGCCCCCATAGTTTCGAAAGAGAAGCCATATTGAGCATGATCGATGCCAGCGACGTAAGAGTTGATGGAAGTGGTAGACGAGGAGCAGGTGGCAAGAAGGCCATGCAATGCCCCGTGTGCACAGTCGTAAGTTGCCCTTTACATTGCTGCTATTCACCCGTTCTCCAGGTTCAGCGCTAATCACTTATGCCACAGATGCTCACAGCCGACGACGTCGCGGCCAACCCCGTTCTTGTCCGCAAAATTCAACGTATACAAGCTGCCGAAAATGCTCAAATCCAGGACGACTCCGATGACGATGACGTGAGAGCACCGACAAGTGGGCGGCTCCGACCTGAAGAGATCGGTAGCTCGCCAGCAAGAACCCGCACAACTCAAGTCAAAAACGAACGACGAAGCCAAGCGCTGAGAAACAAGAGCAGAGAGGTATCGATGGTGCCAAATTCACAAGTACAGGGGCTCGTAAATGAGGGGCAGGGAAGACCAAGCAGCTCCGCGGCAACGCAAGTTGTTGATCTCGAAGACGACGATGAGGATGAGGATGCGGAGGAATAGAATGTGAGATTCTGAGACAAACGACTGCTCTTACGGAGACGAGCTCGAGGAGCATTCGGCAAAAGCATCAGCTCTTCATATCTCAGAAAGACATTTGGATGTAGATGCCTATGTGCATTTGAGCTGCTAAAAATTGATACCCACAAAGATCCGCATATGGTCAAATGCTCCAACGCTGAGTCATTTGCCGCTTGCAGTTGTTTCTCGAAGCTGTCATAACAAAACGCCGACCAGACCCAACGACGCTAATCGCAATCGACGCATATATCCATTCCATCATTTGGTGATGACGCCAAGCCAATCAGCAACAATCAGCGTTATCATACTATATGAGGCTAAGGTCAACTTGTGGCTTCAAATGTGCATAAAGATATCCATGGCAGGGAAAAGGTAGGGCAGGGTAACTCACGCATGCGGCGCAATCCTAACATAATACGTCCCAAACCCCCTATAAAACCTCAACAGTCCCTCCTCCTTCGCCACCTTCCGAAAACAATCCGCCATCCCACTATACGGTACCTTCCCGTCCTTCCCTTTTTGCTGCTTCTGCAACCTCGTCTTCACAAAATCAAACGGCAGTGAGAAAAAGCTAGCAAAGAATCCCGCAATCGCACTCGCCGTCAGTGTCTGCGTCTGCATCGACAATTGCGTCTTTGCCTTCAACTGCGTCTTTGCCTCGGAGAAGAACGCCAATTGCCCAAAATTCAACGCCATAGCCCTCACTACCGTCGGGCTCGCACCTGCCCAGAGTGCATATACGCCCTCGGTCTTTGTTATCCGCGTCAGGGCGTCTAAGACGCCTTTGTAATTCGCCCGCATCTCCTTCGGTTTGAGCCCGTCACTCTGCATCCGTATGAGAGCCAGGTCCGCCGGATTCCCCGCCATGGCCGCCAACCCGCCCGCCGTCAGCCCCGCGCCCGCTCTCTCCTTGAAGCCGATGCCCTGCCCCTTGGTCTCCGCCCTGGCCTTCAGCGCCGTCATGAACGTGTCGAAGAACCCGAGCCTCGCGGTCGTGTACACCGCTTGCCGCAACAGTCCCGCGCTCAGGCCCGTGTATAGATCCATCACCTTGCCTTGGGCTATGATGTCCTTCGTCACGGACAGCGGTGTCGCACGAGGACCCGT
Organism: Letharia columbiana; assembly: GCF_014066305.1. Classification (NCBI taxonomy): domain Eukaryota; kingdom Fungi; phylum Ascomycota; class Lecanoromycetes; order Lecanorales; family Parmeliaceae; genus Letharia; species Letharia columbiana. The sequence continues at coordinate 29,530 of NW_023501099.1, read as the reverse complement.
TTTTATCCCTTCGCCGGCTAATTGCAGCCGTACTTTGATCATGTCGATGGGTTGGATGCAGGTGGTGGCCGTCATGCCGGCTAGGCCGCCGTTTGCGAAGGGGAGGGCGGCGCGGGTGTAGGGTTGGTGGAGGATGGACGCGGCGACGGGGGAGGTTTCGGAGGCCGGTTTGGAGAGGGCGGAGGTGGTTTTGTTGGAGGCGGATTTGGCGGCATCTACGGCTTTGGACATTGTGATGGCTATGGAGTGGAGATGGGGGGGTGGATGTGTGATTTGTAGGGAGGTGGAGGAGAGGGGGAGGGCTTGTTCGAGGGCTTGTTGGGGAGTGTGGGGGGGTCAATCGGGAGACTCTCAATGGATTCGGTGTTGGTGTTTGCTGATATTCGCTGTCAGCATTCCCTCATGATTACTCCGGTCCATGGCCCATGCCCGCAGCTGTGAAACGAGATGAGACCCTGCTGGTATCCGAGAGTCCCGGACCAGAGGAAAAGGAAAACGGTGGAGGCGTGCTGCAACGTACTTGGGAAGGCCCTGCCCCGCAGAGCCCACCTGGCCAATAACGAAAATAATCGATGCCGCCTCGGGAATTACCTGATGCTGTTCACAGGCCGTGTCCTCGGTGAGCGAAACGAACGCATGGGACGGACATGGGTAATTCTATGTTGATAGAGATATTGTTATCGAGGTAGATGGATCTATATACAATCGACTGCTGCTATCCCATAAGCCCCTCCCTTCGCGTTGACAAGTGCGCCCAATAATGATGGGTGGTCTCGTGCGGGGAAAATGGGCAGCCGTTGGAATATTGTGGCGGACAAATCTCGGGTAAATATTCATGCACAAGGATAAGGGTGCATAAAAGCATAAAGATACTTCGGATTATCTCTTCACATCGTCGACTTCTTCATTACTCTGCAGAGTAGTCGGTGAGCTTGGATGGTAGGCGCGAAAGTTCTGTGTCTAATCATGGAACTGCTCCATGGAACTGCTCCATGGAAAAGACTCTACGACGAATATGTGTGACCGGTCTGTGAAAAGTGAGGGGGATATCTTCTACTGTCCCCAAAATCCCACATTCGACGTTCCTTCCCAGTTCTTCATCCTTTGCTCAACAGTTCTTCAAATGTGTTGTTAGTTTCCTCGATCATTTAACTGTTTGAAGGTAGAATGGCATGTTTATCCTTTCGCCCTGCGATCATTTGCTTTTCGTGACTCGAAGTACGATTAAATAAATAAAGATTCGGAAATTTCAGACAATGTTGTCCAGGCTTCATCACAGTACATGCAAGGGATAAAGAATCGGTAGGAAACATATCGTCTTCTCTGCAAAATCTACTTGCTCAAACTTCTTGGCTGCTAAGCCCGTGTTAGAAATATTCTCATTATATTCCATTTTAATATATTCAAATTTTCATACCTACAAAGATGACTCTTGCTTTTGCCCCAATCATGTCCATTCCATCTATCTACCAACTTCCCCTAACCTCCCCATCACCTTTGATTCCCAAGCAATGGAGTCTCCACACCCTTACTGGGCAGACCACGACCACTCCGACGAGCATCTGAACCTCATGTTCACCACTTTTCCCCTAACGATGGAACCACCTCACCCTTACCGGGCAGACCATGACCACTCCGACGAGCATCTGGACCTGATGTGCACCACAGTCCGACAACAGAGCTCGCTCTCCCCTCCCCGCTCCGTCACGCGCGATTCCGGCTATTTCAGCCCATCAGAATCGCGCTCCCACGCTCGAGGAAAGCTCCGCACCATCACTCTGACGCCGAAGCCTCCATTGGCACCTCCACTGTTTGCAGAAGAGGAGGATCAGACGTTGCTAGCATGTCGAGCTGAGGAACGGCTATGGAGCTCAGCATGGTCAGCTTCTTCGGAGAATTTGGTGTCCATCAGCGACCTTGAAAGCGAAGAGAAGTGCTTGATAGGAAAGTCAAGGCCCAGCGGGGGCAACATGTTTACCCGCGGCCTGCGAAGAGCTTGCGAATGCATCGGCGCGGCGGTGGTGGCTACTGGAAAGAAGGTCAGGTCGACCGGTTCGGGAGATGAGGGATGTTCTGGAGTTGGGGTTTGGGATGGCGCGGTGGAAGATTCGAACGTGACGAGTGGAAGTGCGGGTCTCGAAAAGTCGAGCGCGCGTGTGAAGGTAATGAAGAAGATCAAGCAGACGCTGTGGTGTAAGAAAGGGCCAGTAGAGTTGAAGCATGCTAATGTACGGTCTCCCTTGGATGAGTGAGTGAGTGAGTGAGTGAGTGAGTGAGTGAGTGAATGGGTGCAAAGTGCTGGAAACCAAGTCTCAATAAAGTCAACATGCTGTTAAAAATGGTGTTACTCTTTTTTTTCCCCGCACCTCCCTCACACGACCTACCCCAATTCCCCGACTGATGGTTGCTACATTGATATGGTAGGACATCAGAACATCAAACAACGAAGTCATCATAATGAATTATCTACCCCAATACCGTCTCTCATGCATACACAACCCCTTGTATCACCCATCAGCCGCAGCTCACCCATACACACACACAAACACACTAATGCAGCTAGCACCACGCAGCGCGTCCTGCAAAACCCACGACGCCCTATCGTTTCGCTAGACTTGCCAAACCTGCAGCCCGCATCCCTCAGCCTCACAGGATCCTGCCTCTGCGCTCCCCTGAGCTCTTGCCTTCTGGTGCCTTCTTCAGCCTGGTCGTTGGTAAACTTCCTCCATTCTGCATCCCCCGCCGCGACCGCCCACCATCTCTCGTACGCCGCGGACTGTGGAGCGAAACCCGAACGGCGAGTTCGTGCACAGCACGCCGTTGTTATACTGCATACATACATATATCGAAGCCTAAAATCTTGCCTTGCCAGTCACTGCAGACGCTCCACCGCGCAACAATAATCCGGCCCGGCCAAATGTTCAACAGGAGCAGAAGCCTCCACAACGGCTCACCCGACGGCCTCGGCCTCGACGTCCTCTTTCCCCCCGCCGGCACGAGCGACGAAGATGCGATCGTGGACATCGTCTTCGTGCACGGACTGGGTGGGTCGAGGTACGGCACGTGGACGAAAGACGGCGTCCTGTGGGGGCGGACGGTACTCGCGCTGGACTTTCCGACGGCGAGGATCTTGGGCGGGAGTTGGGCCGTGGACTGTGCGGGCGTTCGCCGATGCTGACGTTACGGGTGCAGTGGGGCTACGATACAGATGTCGTTCGGTTCTTCGGGCCGGTGGGACGGTCTAACGTGCAGGATCTGGCGAAAGATCTGGATAGGGATCTTGTGCAGGAGCGGTTTGAGGAGTATCAGGTATGTGGTCAAAGTCTTCTTCTACTACCTATGGCTTTCGCACACGCTATTAAACGCGAGCTGATAAACGCAGATTTCTAGGCCGATAATCTTTGTTTCTCACAGCTTGGGAGGCTTGGTTGTTAAAGATGTGGGTCTTAATAGTCGAGTTGGTGCAGAGGCAAGATTGCTGATCGATGTGGAAAACTCCTAGGCCCTGTTTATGTCATACCGCGAAGGAGTCAAGGAAGCTCGTGAAAGCGTCGATAAGCGCCTTGCTGCAATAAAATCTTCCACAAAGGGTGTGCTATTCGCAGGAACACCTCATCGGGGTGCGGACAAGGCAAAATGGGCAGCCACTGCTACCACTGGCGTGGTTTTTAAAAAAGGATTATTCTGTCGAAATAAGGTTCCCAGCCTCCTACCAGCCACCTGTTGGAACAACCACCTAATTTGTGAGGGGTACAAATACTGGCCCAGGGGAGCTCTGAGATAGAATAATTTATGCAAGCTACACACTACTTATTCTACCATACCTGATATTTTGACACATTCTAAAGAGGCCTCAACACTCTGAAGCGAGGATCCGAGGTTCTCGAAAGACTGCAAGACAGTTTCAGGGATATCCTGGAGCACTTCGGCGTATACACATTCGTCGAAGACGTCGGATATCCGAAAGTTGGCAGGATCGTGGAAAAAGACTCTGCGATCATCGGCTGGCATGAAAAGGAGTACCACATGCATGCAAACCATTACGATATGGTTAAGTTTACCAGCGATAAGGAAAACGACTACAAGAAGGTCAAATTTACTATTCGAGAGATCATAAAGGACCGCATCGAGGGAGGGCGTACAGAAGCAAACGGTATACTCACCGTTGCCGCCCCTGGAGGCGATGCAGTCACCATGGATTGACTGGTTTGGATCCTGGCCGTGATCAGCTGTACCTAACATTCTTCTGACTTTGTAGTATAATCTAATCCTTCAAGTCGCAGCAACAGCCGCCAGTGGCTGAGTGACGTACCGCGGTCGAATTCTCGGCATATCAGCCGTAGTCCACAACAGGGTCTTCTAGCTACCGCTAAGGAGAGTACTCTCGACAATATCTTATCTCGACATGCCAAGCCGGCTAGGCGGGTCTGTGAAAAGTGGAGAGTCTCGGAACAACCATCTGGCAGAGTTGGAGGGCCAGAATTTCTGTAGAGATTTTAGTGCGTCGTCCTTATCCTTCAAAAACAACGCGTGTACCTGCAGATCACACTGTCATATCACACTAACCCATGGTTCCCACAAGTAGCCAAGAGCATGGAGCAAGGCACACGCTTTCTAAAACAGAGAGATAGAAACTTTGAGCAAAACCTCGTCACCGCTCGGACACACTTTGCATTTGCAAGAGGCGTTCTAGGAAGGTCACCAAATCCAGATCCGGCAGGCTTCACACAAGTTTACTATCAACTCATGAACGTCGAAATGGAAATGAGCTATCATCGGGCCATGAGTGCAGAAGATAAGATGTCGCACCTGAAGGCTGCTGAATGCTATGGGGTCGAGGCTTCTTCTTGGGCCCGTAATGGAGGTACTGCGGGATGTGTGACGCAAGTGATGCTCCAACAAGCTGTGTTAAAAGGCAGAAGAGCAGAGGTTGATGTTAGGCTGGATTTGAGTCCTCAGGAGGCCCGCCGGCAGAAGGATGAAGCCATTGCAGCGATCACAGGGGCGCTGCAAGCGCTGCAGTTTTCTAAAAGTTCGAACCTCGCAGAGACTACCGTCTGGGCTATGAATTGGCGAAATCGTTTTGAGCTTTCCAATCAGCGAGTGTAAGCCCAAGGTAGTCTCAAATCGGAGATAATAAAACAGGCGTCAAAAGACTACCATTGTGATCCTTTCTTCTCGCCGCTCTTGCCTCATGTCCAAATTTGCTCTTGCCTTGGGCTCAAACCTGAAGCCGCCATTGCGTTTGATCTGTCAGACGTTCGTGGTGGGAACGACGGCGGCATGGACGCAAACTGATTCGATAAACTCTGTGGCGACACATTGGAAGGGTGACCACAAGGCGCACTTGTCGTTTGATTGAATCCACCACTGTTCACCGACCATGGTGGTCTTGAGTCTACTTGAGATGCAGCTTCTGGGGCTGGAGCTGTCGAGACCCATACGCTACCAACATCGGAGTCGCTCAGATTCAACTCTAGAAGCTGGTTCACTGGCGGCGCATAGCCGGTGTTGGAGGGTAGACCCATGTGCGATGGAACACCGTTGAGGTAATTGAGGCGATCTTGCCGAAAACGGTCTCTTTCCTGCCTAAGTCGCTCCCTCGATCCTCTTGTAAGCCAGAGGTATAGGAGCCAGGACAAAAAACCAATGAGTAGTCCACCGACGACAATCGCAGCTATCACCGCCACTAGGGCTAATCCGCTAAACATTAGACGAACTGCTTGACGATACCATAGACGTGGTCGAACTGCTTAAAAGGCGGTTAAATATAGAGTTCGTAGAACCGGTAGAAATACCAGAAGCTGTGCCAGGCGAATTGCTGAAAGCGGAGTCGGAAGATCTAAGAAGAGATCCACATTCGCGCCGCCTGTATTGCGTGATCCTATGTGGGAAGAACCCAGAAAGTATTCGAGGTTTGTGGTGAACGTGGTACTTGAACCGGCCGCAGTAGATGTAGAGCTTATTTCTATGGCCTCCTCTTCGTCGTGGGTTGTCTCGACGGTCTAAGCTAACTGCGATGAAGCCCAGCCAAAGCCGGATAAGGGCACGGTTTCATTCCAATACCGTGTATCCCATCGTCTGGCGACTTGCGGGTAAAATGTCTTGGCACCCCTTATTAAAAATCTATTTACATGGTATGGCCTCCAAATGCTCCTTCCAACAAGTAATATGATTACATATCGCTATTCCACATAGCTTACAGTCATATATACCTCTTGGGGTCTGCTGAGGCCGTTTTCTTTGGCCCTTATCTGGTATTCTGACGGTATTAATAGATAATTCCAATAGTGGCTTCCTGATCTTTGCAAGTTTCTCCGATTTTCGCCCTGCATTCAAGCAAACTACGCATCGTTTGGCCTTGTCCCACATACGTTCTAGCCCGCCATGATCGCGCATAACTGCGGGGTGTACTCGTGCTGATAGAGAGACTTTGACTGGACTGGGATAGCCGGTAAGTCGCTCGGAGTGTGCAAATAACTGAGTGGCAAGTAGGCTTTGGATCCTTTTCCACGTGATCAAGATCATTTGCCACCTTATTGCGAGGCATGTTTATTGGTTTTTTAGGCTATTTGGCTTTCATCCGATGTCTGGTAGACGCATTGTTTTGGTGGTTCGTAGGGTCAGGCCGGTAGGGCTGAACCCCTGAATTTTACCCCCTGCCAGACGATGGGATAGCAGTAATCAAAACCCACTTGAGAGCTAAGAACTTTTTAGCCAAACTTCTCATAACTGAGCGATGTGGTAGTTACGATTTCAGACGCGATGTATTTGTGGAACAATTATTGTCAAACGCACCGAGGCCAGTCTAGTCTGTCAATGCGGAAAGATATAGTTGATGACATCTGCACAGGAACAGTGAGCCCTTTCAGTCGTATTGAAAGCACACGTATAGCCAGCAATCTCTGGAGACACTGTGCGAGCAAAAGTGGTAGTAGATAACATAGAGACTCGTTGACGGAACGGAATGGCAATCGGAAGGCGACCTTGTGGTGGGGGAACCCGATATATATTTCCCGGGAGCCGATAAATTGATCTCTAGAGACTTCTGTTGGACCTGAGAGCCTATCATGTGACTGGGCCCTAGACCGAGCTTAGACCATGGCGCACTGTCCAGCCAATCCTTCAGGTGGGGCACGGTTCGAGATCTTGGCGCAAGACAGAGAACGGGTCGATGCGACATGGTGGACGAAACAGATTAATCGAAAGGCTTTGGGACCCCCGCGAATCACATCCAAAAGGCGCCCCTGCACTACCCTTGCGGGCTGCGGGAGGCTTACGGGACTGTGTTGCCGGTTGGGGTAAAGTTGGATTCATGGGGCTTGGTTGTTGCCTCTGATTCGATGTGCACGCCATCATAGGTGTCGTATCTTCCCCGGCGTGCATTGGGGCTATCATCAGGAGCTTTGCCGCATTGTTTCAGATGGCGCTCACCATAAGGGTTCTTCTGGTATCCGAATGTGCTGCTCTGGCCTCGCACCCGCAGCGCGAATCTGCAGCCTTGCCTCCTGCTACGCTGAGTAAGGACTTTGTTATCTTCCGAGGTAACTATTTGGCCCGCTGGACAGATGCTTGATACAGTTGTGCAATGCGAGACGTGTACATGGCTAGAGGCGCGCGGGTTTCGACTCCCACTAACTTGAGATTCGGCATGACATGCTAGGTTCAGGTCCGTGGATGAGGCTGTGTGTTTATTTTTTCACCACAACTATCGTATGAAGCTAGAGCAGTTACTCGGTCAATTAGCTTATTCCAACTTCTTGATCTTCTATTTTCATACTTCTTCAAAACAACCATGATATTCCCGCGACCCCAGCCATTATCCCAACGAGATATCTCGACCCAGAGCACTTGACTTTGGCCCCCGCGACACCCAAGAACTGTACCGCCCCCGTACCGTTTGGTCCCGTACCCAGCCCGCCCACTATATAAGGCGCCAATCCCTCCGTACTCGTCCCAACCACAGCTTGCGTCGCGCTCGGCGCTAACGAAACCGTAGTCCCACCTACCGCAACCGTCCCTCCTGGCGCCGTTGTACCACCCACGACGTTCTCGCCACCAGGCGTTAGCGTTTGACTGCCTATGAGATACTGGCCCTGCGCATTGGCTGTTATTGTTTGCGTGCCGATCGTAATCGCTGGCGGTATGGTTGTGGTAGGAGTCGAAGTCGGCAGATTCAGTGTTGTGGTGCTCGAGCCTATAACGAGCACGGGGTGGATCCCTGATGTTTGCAGTATGACGGGCGTAGTGGAGGCGCCAGAGCCGAGGACGAGAGGTGTGTTAGCTGAGAGGATCTGGCCAGCGATTACGTAGTGTGACTGTGAGTCTGTGGTGAGGGTATGCCCATTCACAACAACCGGAGCGGGCTCCGGCGTATTATCAATGGCTTGCGGTGAGACGACAGGTATTGTTGTGACAACTTGTGAACCTTGAGCGTTCGTCGATGTGACGATTACGCCAGGTACTTGGGATGTCGCGACGAGGATGCTACCTTGGGCGTTCGTAGAACTGATGACGACGTTCGCTACGGCATTAACCGCGGCTGCTGGAACGGCGGTGGCGGCTTGGTTGTTGAGGCCCGAGACTGGCACAAGAGCAGCAATATCAGAGTTCTCCTCATGCGGAGAAGGTGGGCTCGGAGCAGGAGTTGGCTTTTCTGCTACGGCAGCTGGTTTCCCAACTCCGAAAGGATTCGCAATGATCTGAGACACTTCCGCCGCTTGGGGCTCAACTTTTGCTGGTGCTTTGCCCGCTGCCGGGCCGGGAGCTTCTTTCGGCGGACTCGCTTTGGGCGCCGGTGTTACGCCAGCCTCGTCACCGGCCTCGGTGGATGTAGATGTTGCGGTGAGATACAACGCCGTGTTCAAAGCGGAGGCTGCAGCAGGCCACGTTCCGTATGGTGAGCAATTCCAAGCTCCCATGTCGGGCATGAGCGGTTTAACCAGAGGCTCATAATCACTGTCGGAGGACCAGACAGCATCCCATGTTGAGCCCCTGGGATCCAATGCTAGGTAGCTTGCGCTTATGTTTTGGATAGTATCCGGTATGGGTGGATGTGACGGAAAGGCAAAGACTGGTGAGTCACTATTGAAGGGGTCGAATTCCCCAGAGACTTGGGCGCACGGGTAATTCAGGCATGTTGCGACCCCAGCAGTTGTTGTGGGAAGAGTGCCACAGAAGGTATAGCTAGACGGGTAATCCGTGTAGAGGATCGATGGGAAGGTTCTACGATAGAAGTCAGTTTCTTGGATGAATACACTACCTTGAATGAGTCTTACAATATCTCGGTTCTGCTGGTGGTACCGAATTGGAGGACAACTGATGTCGTCTTCGTGGTTGAGAGTGGAGTATAATCTTTCAAGTCCACCTCTGTGTTGGTAATTGTCTCGGTTCTCGTGCTATTGTTTTTCTTGTTGACCACATAGACTATCGTCTCTGCCGTTACCGTTGCAGTAATCGTCCTACCCGTCCAGGTAATGGAACCAAGTGGTTCAACGTTTCGCGTGCAGTTCGATGGGCAATCTGTTGTTCTCGCTGCGCTTGGAAAAGTTATCCTTGTTGAGTTTGCAAACGTTGCTGCCTTGATTAATCCTTGCCTACGATGTCCAAAGGTCTGTTCGCGACTTACTCGGATACAGGTGTGCTGTCGCTGCACTGAAAGGTATGATAACAATGAGATTACAAGCAAGAGCAAAAGAGAAAAAGTCGGACAACATCGGGATTTTAGACTTGCAGTAATAACAGTCTGAGCTTTACAGCTTCTACAAGGATACAAGACCGAGGGTTGACAACCACGACGAAGTTGGGAATTAGGGTTACCTTATGAGCACGCGTTAGATGGATCGTCAGAGATTACAACAAGGATCATTAGTCGTCGTGTGCTACCATCGGATGGAGGAGACTGATCGACTTCACCATAGTTTTTGATTGGATCGGGGGTACATTTGTACTATTGCGAGTGAGCACTTGTTTATGGTGCGACCGGGGCAGAAACTTGTTCAGTCCTCCCGGCGCCAACCCTGAGGCTGAGTCTGTCTAGCCCAACTCCCCAACAACAGCATCATGCACGATTTGAGTAGGGACTCTAAAGAGCTGAGAGATGAGGACTCAAGCGGTACACGCGCATCCTTGCCAACACCGTGTGCTTGAAGTTGGAGTCCGATAGGCCAAACCCAGTCCTACTGTTTACATTGAAGTTGAAAATCCCCTCAATATCCAACCCTTGATTTCCGAGCTACTTTTGAAGGCGAAAAATAGATATAGAAATAGAGTACCTAAACCTTTTTGTCTCGAGTTCAGAGGAGAGAAAGATACGAGCGCGTACATGTCGACTGTGAAGAGTGCTCATGACATTGATGGGAATTCTAGCGCAGAACGAACGGGCAAATTTGCAAGATGTAGAACAAAAAGTACAAAAAGTACAAAAAGTACAAAAAGTCTCTTAATGTCGTGTCTAGACAGTCTCGCAGAATGTGAGGTTCTTTTCATAGACCAGGACTTGGAAATCAATAGAGATGAAAGTGAGCGCGAGATTATTGTTGTGGCTACCTATGGCGCCGAGATTGTTTTGGTGGAGCCCGGACCCTTGACCGGAAAGAGCCGGAGAACGGAACTATTCTTAGGCGTGAACCTGATCTGGACGGCTAACAACCGCATCAAAGAGTATCATCTTGAGCTTCCTCAATCGACATATTTGGAGTTGTGGAAGTGGACAAGAACTCAAGATGAATGGATGAGCCCTGCAGATGCACCTCAAATGCCGTGACCGTGGGTCTGCATGCGGAGGAGTTCGGTCGAGGTTCATAACGAGCTAATTATAATCTGTGAAGATCTTGCAATGCGTCGAAAACACCCAATTTTTTGCAAAAGCACAAACTGAAGGTGTGGCCACATGTCCGATACAATGTGATGAGTCCCCAGCCATCTGCGACTTCGACTACGACTCGTGCTGATAGCTCTGTGGATAGAGATCCCGGGATAGAAATTCATATACGATTCGAGGACGATGACGCTAGCAGGGCCAACGTGCTTACGCGCGCAATGGCGCTCGACACTGTACTAGTACGAGGAAAGGACGAATAGAGCACACGCGATGTTCAGACGAAAGAGAAGGAAAAATACGCCGTTTGGGGCGGGTTGAGAGCTATAGTATTCGCATCATGGATCAACATCGTCCTCATATTCGCGGTGCCTGCCGGGTTTGCCGTGAAAAACACGGGTCAAAGTCCTGTCATCACCTTTGCTGTCAGATTCGTCGCTATCATACCTCTAGGCCAGGTACTTGACGCGGTTACGGAAGAGCTAGTGTTAAGGAGAGGAGGCCATGAAAGAATGCTGAATGTGAGTACCCTGGGGTATGTACAGTCCACGATCGTGAGGATGCATGCTAAATACACGGTTTGAAGTAATGCTGCCCAGCTGGTCATCCTCATCATCGCTCTGATCAAACATCAAATAGCGATTGTGCAAACCTCCATAATCAGCGCGGTCATCTCCAACAGTGTGCTTATGGTGGGCATTGGATTCTTATTCGGAGGCATGAATCCGATCGAGCATTGCTTCAACCCATTCTTCGTCAGCGATTCTTTGGTCGCATTCAGCGTCGCAGCACTCCTATTACTCACCGCCATGGAGACTTTCGCACGCTCGGCAACAGCCAGGATGTCATCGCAAAATTCTCCCGAGGGGAAGCCAAACTCCTACTGCTGTCTTATCTCTGCCTCTGCTTTCCCTGCTACAAAACGCATTCGTTAATATTCAGCGCACAGCATCTGAGGGTAGAGCTACGGAGAGTTAAAGCCCACTATGGCGACGCAGAGAAAGGCATAGCACAAATCGGCGCGATGATGGCAGCGTCCGCAGGAGGTGCGACTGGAGAGAACGTGCTTATAAGACGTGCTCAAGAGAACCCTCTACCAAAGATATCGCAGCCAGCTCTGGCGTCCACACTCATTATTATCACAGTCTGCCTGGGATTCAATACCACCTTCGCCGTGGACAGTATTGATGGGCTTACCCCAAAGACAGTCTTAACGCAAGACTTTATTCGTCTTATCCTCTTACCGTTACTAGACTACAACTCTCACTCCTTATCCTCGCCGCTAAGGATTAGATACCAACTAGCTTTGCCATTACATTAACAGCAGCATACAATTACTGCTAGGGATCCTGCCGCTTGCTGTTATTATCTGCTGGATTCGACACGATGATAAGATGACTCTACTCTTTGATAGATTCCAGGTCGTCAGCCTTGCCATCTCAAATTTGGTCTTGAAGTATATGAGATGTACAGGGAAGTCCAATTGGTAGCCTCTTAGTGTTCTTGTTTGCGCTCGTCCGGACTGACACCAAGTTAGGCTCGATGGAGTTGTTTTGATCGCTCTGTACGCTATCATCGCTCTTAATGCATAGTGCACATCTAATCCAGTGCTGGGCCGCGGCTGAAAGCTCAGAGTCACGCCGAGAAAATTCACACCGTGCGAAGCTCACCCACGCCCAGTACGTTACTTGGGTCCCACTATTACGACATAACAACCTAGATGGCAAGTGCAGAAGGCGAACTAGCCGTGACGAAGATCAAGAGCGACAGGGCTTTTAGGTCTCCAGCCACGCGCTCTTTGGAACCCTGATGGCGTCTACTCTGTGTCACCTTACGAGAGGCCCGAAAGCTGACGTAGTGGACGTAACAAGTATCAGAAGCTTCAGGTTCATTGTGACGGGGGGATTTTGGACCCTTGTGATGGCCAATGATATGCTGACTAGAAGTCATATAAGCGCCCAGTGTCCAGTTCGGCGTCTGGTGGGCTGAGATTGCGCGGCCGATGTATTCGATCCATTCGACTGCAATGCTGGTCAGCCTTCCTACTGTGCAATTGATTTGTTGGGTATATACAGAGGCCTCCTATGAGCAGAGGAATTATGATTCAAGTTCGTGTCCGTACGATTTGTTAGAGGTGGACCATGGTGGTGGAGAGGAATAGGATCGTAAATATTGTGGCTGCGGCCACGGACAGGGTAGTACTTGAATACTTGTGTGTCGGGGCCTGTTGGGACCATTGACCGTGATGTTCGCCATAGCGATAGAGATTGTCTTAAGTCAAGGAGTAAGAGATTGCTCTGACTGATGGAACGAGTGTACTAAAGCGTTGCGGAGTGAAAGTGTCTTACTGTAGAGGGCAGGTGGATTGTAAGGAGCAGCCTGGTGAAGAAGAAGGTTGCCTCGGTGAGTGAAAGTACTTAGATATATCTGGAGGAGCGATCGGGTTAGCATCTCTCGTACACCATACTCGAAGGAGATTATGGTTTCGGCTCTCAACCCTCCCCAAGGTTGAGCGAATTGTATGTTCATCTATTTTTGGCTATTATTGCTATGCAGTACTAGGTAGTCATGCACGGTAACCTCTTCTCCTTATTCTCATAATGTTGTCAGGACAGGTCGAAACGAAGGCCCGCAAGGGCCCGAACTGATGTTCTTCCCTACTTCTCCTTTCCCGAATGACACAACAAACACTTTTCCACTCCAATTCCCCGTACACCCATCTCATATCTACTTACCGCCCACCAATGGACTACCTACTCGAGCGGTCAGATTACTTGAGACGTTCCAGTCTATCTCCCCGAGAACAACATCCGCGTCAATTGGTCGTCTGACGCGCGTATCATGACTTGACGTCCGATTGCTCGGATAATTCGCTCGTGATGCCATCGCGGCGTCTACATAATAAGACTCGACATGGCTGCGCCTGGTGCAAAGCGAGATGAGTGAAGGTACGTCGCTGTATTTCATAGACTGCTCTCGTCTCTGCATTGTTGCATCTGAATGTCTTTCAACTCAGGACAAAGGCTGGTAAGAGGATGGATCAAAAGTCATGAACTGGGGTACTCTTGGCACGCCACTGTTTTCGAGTCTCGTTGTTCAACCGGCAATCAAATATTCGGAGAACACTTGCGATCTGAAGGGCTGGGTATTTATATTTTCACTTCGACTTTGGGCTTCATCCCTCACAAGGACTTTGCTAATGAAGAATGATTTACTACAATTTGAGCGTTCGATAGCACAGAGAAACCGTTGATTTGAACTTGTCAATGTTTGAGGGTTCGATGCCTCTTTGACTGTTCCCTTTTTGGATACTCCGCCTGTCCGCAAAAGAGGAGTTTTTGGAGTTTCTCTCTGTTCATGACTTTTGGTCCCATCTCTTGCTAAAGCCAACTGACTATTGATATGCGTTCGATCTTCGACTGATTGGTTTCGTCTAGTGCGACGAGAAGCTGCCCGCCTGTGGTAAATGTGTGCGCCTACATTTGCGATGTAGGTTTCTTGACTCAAAGCCCGTTAACACGCCGTCTGAACTTGGCTCTATATCAGCCTCAGCTCCGAGCGACGATGTAGTTTTTCCTCATCCTATTGAGTCAGTCCTTACGTCCTCGCGCCCGTCACCGGGCCCGTCTTTGACCAGTTTCTGTGCTCCGTTTGGTGGGATCAATGGCCAAATTACTCCGAAGCCCGTATCTGTTCCCGGCCTCCTTGACCTGGAACTGTTGCATCACTATACGACTAGTACGTGCTTCCCTCTATCCAGTATACCATCGAATCGGCAGATCTGGCAAATCGCCGTTCCAAGAGAAGCCAAGTCCCACGGATGTCTTTTGCACGCTTTGCTTGCCATATCAACGGTGAACCTCTGGTATGTTAATCCTACAAAGCGCCACCTGTACGAGAGAGCAGCGCTCCACCATTGGAATCTTGCCCTCGCAACGTCAATACCCGCTCTCAACGAGGTCACCCGACACAACTGTCGAGCACAATTTGCAATGTCCGGCATAGTTTCAGTGCTATCTTTCGTATCACCCCACAGTGGGAAATTTGGAATGCCCTCCGACCCGGTGAATGACATATTGAGTGTCTTTACACTCATACGTGGTGTGACGACCGTCGTTCAAAGCGCCCAAGAATGGATCGCGCAGGGGAGTTTGGGAGCACTCATCGATTGCGGTTGGAACCCTACGACATCCCCGCTCTCCGAAGACGCGAGTGTTGCTTTTGAAAAGCTGTTCGACACGAATGAGAAAGAGACGCTTGATCCAAGCACCAGAGACATTTACCGGTCAACGATTCAAAGCCTTAAAAAGATCTTTGACATACACACGGTCGTAAGGGACCAACCCGGCCTCGTGTTCACTTGGCTGGTCGTGGTTCAAGCGTCGTATATCACCCAGCTAGAAAAGAAAAAGCCTATGGCGGTGACGATTCTCGCTCACTACGCCGTCCTTCTTCATACCAGCAACGGGCAGTGGTGGTTAGAAGGTCGAGGCGCTCATCTGGTCGAATTCATACGTCAAATTCTCCCACCTGAATGGCTTCCAGCGATACTGTGGCCAAGAAAGGCTGTCAAAATGGGCTGGAAGTGGAATGCCGAACTAGACCCCGCTGCATCTGGGCACGCGCGATAGATGTGATCGAGCGTGGAAGGTGCGAAGTCTGAGAAGCCGAGAAGTAAATTCGAGGCTTTACTAGGTGATTGGTACGAGGGATTCAAGAGACTCGGCACATGACGACAAAGCCGCTACCACCGCGAATAGTATTACAGGTTGGGAAGTTGTTATCCTGGAGTGCCTAAACCGGTCCAGGCGTGTACCATGAACTTGAGACATTGTGCTGACATCCCTGAGCAACTGTCTTTGTTGAACCGGGGACCTTTCTCCTTAATAGTGTCACTTTCTCACTGGCCACAAAGACAAAGGGCTTTTTTCCGCTGCTTTGTGTTTCGCTGACACTGTCATTGTCTTCTTCGTGCTACATGTCTCCCTTATGCTTAAACAACCTCACCAACCATCTTCAGCCGCTCACAGAGGCACTCCCTCCCACTGACAACCAATCGCGCCAGACTGCACTCACAATCTCCACCACTACCACAATCACAATCGCAGCGACCATGCCCGCCTTCCACGATACATGGCTCTCGCCAAACATCAGCATCCCCCCAATCTCTACCGGAGCCGATCACAATCACCACGACCGGTCGACTTCAGGTTTGCAAATCTGCCGCCTCTGCAGCGACGGCTTCCACACCGAGAACAACCTCTCACACACTCGGGCTCGATCCCCATGCGCCGACCTTTCCTGCACCGGCTGCACGTGGCTGTGGCGCAACGGCGACTCCGCCTGTCGCAGATGCGTCGCGCGCTTCCCTTGCCCGTTTCGGGCTCCGGCGTCGGGGTCGGCAGGGGTTGATGGTCTGCCGAGCTTAAGCTACCGCGTCCTGGTGCCGGATGAAGGTTATGAGGGCGGCGATGAACGGGGCATCATTGCCAAGGTTGGAAACTTTCCATCTGCCGGCTCAACAAATTTGGCTAAGAAGGTCGACAGGCGCTTCGCGGCCGGGACGATTGAGGGCCATGACGCGGATTCCTTATCCGTACATCGCAAGCGACGCCTCGCTATAACAGCGATCTCGACACGACGGGTAGCAAAGCGGGGCCGATGGAGGCTGCGGAAAGGACGGAGTCCTTGAGTCAACGAGCGGAGAAGATTGGAAAGATGGCGTCTAGGGGGGATGTAGCAGGATAGGGCTTTCGGCAAAGCGGAGGCTCCAGGATCCGAGAGAAGCTGAGGGCGGAGCGATGCAGCAGCGGTAGTAGGAGGAGGAGCACGGTGTCGAATGAAGCGGCAGATAGGGTGCTTTGGGTCGCAAGTGATTTCGATTGTCGGCGGAAGATTTGTGTGTAGTATGCGGGTCTGGTGAGGGCGTGGGGAGAGAGGAATTCCGTTCACTGGACCGGTTCGTGCGATTGAGATGAGCGTATGTAGTAGATATGAATCAATCTGGTCACATCCCAATACCGCATTCGCGATCTCTCCCCCCCCTTATTTCTTTCTTCCACTCTCTTTTCAATTCCATTATCTACCTAGGTATTACCCTCTCAACACCGTACGCACCCCCGCCCCACCTCCCAGCGCTCAGACTTTCTTCCCCTTCCCCTTCTTTTCCGAGTTGAATATATATCGCACGAGTATCTTCTGTTCGTTCGTTTGTTCGTTCGTTCGTTCGTTCGTTCGTTCGTTCGTCCGTTCGTTCGTTCGTATATACGTACATACGTTACGTTCCTATAAGCGTCCAAGCCAACCCATCGCGGCCGTTTGCCGCAAGCCCGGCGATTGAACATGCGCGCCTCTGTTTTGCCCTTGCGTCGCCTGTCGTTCGTCCGGGATCGGTCGTGTCTATATACATATATACATTAGTATATATAACAGAATAAGGTAGGGCTGAGCTTGGAAACCTTGAATTTATATATGTAGCCAATTATTAATTTAGATTCGCTACGCTCTTTGATTAGACCGGCTGAGTTAGCCTAATAATCCTTCCGCGCTTCTCTTATCAAAAATTTATATATAGAAGTTTTACACTTTAAAGTACTTAGCTTGCGATATATATAGTTACTTTATAATTTCTCAAATTATAAAGCTCGCTTTACGCTTTCTAACGCTATAAAAATTATAAAGTTTAACTTACTATTAATGAATTAAATAAATATTCAAATATAATAGTTATAGTAGTCACATTAGACGTATCCAGAATCGAATAATAATTCTTTCACCTATTTATTATTCTTTTACTATTCTATTAATTCTATTAATTCTATTAATTTCATTAATATAAATATAATCGTCTTCGATATCTCTCGCCTAAAGGTTACTTAACGTTTTAGATATATATACCCCTTTTATCCGCCTCTTAGAGCTAGGCCACCCCTCGATAAATTCGCTATTATTAATAATTGAGGCCGTAAGCGAGCTTAATAGCTATCTACTATTACTTATAAACGCGTTAAAAGATTTTTAAAAAGAGTCTAAATGAATATATCCTCTTCTATATACTCCTCTTAAGTCAGCGATAAATAAATTAAACTAATATTTAAATATTGTAGTTATATTAAACGCGTTCAATTTAGATATATATATTCCTTTTACTTATCTCTTAGAGCTCTTATTAATACCCTTAAGCCACCCCTTAACAAATTTGCTATTATTAATAATCGAGGCCGTAAGCGAGTCTAATAGATATCTACTACTACTTATAAACGCGTTAATATCTTCGCACTTAATTAAATAAGAGGAGGATATATAATAGGCGAATACGAAGAATATTATAAAGATAGTTATTAGCAGTAATAATATAATAGACCTACTCTTTATAATCTTATATTAATCTATTTAGCTAGTATAAGAGAAGTTAATATAGTAGATAAATACGGAGAATACTACGAAGAAACTAAGCGGTAATAAAATTATTATCATTAAAAATACGACTTAGCTCTCTAAGATTCTACGTTATATACTCTCTACGATTTTATATTAAATTATTACTTAATAAGCGAAGAATACTATTATAATTTAGTCTATTATCTCTACTATATTAAGAAATAAGAGGAGAAATTATAATAGATAAATACGAAGAATACTACGAAGAATACTACGGAGAATACTACGGAGAATACTACGAAGAATACTACGAAGAAATAAAGTAATAATAAGGCTTCTAACATTAAGAATACGGCTTAGCTCTTTAAGATCTCACGTTATATACTCTCTACGGTTTTATATTAAATTATTATTTAGTAAGTAAAGAATATTACTATAACTTAGCTTATTATCCTTACTATATTAAAAAGTAAAAGAAGAAATTATAATAAATAAATGCGGAGAATACTATAGAGAATATTATGAAGAATACTGCGAAGAATACTATAGAGAATACTACGGAGAAACTAAGTAGTAATAAGGCTACTATCGTTAAGAATACGGCTTAGCTCTTTAAGATCTTATATTATATTAGTTATTTACTTAATTAGCTACTTAGCTAGCTACTTAATTTAATACTCTATAAGAGAAGAAGTAAAAAAAGAAATTATAATAGATAAATGCGGAGAATACTACGGAGAAATTAAGCGATAATAAGATTATTATTATTAAAAACATAGCTTAGCTCTTCAAGATCCCACGTTATATACTCTTCACGGTTTTATATTAAATTATTACTTAATAAGCGGAGAATACTACTATAACTTAATTTATTATCTCTATTAAATTAAGAAGTAAGAGAAGAAACTATAATAACGTTATAAGAGAAGAATCTACTATAATAATTATAGTTAATTAAGCCTCTATAGAAGAAATATCGAACGATATATATTTAAATAAATTGAAATTATCCGATATCTTACTCTAATAGCTATTTTATTATTCGAAAGATTTTACTGCGATAGGAGATAATATGGGATTCATATCACTAATTAGTATGTTATCTTCATTTTTTTCCGATATTTCGATACTTCTTGCTATAAGAATATGGCCTTTCTCTATTTTAATCCTTTATACTCGATATACCTTTCTAATTAGACCTTAGCGCGCCTCTCTCTATATATATATATCTATATACTATATAGATTAAATTAATTTTATAGTGGTGGAAGTAGGTTAAAAACGCATAGTAAGCGATTAGAGTTCGATTTGACTTAGGGCTAGGGCTAAAATTCCATTTAACTTAGAAAAATCCAACTCCATTTGACTTAGAAAAATGAAAAATCCAACTCCATGAATTTAATTCATGGGCCTTTACTTGTACATACATATATACATACGGGATGCAAGGATCTTGATCCTGGTGTGGGAACAACCGCGTACGACGTAATGTGGGTGCTGTAATCCCTGGATCTCGCGGTGCTTGGTAGATGGTCGGCTATTCGCCTACGGCATAGGGCGTTTGTATGTACCTAGACACTGAGGTGGGGCTTTGCGTCGTTACTACGGATCGGGGTGGGGAGGTGGGGAAGAGTTGGGGGGGGGGGTGCGGAGAAGGAGATGGGAATGGGAATGGGAATGGTTGGTTGTGTGGTTGGGGATGCTCTTCTTTCCTTTGTTCTTTCTCGCGACGCTTATGGTCGGCGGTTGATCGAGACACGAGCCCGAGTGCCGTGGCGAAGAGTTGATGTGGGTAGATGTGTATCTATAGTGGGAGAAATTGGTAGAACTGGTCCGCTAACTCCGTTCTGTTGCTCTCCTGATTGGTCGCTTGGTAGGTTGGTGAGACGGTAGGCGGTAAGATGGTCGATGGGCATGCAATACTTGATATCGTGATCGGCTCACTTTGTGACGCGATGATGCACTCGTAGGTACTAGTACGGAGAAGGGCTCCTGCAAGTCATATGAGATCGAGACAGATCCGGGCACTCGTACGTAATACTGATACAGTCCATCCGCCTAAGCGACGCTCTGCATGCATGTGCCAGAGACGCATCCAACGTACGGTGCTCGGTGCGCATTGCGGCTAATGCCAGTCTGGAGCCTCTATTGTGCATAATGCACTTGACGCTTGGACGTATGACGGGTTCCTGCAGGCCACGGCGATCCGAGCCTTCTTGGACGTTGTTTTAGGCGCTCTTGCGGAAATGAATAATAGGATCAAAGTGGCCTCCTACCCTGTGATGACTACTCTGTCGCGACCGACGATCTCCTTTTCTTGGACAGAAAGATCAAGTCCGTATTTTCTTTTTTTCTTTCGATTAACTTGGACGAGGATAGCAAGAGGCGAAAACGGTTGCGATTGTTTGTGGAAGACATGTCGCTTTTTCCCAGTAGCAAAGATGGATCCAGCGATGGTGATGTTTCGCACATCTCAACAACCAGCCCGTGTGCCGGAGGTGACTGCTGCAGCGAGCAACAAAGACAAGACGAGGGGACGTGCCATACCGGCATCATCGAGAAGCCGTTGGATTCACACCACGTTACCGGCCATGAATCAAATAGACCCATCCGCGCAGCTCACAGATCAGGGACACTGCGGAAATATGTGCTTGACGATGTCGAAGAAGGTTCCGCGTACACGGAGCACGTGATCCTCAAGTTCCAAGGATCCAACTGTCCAGGCTGCACAAGCAAGATTTCCAAAGCGTTCGAGTCATTGCCGGCGGTGCACAATCTGCAAATGAACACTATCCTTCTGCAGGCGGAATTCGACCTCGATCTCGCCAAGTCTTCGGTTCGCGATGTCATCGATTCCGTGAAAAGTGCAAGCGGGCGTGCCTGCCAGAGGACCGGAGATGGGTGGCAGGAGCTGGATGTTGTGGTATCGGGCATTTGCGGGGCCTTTGGAGCAGATGCTATGCTGCCTGTTGGGGTCAAGGATGTGACGCAAGTGAATAGACATACCTTTTCTATAAAGTATGACGCAGAAATTATAGGTGCCCGACAGCTTCTGAAGGCCTTGAACACAGATTTGGATGGTCCGGTCAGCTTAGCTCTTCCAAAATCTCATGATGAGGTACCCACAGAAATTCGAGCAACAGCTTTCACCACGGCCTTGTCCTGGATCTTCACTATCCCAATACTGGTCCTCGCATGGGCGCCGCTCCCAAAGCACGTGATTGCATACGGGGCAGTGTGCCTTGCATTAGCGACTGTCGTTCAGGTCGTCGTTGCCGGGCCCTTCTATCCGAGAGCTCTTCGAAGCTTGATCGTGAACCGAGTTGTCGATCTCGATTTGTTGGTCGTCTTGAGCACGTCTATTACGTATGGATTCTCCGTAGCGTCTTTCATATGCGAGGTAAAGGGCACTCGTCTTGTGTCCGGCATCTACTTCGAAACCAGCGCCCTGCTAATAACCTTCATAATGATGGGACGATTGATGAGTGACTTCGCTTGCCATAGAGCGTTCAGAATCGGCTCTATAAAATCATTGCAGACACGGTCCGCTCTTCTCGTCGATATCTCCGACTCCTCTATTGACAAGGAATTGGATGTTGATGTCCGTCTGCTGCAACTTGGCGATACGTTCAGAGTAAAGCCTAGCTGTCCCGTTGCGACGGACGGTACAATTGTCTCTGGAGTATCCGAATTCGACGAATCCGTGCTGACTGGAGAGGCAAGTTTGGTGGAAAAAACGGCTGGTTCGTCCGTCATCGCAGGGTCCGTCAATCTTGGTGATGCTGTCCTGGTCCGGGTCACTCGACTACCGGGAAGCAATACAATTGACGAGATTGCGGGGATGGTTGAGGAGGTGACACATTCAAAGACCAAAGCTCAGCACACGGCCGATGAGGTTGCGAGGTGGATAGTGCCGGCCAGTGCGACGCTTGCCATGTTGACTCTAGTTGTTTGGTTCGCGGTAGGTATAACAATACAAGAAGAGTCAGCCGGTTCGGCCATCTTGAAGGCCATACCCTATGCCATCTCGGTACTTGTCGTGTGCTGTCCATGCGCCGTGGCCTTCGCTGTGCCCATGGTCCTCGTCATTGCGAGTGGGGTTGGAGCAAAGCATGGTGTGGTCTTCAGATCGGCGGAAGTGATGAGGGCGGCTAGAGGCGTGACCCATGTTGTATTTGATAAGACAGGCACTCTGACGCAAGGTTGCTTATCGGTAGTGAGCGATGAATATTGCTCCGAGACTCAAAACTTGGGGGCTGCTATCGTGGTCGCTCTGACGAACCAGTCAGATCATCCAGTATCGTTGGCGGTGTCCAAGCACCTCAAAGCCGCAGGCGTTGAGCCTGCTACTGTCACTCATGTCACACCAGTAGTCGGTAAAGGCATTGAAGGTACGTATGACGGACGTATTGTGCGCATTGGGAATGCTCGATGGCTGGGGGTAGAAGACCAATTGCCTGTACGGTCCCTTCTCTCCCAAAATCTCACAGTCTTGTGTGCTACTCAAGGAGATCGGCTTATCGCCGTTTTCGGACTGGAAGCTACTCTCCGCGAGGAAGCGAGTACTGTCGTTGCTAGCTTGGTCGAGCGAGGCATAGCCGTGTCAATCATAAGCGGCGATGAGATTGGTGCAGTGCAGAAGGTGGCCCTCAAGCTGGGGATTTCTCATGAAGTTATCAGGGCCAAGTGTACGCCCCGAGAGAAGCAGCAGTACGTCAAGGAGCTCATGCAAGCTGACAATAACACCGTTCTTTTCTGTGGCGACGGAGTCAATGACGCGGCCGCTCTTTCTCAGGCCAGTGTTGGCGTGCATATGAAAAGTGGTCCCGGCACTGCGTGGATCGCAGGGGACGCTGTCCTCATCCGACCTTCTCTGTTGGGGATTCTCGTGCTTATAGACCTCTCCCGAGACTCTTGTCGCCAGATGGTCTTCAACTTCACTTGGGCCGCAGTCTATAATGTCGTTGCCATTTTATTTGCTGCTGGCGCCTTTATCCATGTCCGTTTGTCTCCTCAGTATGCTGGGCTTGGAGAGGCTGTGAGTGTTTTACCCGTGATACTCGTCCCGCTACAGCTGCGATGGAGGAAATATCTGTAGTCTATGGCGTTCGATGGATCGCATACACGCCAATGGTGAAGCTGTAGTCTTCATCTACACGCTCTGGATGGAAAACGTAGCAAAAGCAATCAAATAAGGCAGGCAATAGTACAGGATTGACGGATTGAAATCAGATAAGCCGTGCTAAAGCAACCTTGCCGCATAGCGAGTCGTTACCGCGAGGACTTCTGCACCACCGACGTGGACTGCGAAAGCATGGTTGGTTATGTAGGGGAAGAGGTGTTTCGAGAGATCAGTCAGCCCCCGTGCTAAAGCTGAGGCTCTCAAAGAAATGCGTTGCCAGGGACGCGCATGTATCCTCGAAGAGCCTCGTGAATGATGAAAGGACAGGATCGATCAGGTGTTCGCTGGGTGGTTAGCCTACGCCCTACGCCCTTGAAGGCCCATCAAGTCACGTTCCGCATATTCGTGTCTGGATCTTAGACCAACAGAGGTAGCCCGGGTTTATTTCGTGGCTCAAATTGATGCAAGCGAGGTTCCAGAAGGCGGCTAGAACCCCCAGATACGTGGATGGCGCCCTTTTAGGCTTACCGGGTGGGAATAACAGCACATGGTTGGGTCTCACGCATAGATATTCCCTGGTGTCGAATGATGGCTGCATAAAATACCTACTCGTATTGTGATCACCGTTACTGTGTTATTACACCCTATCAGGTCGTCGCAGCGAGTTGAAAGTACACGAGCGGTCGCTAGGTGGCCAGCGTGGCTAGAGTAATGTTTGCCGAGGAGGATACCTACTTTATTTCTTACTGGCGTCTGGCGCGTTCCGTTGCTGTTATTCAGGTCAGCACTGTCGCAATCGATCCTTAAATGAGATGGCGTTAGGTCCTAGATGGCGTTGGTAACTTGATTGAAGTGAAGAAAGCCAGGTGTTAGATTAATTAGGCACTGCGGTTTCATCGCATAGTGAAACCGCCACGCGAGTCAGAGTACGTGGAGAATTGCCGGAAAGTTTAGATTATCGTTAATGTAAAAAGCCTTTCCTGCCCAATGCCTTGTTCCACGCATCTTGTACTCGTATGGGAACACGCTACACTACTCGTATAATCCAGAAGTGAGTTCTTTGATAGAGTGAGGACACCAATAGATTAACCGATATTCGGCTAAGTGGAAGGATTTATTGGTGTCCTCGCTCTATCAAAGAACTCACTTCTGGATTGTACGAGTACTAGGACTAGATGTGCATAGGATGACCGTACATTCATCAGCGCGATGATGTTTTCTTTTCTTTCTCTTTTTCTCTATTTCCAGTCACAGGCTAAAGTCTCGAATGGTCAATAGGGGGTTTCAGACTAGGGAATCTACATCCTGCACACACTGAATTAGCTGTCTTAAGGCTCTAATTTAGCGGTAAACTCTATACATTTTAGAGCCGTCAGACAGCCAATTCAGTGTCTACATTGAATTGCTAATGCAAGCTCTCGAGGGTATCTAGACATGCTAAGAGACGTATATACACTAAATTACGCTAATGGATCCTGCGATTTAGGAGGTCTTTTAAAGGTTACCCTGTCGTTACTACCCCGTCTATCAGCTATAGACCAGACCACTTAAATTAGGATCTCCAGACCATCGCCTCCCAGGCCTCCCAGGCCACCCAGGCCACCGATCGCGTCAAAGGCCTTTCACTTGGTAGCCCCGTAGACAAAAGCCCCAGAGGCAATTTGAAGCTCCGCAATGAGCGGGCATTTAGGAGTCTTCGGGGGAGTGAACCCCGGAGCACAGGGCATGTTGTCCTTAAAATCGTAGATCTTCAATCGGGGAAGAGTCCCCGGGATATTGCGATTTTTGCACTGTCTTCGGAGCTCGAGGACGAGCCCCCCTAGAGGGGGAGGCATTATTAGCAGTAGCCCCCACGGGGGCCCTATTTGAGTCCAAATAGGGGTGTCTAGCTGTCAAGCGCAAACACCCCCGGGACCAAGCTTTTTTTAGCTGAGTTGCTAACAATTGTATGGCTGCGTGGCTAGCAAATGGAGGCATTTATCAAAGTCACTATTCTGCGGAGAAGGCTATGCTTACTAAGGCCTCATAGCTATATGGATCTATTGAAAATCAGGTGGGGTCCTCACGCGAATATACAGGGAAAACAGCTAATGCAGTGTATACACGGTGGAGTCAAATTGTGGTTGACTCCCTAGTCTGAAACCCCCTAATGTAGAAGGAGTGAACTGGTGGCGGGTAGAAGCAAGGACCCCTAATTTTTACTTTATTCCCTGCACGCTTCTGTACTTTACCCTTTTCTATCATTGACTTTACCCTTCCCCAGACTTTCTCCTCAGATTTCACGCTCAGTCTCAGGGCCTCGACCTACAGTATGGGCACTTACCTTATTCTCGCTAGTCGCTAGGGGATTTTGGAGCCGCTCTTTGGCCCGTGCGCCAACCGCCAGCCACTTCTACCACTTTACCCAGTTGCCACTTGGCAGTTGGGATACGAGATTTGTTGTGTTGTGTTGTGTTGTTTCGCACGGAAACGGTTTTCATTAAGACACATGACAGACATTATGACAGAACATGTGAGACAATGGTCGCTTGCGGTCAACGTTCAAGTAAGGACGACAATGCTACAGTCCCCAAGGTAGTCATGTGCTTCGGATACGCCGAGGTTGAGAGATGCGGAGAAGGCTGAGGAACAGTGACGGCTAATAAGGTATTCGGCTGGGCAAGGCTAGGCTATACAAGTGGATCTGATAAAATCACATGATTGTTCACGCCTTTCAAAAGAGATCCACTCAAACAATGCTCCGTGCCACATGGCTCGTGAACAGTGTTCGCTGGGACCCAATAAAACTGTGGGGATTGGAGAAGAGAGCTGGAGTGAAGTCTCACAACTTCCCCTCTTTTACCGGATCTGTTCGTTCCAGGCGTCGATTGAGTGAGGACTGCATGTAGGAATATCGGTAGCATGCAGGTCGCACCCCTCTTGCCTTTCCCAGTGAAGATCCACTTGCGAGCTGCGTCCTGCATCTCTTGGCATGCAGGCAGACGGGCCAGGAGAATACCTACCTACCTTCAGGCGTCTTGCTTGACGGTGGGTACAAGTTTATATTGCAACGGTGCAATTCTCTCAACGGGACGTGTTCGAGACAGGCAAAAATAAACTCTGACTTCCCCAGAAAAAAGGGTTCAAAAGGACCTTCGTCGGCGAATTTGCCGGCACAATCGCCAACAGTTGCTCTAACCAATTGTCGACAAGCTTATGCAACCACCCTTTAATAATCCTGGGCGAAAAGTGCCTAATGCTTGCAAGATCAACATTAGCCTTTGACCCTGTCACTCCTTCTGCGCGATTAGAACATTGGGTGTGGTGAATGGCAAGGTTGTCTTGTAAAATGGCTATGGCGATAATGGGCTCAAGCATTCCAGAAGTCACCCGGCGTAACGACCCGTTTGCATACATATCTAACTCAGCCCCCCGACCTTTCCCCGTCGTTTTCTTTCTTCACTCCAGTCCATCGGCACTAAGGTCATCTCCATCTTCGTTCCTTCCTCCCTTCCTCTTCCTTCCTCACAATTTTTGTCGTCTCTGAAGTCAATCGTACCGGCTTGATCGTCATTACACCATGGCGGAGTACAACGAGAAGGGCGACTTGGCGCACCTCGACCAAAGGTAAATTCACCCCAATGATCCCAGGATGAGGCTATCAAACGCTGACTTGATAGTAGCCCTGATCAATATGAAGAAAAAAATGTCGGTGGACACGGCTCTCGTCAACACTCCGTGAGCTTGAATCGCAACGTTACTGCTAGGTTAGTTTCCTTCCCCGCTTTCAAAACAACCCACCCCCACCCACCTCCTCCCCAAATTGAACTCAGCCTGATCTTCAATCACACAGAATTCAGAACCCTCTGGCTGGCATTCCTCGAGATACTCTGTTTTACAATGTCGAGCAATTTGCCCAAGAGGCGGGCATGCAAGACATGATCCCTCTCTTGAAGAAAGGTGCTTTAGTGGCACAGGATCCCCCCGCTTTCGAGCAAATTCCCGAGTTGGACGACGTCGAACGCGACGCGCTTCGCAACGAAGTCCTTCACAAATGGCGCCAACCGGGCGCGCTTTACTTTACCGTCATCCTTTGCTCTATTGGTGCCGCTGTACAGGGTTGGGATCAGACTGGTTCGAACGGCGCCAACCTGTCGTGGCCCGTCGACTTCAATGTTCCCAATACCGTCCCCGCGACTGGCGCTGTATCTGGTGTCGATTACGCTAGAAATTCCTGGATTGTCGGTGTTGTAAATTCGGGTCCCTACATTGGCTCTGCTTTCATGTAAGCATACATTCTACAGGCGTGGTGGAGTGATGTTTTCACAAGCTGATTCGGAATTCTAGCGGCTGCTGGGCCTCTGACCCTCTCAATGCCTTCTTCGGTCGTCGTGGAACCATCTTCTTCGCTGCCATCTTCTGCTTCCTTTCCGTGATCGGCTCCGCTTTCACGCAAACATGGCCTCAACTCTTCGTCACTCGTCTCCTCCTCGGTGTCGGTATGGGTGCCAAGGCTTCGACAGTCCCAATCTACGCTGCGGAGAACTGTCCAGCGGCGATTCGAGGTGGATTGGTCATGAGTTGGCAAATGTGGACCGCTTTCGGTATCTTCCTCGGCTTCTGCGCCAATTTGGCAGTCTACAACGTCGGGGCCATCGCATGGCGTCTACAGTTGGGATCTGCCATGCTTCCCGCACTTCCTCTACTCGTCGGTGTATACTTCTGCCCAGAGTCACCTCGATGGTACATCAAGAAGGGCCGCTACTCCAACGCTTTCCGATCGCTCTGCCGTCTCCGAAACACTCCTCTCCAGGCGGCTCGTGATCTTTACTACATCCACGCTCAAATTCAAGAGGAGGCTGATATCATCGGCAAGAGCAACTACATCACCCGCTTCATCGAACTCTTCACAATTCCCCGCGTCAGACGTGCAACTGGCGCATCCTTCACCGTCATGTTGGCTCAACAGATGTGCGGTATCAACATTATCGCTTTCTACTCATCGACTGTCTTCGTGAACGCTGGTGCCGACAACCTGACTGCCCTACTCGCCTCCTTCGGATTCGGTCTCGTCAACTTCGTCTTTGCTTGGCCCGCTGTCTGGACCATTGATACCTGGGGTCGCCGCGCTCTCCTTCTTTTCACCTTCCCAAACATGGCGTGGACTTTGCTTGCGGCCGGACTGTGCTTCATCATCCCAGAACAAGAACGAGCCCATCTTGGCCTCATCGCCTTCTTCATCTTCCTCTTCGCCGCCTTCTACTCCCCAGGTGAAGGTCCCGTGCCATTCACATACTCCGCTGAGGTCTTTCCACTCTCTCACCGTGAAGTCGGCATGTCCTGGGCTGTCGCTACTTGCCTCTTCTGGGCCGCCGTCCTCTCCATCTCATTCCCACGTATCCTCCAGGTGTTCCACCCCGTCGGCGCTTTCGCCTTCTACGCCGGCCTCAATCTTACCGCTTTGGTCCTTATCTTCCTATTCGTACCAGAGACAAAGCAGCGCACGCTTGAAGAATTAGATTACGTCTTCGCCGTGCCCACTCGGGTCCACGCCAAGTACCAGATCACCAAAGCTTTGCCATGGTGGTTCAAGCGTTACATTCTCATGAAGAAGGGCGCCAGACTAGAGCCTCTGTACCACTTTGACGGTGCCGTTGCTGCTGACCAGAAGATTGCTGTTGCGGCGCACTAGATATCTATTTGACATTGACGCGGATTAACTTCTCATGAGCGTATCGCCTCCGGGGCCGTGCACTCGTGTGATTCTTGTGATACCTCGGGTTGAGATGAGCAGAGGTCTCTCGAGGTCTCTCGATCACGCATAGATTCGATGTATTTATCTGCAGCATCCATCGGTTGTATCAAATCAATCAGTAAACCTGATTAGCCTCACTTTGTTGCCCAGCTTGCAGTGACAATCTTGATCATGACTAAAAAATGCGTTTGGGAATGTTCTGTAGTTCTGGTCATATATGTCGCTATGACTGACATTTCCACCGCCCCAAAGGATTGCAACGTCTTTGAAATGCGAGATGGCTAATGATTTGAGCGGAATAGGAGGCTGCTCGTAGGATTCTGTAGACGTAATCGGCTGGCTGGGCCTGTCTAAACTACATGTAGGTAGATAGAGTAAATCCAACCCCACCTGAAGATAAGTAACATCTTTCAATTGCGCAAACCACGGCCAGTCTACCAGTGATGATGCCTTCAAACCTCCAATCATAGTCAAT